>NC_133768.1:2301123-2621748 GCF_036562045.2 Rhinolophus sinicus | reverse complement strand
CAGAGATTGAGTTACAATACTGATGTGTGTCACGGGGAAATGCAGGTGGCCGTGAGAGTCTGTGATGGGACCTGAGGGGTGCACAGAGGGGGGAACAGCTTGTGCAGAAGGCCTGGGGTTAACCTGGCGTGGATGAGCAGCCGGAGAGACCGGTTGGCTGGGGTCCCCTGGCCGAGACTCGGGCCTGTAGTAAGAAGTTAGCCCTTGTCCTGAGAGCTTTGGGTACATTCGATGGAGAAGAATGGCCACATCTGCACCTTGATATGGGCTCCAGCTGCTCAGCAGACAACAGCTTGCAGGGAGTCAGCAAGGAAGTGGGTTCACTGTTGGCACGTTCTGGAATATTCCAGAGGAGTGGTTCCTGGGACCAGGGGTGGTCCCGGACATGGAGAGTGGGGCATCAGTTACAGACAAGACTTTAGGATTATTGGGTGTCTTAATTGTCACCAATGGTGAGAGATTTCCCTCCCCTTGTCTCTTCTTGCACTGAAACTCTTAACGGTCCATGTCACTCATAAGTGTTTATATTCCTGTCTTAAAGTCTGGCTATCAGTGGACTCCTTCTAAATCCTGTTAGACTTGATGTCAGAGACTATTTGCTTTGCATATTTAAAAGAGTATCCTTGATTGTTGAATTGAATGTGCATTTTTTTTTTTTTGAATCGGGCATTCCTACCTGTTTGGCCAAATTTCTCGATAAGATACGAGTGAAAACATGACTAACTCGTAACAGCAGACACTGGGGAGCCCTCTGAGCCTCACGCTCCAGTCTGTAGACCTTCCCTGGCGTATCCACGTGGTATGTAATTGCTTATTAAAGAGGCGTTTTTGCTGAGATTTGCGTTATAGAGTTTGGCTCTTTAAAAAGACATTATCTGGATTGCAATGGAAAAATTGTCGAGTCTCCTGAGTGTGTTTTGCGTTCGGTTCTGTCCTCTCGAAGAGCAGATTGTGAGCAGCAGAAAAACACCCCTTTCGTCTGTAATGAAAATGTGTGTGGGGGGGTATTTAATGTGTACGTGAAACATAAAACTACCAACGGGCCAGCGTGGGACTTGTTCCATGAATCCAATCTTTGGACGTGCCTCTCTGTATTTTCCCCTATTTGTTTGCACAGAGAAAATAATTTTTCCCAGAGAGATTGTGGGTTTAGACAAGCCTTCACAGTGTCTGAAATAGAGTTTTTCCTCTTTCTGCCTGAAAGGGTTGAATGCTGAAGCGTTTATTGGTGAGAGAGAGAGAGAGAACGGGAACATTCCTTCCTTGTTTTTCCTGCTTTTTCTGTTTCCAGTGTAAGAAGTAAGACTAATGAGAGCAGCTGCAGCCACAGTTCAAAATGAAGGTGTGTGTGTGTGTGTGTGTGTGTGTGTGTGTGAGAGAGAGAGAGAGAGAGAGAGAGAGAACACAGTCTCTCTGTCAAACCCAGTTGACTCTCTCACCGTAAGTCTGGTTCCGGGACCTTTACTGAAGTTCTCCCTACGCATTTGGGGCGGGAGGTGGAGAGCAGTTCAAAATAAGGCAACAGAAGTAGTAGCATAGAATAGACGCTGTGTCTTTTGTAGATTAAGCCTGCATGCCCCCTCACCTTCTGTTTTGAATCCTCCCTGAGCAGAAGATAGATTTCAGAACGAATCAGAGTATTAAAGTAGAAGAAATATTGATGACTTCTGCGTTTGGTCTTTTTCCTTTTTGTAGATGTGGAAACCAAGGGAGGCAGAGGCCACGACACCGGTCCCGTCAGAGGCAGAGCTGGGGCCAGCACCGGACTTTCCCGGCTCTAAGCCCTGGGGTCTCCCATCTACACAGGGCCGGGCAGCCTTTTTCTGTCCAGGGCCAGGTAGTGTGTATTTTGGCCTTTGACAGGCGGCCACAGTCTCTGCAGCTCCTGCGTTCAGCTCTGCCCCGCGAGAGGAAAGCAGCCTTGGGTGCTATACAAATGAATGAGGGACTTCCCAGGAAGTTTCCATTTACATCCACTGAATTCCCATTTCATACACTTTCCACGTCTTGTGAAAGATAATTCCTCTTTTGATCCCCCTCCCCCCACCACCAATCATTTAAAAAATATAAAAACCATCCTCAGCTCGTGGGCTGGGTTTGGCCCGAGGGCTGCCGATGGCGGTCTCTGGTCTCCAGCTCCTGGGCCGCGTAGGTTTGTGTTTAGGGCCGTTTGTTTTTCAGAGCTGTCTTTCCACATTACTGTCACTCGTGTTGGGCTCCCTCTCCTTGTCCAGAGATGATGCATTTGTTGATAACGCATGTCTGGGAGGAAGTTATGCTTCATTGCTTTGGGTTTGTGTTTGCTATATTAACCCCTTGGTACATCGATTCAGTTATTCGTAAATACGTGTTGGGAGCTTGATCTGTGCAAACCCAGGCTTGGTGTTAGTAGGTCACTCCTGCCTCCCAGGAGCTGGCAGACTACTGGGGGCAGCAGGTGTGGAAAAGCAGTTACAGACCCTACAGCGTTTGCTGCCTGCATTTTCTGGGGGGGAGGTCGGGTTTCTGAAGAGGAACTGTCGCTGGAAAGCACAGCACCACCTCTGAAGAATCCGTGTTTTCTTTTGAATGCAAGAGAGGGATTGTTTAGGAAACAAGGACCGGAGACACTCTTGTTCTACAGAACCCTTTGAAGAAAGTTACCATTCACATTTATTGTTGTGTGACTTAAACAACACCAAAAAAAAAAAAAAAAAAAAGATTTGCCATAATCCCATTAGCCCATAGCACACGGATCCTGTGTATTTTTTTTTTTTTTTTTTTTAATTGTGGATGTTTTGGTACATTTTTGTCAGGGGTCCGCAAGCTTTTGTGGAAAGGGCCTGATCGTGGTGTTATTTGGAGCTTTTCGGACCACATGGTATCTGGACGTTATGTGCGCAAAGCAGTCATTTAATTATATATAAGCACAATCATGGTGTTGGCAACCAATCACCAGGGCTCTCCATCTTGCAAAAGTAAGTTCCAGATGCAACAGCTGCCCACCCCTCCCCCAGCGCCTGGAGGCCTCCCTTGTGCTTTGCAAATTGGACCCCCCACCCCCCCCAGGTACCTCACAGAAGTGGAATCAGACCCTGTTTGTCCATCTGTGTCTGGCTTCTCTCACTTAGCAGGTCTTCGCGGTTCCGCCGTGATGTAGCATGAGCCAGAAGTGCCTTTCTTTTCACGGCTGGATAATATTCCACTGTGTAGATAGGCCAGTAAGTTAATATTTTGGAAGTAGATTTTCTTTGGTGACTTGGAGCCCTTTTTAGCTTAGTAGTTTCCCAGGAACTGTCCTAATGGAAGGAAATCCGAGGAACACACTTGGTTTCCCATTTGAAGAGTGAGGCGTGTGTGAGAGGGCATAGAACTCACTTGATTATGCAGCATGAATTGCAAATAAGGTGGTGGTCTCCAGAATAAGGGCAATGTCCGAAGTAAACACTCCCATCATTAAGAGGGCGAACTGAGGACTGTCTGCTGTTCCAGAACTTTGTCTCCTCATTTTCCTAGCTCTGGTTTCTGGGCCCCTGCGAAGGGGACTTCACTGCTGCAGATTGGATTTCCTGGAGGCAGACTGAGGTGGGGATCGGCATGGAGAAAATTGGGGAGGCTTTTCGGATCAGCGTCTGAAGGTGGGGGAGGCAGGGGGAGAGGCCAGGCTGGGATGAAGTCACAGGGCTTCAGCTGACCCCAACGGGGGCCCAGCTGAGCTGTCCCACCACTCAGGTCCAGGAAACCTTTCCAAGCCCTGTCCCCCACTGACCATGACTTTGGGTGACGGGCAACTCCTGGCAGCTGGGGGGCAGAGAGGACCAGAAAGGGGGTCTCAGTAGTGCCTTATTTACAGTATCATTACCCCAGTAAAGTACAGTGTGGACTATTCCTGGAAAACCGGCACCGAAAAATAGTGATGCAGAAAAGTTTGATTGTGTCATTTCTTTGTTTCTCTTGGAAAACTCTTTAAAAGTCAGCGTATGACTTTTTGCATCGCAAA
Organism: Rhinolophus sinicus; assembly: GCF_036562045.2. NCBI lineage: Eukaryota > Metazoa > Chordata > Mammalia > Chiroptera > Rhinolophidae > Rhinolophus > Rhinolophus sinicus. Next base: position 2,617,769 of record NC_133768.1, on the reverse strand, counting down.
GGAAGTGCCTGAAGTGACATTTTGATAATGCTCTACGTACAAGAAAAGGGCTTCTGTGGCTGACTTTTGAAAATCAGGTTTTGTTGGGACACAGCCAGGCCACCGATTCCCAATGGAGTGTGTTGTTTCCTGCCCTCCGGGCTGTCAGGTAGTGGTAAGGCTGCTCTGCCCACTAAGTCGGGACTATTGATTATCTGTCCCTTCAGAGGAGACGTTTACTGCAGCTGCTCTCTGCAGTGGACATGGCTTCCTTGGACCCTAAAGTCCAAGGCAGTCCTTTGCAGCGTGGTGGTCACACTTAATGTGTGTCTGGGATCTGGAATTTCAGGCTCAGGGAAGGAAGGGACCCAGTCAGTGTGTGTGATGGTCCCGGAATTCCTGTGGCTGTAGGTGCGGGAGTTCAGTCTGCGTTCTGAGTGGCCTCGGCCAGCCGTTCCACGACACAGCCAGGGTCCTACCGGTTTGGAGGGTGACACACCCACTTGCAGGAGTGGGCACCTCATTTTCTCCACAGTAATTTGGGATAAGCAGAAGGAGTTATCAGGCTCTGGGAGAAACCTTGTAGGAAACCTGTATTCCAGATGCTTTCTCGTCTTCAAAACATGGGAGAATGGGTTCACGTCTAGAATACATCAAATTGCAGAATATACCAAACCCACGACAGAACAGAAAAGCTCGTAAGTGAGAGGAAAGCATTTATGAGCTCCCCCAGCGTTAGAGGACTTAGAAAGACTCAAGGTGTTTTTTAAACAAGGACGTGCGTAGTTGATGTGCGTGGGTTTTTCAGACACATGTTACTTTAATGGAACACGGAGGCCTTTTCTCTCATCTTTCTCCTTTTCGTTGGTTAAGGCGCGTCCGGCTCTGTTTGACCACGTAGAGGACACCACGCCCAGAAAATTTGGTTTTATTGGAATGACTTTTCCTATGTCTTCAAGTTTTCCTGCTTCTAATAAATTGGCCGGAATTAAGAGTGTCCTTACATTTGTCAGCACAATTGAAAAGCAATTAAAGCACATTCGGTTATTGCATTTGAAATTATTGTCTGGGTAAATCATAATTTAGAATTATGTTTATGCTGAATCCTACATTTTCATACACAGACCGCAATACACACTTTTATGTTCTTAAATTATCTGTGGCTTCACAGCCCTAAAACGGCACTTGTTTTGAAAAGCACCGCACATTTCCTTTCTTCTTCTTCTTCTTCTTCCTACCTCTGCAAAAATACTTGCATTTTTCTTTGAGAATAAGGTGAGCAAATCCCATTGGCCTCTCAGTTTTAAGAAATTACCCGTGTCTTTTCCATCGCCAGTTTCCATTTATCTGGGCTGCCTTCGACCCATGAAATCTTGAAATGCAACAGGAGGAAGACATTTCTGAGTGTTTCTTAAAATACGTATCTTTTATCAATGGCGCGTTTTATCTTTTGCCCTTAATCTCCACCCCTCCCACCCCACCCATTGCTTTTTTAGATGTGTTCACTTCGAAATAGCTGCCCCTCTCAAAACATGGCGTGAGTTTCACATAGAGACATCTAAACACACTAAAGCGTTTTCTGGGGGCTGCTTCTAGAGCAACACCAGGTCTTCAGCAGATGGTCGCGACGTGGGGATGGTGTGTGCGTGCGGGAATGCGGCTGGTGTTTCACAGATGGGGCAGAGTCCCCAGATCCCCATGAGGTGGATGAGGTGGCCAGGTGTCCCTTTTGGCCAGCCGTCCACCTTTCCCTCCATCACCCACTCTTTGTGGATTCCCAGGGTGGAGGTGGTGGTGGATGTGATGTGTCCCTATAGAACTGTAGTCGCCGCAGTGTGACCTGCGGTCCCCACGCGTGTTCCCTGCGGTCCCCACGCGTGTTCCCTGGGGCCTTGCTGTAAGCACAGCTCACCTCATGGATGATCTGCATCCCCATACGGGAAGCGCCACAGCTGTAGCCACTCTTACGAATTGGAGACTAATGCTGGCACAGACTTCACAAGGGCGTCCTGATGTTCAAGGTGAAAACCTTTGGGCTCCAGTGGGTTCCTGGGCTTGATATTTCTGCGCTGGCTGCGTGGGTTCTCCAGCTCCATGCCCACTCCCCCCCACCCCATGGGTCCTGACCGCCCACGCCTTCCCTGCTCCTCGGTTTTGCAGAGGAAACGACTTCTGCCTCAGTGCCCCTTGTCAGCCAGGCTGCCCGTGGCAATCTCCTTGGAGTTTTCCCAAGAGTGTACGGAGCACTTGGAATGTGTGGGAGCTTCGTGGGGCACTGCACACAGGCACCCTCCCTCCCCCCCGTCCCTCACGGCAGCTCTCACGTGGCCGTATCCCATTCTACAGACGGGAAAAGAGAGGCCCAGAGCCAGAAGAGGAATTAAATCCAAACATACCTGTGTTTCTCAGTGGGGGGCCAAGGGCGGGGCTCCACTGGGGTGAGACACATCGTGAGCCACCTGTCCGCCTGCTTTTCCTATCCAGCAGTTGGAGAGAGAATAATTTTGCTCAGGATTCCCACACTGCCTGCTGGGCCTGGCACGGAGCATGACAGTGTTTTTAGGGTGTTAGAGCCACCGTAGCAAAATTCTACACACAGAGCAGCTTAAACAACTGAAATGTCTCTCCCGTCCTGGAGGCTGGAACCTGAGGTCCAGGTGTCCCAGGGCGGGTCCCCCCCGAGGCCTCTCCCTGGGCGTGTGGACGGCCGTCTGCTCCCTGTGTCCTCACGTGGCCGTTCCTCTGTGTGTGTCTGTATCCTCATCTCCTCTCCCTATAAGGACACAGTCCTATTGGAGCAGGGCCCACCCTAGTGACCTCATGTTACCTTAGTCCCCTCTTTACAGACCCATCTCCAAATACACTCACATTCTGGGGGGTAGAGTTTCAACATATGAATTTTGGGGAGACACAGTGAAGTCCCTAAGAGCAAACACATGACACAACTGTGTGTTGAATGTGTGAGTGTGTGCTTCCTTTCTGCATCCTTTATGATCCTTTCTTCTCTTTTCTCATTTCATAAAATGCATCTCTTCCCTCGCCCCTCTGATTTTTCAGAAACCGTCTTCTTGTCCTTAACTGTGTCTAAACACAATTTCATAAACACAAATGCTCCAGCTCCAAGAAGTGTTCTGACGTTAGGGAGATAAGTTAGGAAAACAACTTTGGGGGAAGTTTTGGTTTCCTTCTGAGTGAGGACCTTCACCAAAAGACGTGCTTCCCTTTTCCAGGTGTTGAGAGCATGCACTTTTCAAGTTCTAACCACAAAGAGAAGTCATCAGGTTTCTCTGGAATCCTCCGTGGACATTCGAGCTGCTTCTTTGGGGGGAACTTAAGGTCAAGGCAATTTCTAAGGCAAAGACGGACTGTCCGTCTCGCTCACAGTAGACCCATAGGAAAGCCACGATGATGATTTGGTACTTATACGGTATTGTTACCAAGCCTGAGTTACCAGAAATTCAGGCCGGACATTGGCTGTACTTCCGCATGTGATACCCGGGCTCCTTTGAAACAGGAAGCATCCAGCACACTTTCCTGGGCTGTGGTTGCGTTCAGCTCAAGTTATTGCCATGAAACGCGTGTGGTGCTGGAAGCCGGTGACGCGAAGAGAAAGATGTTTGTTGAGCTGATGGCCTGGTGTGGGCCATGGCTTTGAATCATGGGAGATGGGCCGAAGAAATTACCTAGGAGCCTGTTGTCCAGAATCGGTGTTTTATCAGACTGTCTTTTTCTGCTTAGCTATCTCATCGCACGGCAGGCTACTAGCCTGGGAGACGCGGGGGTAAAAATGTGCTAGGTGACGATTTTCCATTCTCGCTCGCTGTGTTTACAATGACTTTTTTCACAGCAAAGACAGAATCAGGAATTTTCATGAGTCTAACAGCGTCCTAACCGTGTCGGTGGGTGAGACTCCTATATTCATAATGAAGTTATTTTTTTTTTCTGCTTCTCAACACATGGTTGTTTCTTATTGGCCACATGTTATCGTATAATTCTGTACATGCTTTCTCTGCTCAAAATAACCTTTGTTTCAGTAGCAAGTCATATTGCTGTATGAGTTACACAAATGAGATGTACTCAGTCTTGCCTACTCTTCACTTTAAAAAAAAACAACAGACAGCTTTATGGAGATGTAATTCACCTACCATTCAGTTCACCCATTTACAGTGACAATGGTTTTCAATATCCTTTTTTTGTTTTCTCTTCTTAACCACAGGGTTGAGTGTTTCCCTTTTCTCCTTTTTCACTGCGGTAGATGTGGTGGGGGAAGCTCCAGTTTGAATCCTGGCTCCCATCCTCACTAGGGCCTTGCTTTCTGGCTACGCATGTGTGAGCCATTCCTTTTTTGTTATCACGCAGAAGACAGGGAGGGACCCTGGGGTCCTTTGTGAGGAAGTTGTCATCGCACCGCACGAGGGACACGGAGCGAAGACGGTGTACAGGTTACACTTTGGTGGCGTGTGCTCAGAAACGCGCAAGTTGTAGAGCAGCATTTGCACTGGAAATGAGTCTGAATTCCACCTCACGAGCCCACTGCCAAGGTCTGCTCTGCGCATTGATTGTAACAAAGTCTTTGGGTAGCTAAGCACGCAGCCACCCTCGCCTGGGTGTCGCGGAAACCCATACACACGTGATGAAGAATTCTAGTGGAGAAATCGATCTGGTTTTGGGGAAATAACCATGCAGCCTTTAATCGTACCCAAGAGGTGGGACGTGGCTTTGATTTCTTGTCAGAGTTAATCATAAAGGAACAGTGCCTTTTGCGTAGTATTTGTTTGGATATAAATACATCCATCTTTGATGTTTAGTATCAAACAGTATTAAAGAACAGTCTGCTTTATAGTCTATTTGGATATAAATAGACTTGTGTCTACAATACAGTATCTCAGAGTACCTTTGCAGCATTGCCGTGCAAAGGATATTTTAATGGAATTACGGGCTTAGGAGGAACAAACTGGTGTCGTTCAAGTCACATTAATAGAGTATTGGTGACAAAGAGTGGTGAAATTAGCGGAGGAAACAGGAATGTTTAAGGTCACGTGATGCATTTATTCCCTAAGCGGGGTTTGTTTTTGTTTGTTTTTTTCCGAGTGATTCACTCTTTACATAAGAATGGCTTGTAATTGGTCAGCCTGAATTTAATTAGCCAATGTGGGCTTCAGGTCACCTCTTGTTATACCAGTAAAACCACAGTTGCATCGTGTTTTTAAGGGAACTGGACCGACGTGAAGTTGATCGTCGTGGGTCTGCTTGTATCTGTGGTGACTTACAGACGTGCCCTGTATGGTTTTAAAGTGCCTTGCAAAGCATGTGTTGCCGTAGTGATGATGTGGTCATTACCTAATTACCTAAAGCTACGGCATTTGCAGTGTACTGGACAATTCTTGTTTGGCCAGGCGTCAAAATCGAGCATTTTTACCCTGCGGGATAAGCGTTGTATCGGCAATGCCCCGGAATGTTAAGTCCCATTTGTTATACACAGGTAATAATTATGAAGTGATTTCCGTGGACTCGGAGTAGAAACGTTGACCCAGCAGCCTCTTCAGCTTAGAAGGCGAGGGCACACATCGCTCTCCCCAGTGGGATGCTTTCTGACATTTCACCTCCCCGGAGAGGGAGCAGAGCTACCGGTAAAATGACGTGGAGGTCAAAGGCTGCTAATTGAATTTTCATGATAAAGATGCCATTTCCCAGCGATTGCATTGACTCAGTGACTTTGATTTCTCTCCTCGGAGTGGGACTAGAGCTCTCGCCCTTTGACAGACACTGAACTGCAAAGTCTGTTTGCTGAAAGCTTTCTCTTGCTTTGAATATTCCTAGAGTGGTTCGGAGAGTGAACGGTACTGCTCTTTCTTTTTGAGTCTTGAAGCGATTACAGAAAGGTCAGTCCACTAATTCCTTCCAGAGTTAGCCAAGACCTTTCATGTAATCATCGGGAACTTGATTTCACGGAGCCAGTATTTATTGAGCACTTCCTCTGAGCAAAGCACGTTGCAGGGGTCTTGGTCCCGACCCTTGAGAAATCTACCGTCTTGATTAATGTATATATGTTAGCGGGAAAAGTGTCGTAGCCTTCCTGTTTGGGCGTATTGAAGAATTTGCTGTGACAGGGGGAGTAAATGGAAGAACACTGAGCTGACGACAGTCTGTATTGCATTGTGACCTGCCTTGGCTGCCTTGCGAAGCGTGGGTCCCTGAGAGTTTGTCGACCCTGCTCGTGCTGTTCCATGATTACTGACGATCGAGGCGATGATAACTCTTATATTCTGCTTCGGATGCCACCTCGGAAAAGAGAGTTCTCATTCTGGAAGAAAACCTTTCTGGAGCAAGCAACCACAGGAATCACTAGTTCTAGGTTTCTTGGGGAGATAACCTGTCAGGAAGGGAAGCGTGGGGAAATGGGGGTACAGGAAGGTTACTTTAACTGGAGACAAAGCTTTGTGAGGAGGTGGTGGCGTTTGCACTGGACTCAGCGACAGAGGTCCGCTGTGGATGTGGAGCCATGGTGTGAGGGAGAAGATGGTTCCCAGATCAATAGTCAGTATGAACGAGGCGGGATGGGGTGGACAGCACACAGGAGGCCATTTTGGGCGTCGATCACAAATATTTAAAGGTGAAAAGGGATCTGGGCTGTGTGGAGGGTGGATTGCGGTCTTGAAGGCCGTTGGAGCATGGAGCATCTTCAGTACATTGATGGGAGACCATTGAGCATTATTTTTTTTGGACATGCAATCCATGGCCTGATTTTGTGCAGCTCCCAAGCTGAGAATGGCTTTTATATTTTTAGAGTTGTAAAAGAAAAGTAGAGAGCAATATACAGTGCAAACCACGTACAATCCACGAAGGCTACGGTGTTTGTTATCAGGCCCTGTATTGAAGTTTTGAAAAGGAGAAGACAACCAAAGAAAGATGTTTGCTTTCCCTATGATAAGAGGAAGGTGAGCTCATTTGTTGAATGAGGGCCTTTAGAATTTCACTTATGGAGAGACAAGGGGTGAAGACGGAGTGGAGAAAGTGAGGCCCAGAAGACGCAGGAGAGAGGATGGAATCAAGAAAAAATATCGGTGGGATTGACTTTCAGAAGGGAAAGACTAAATCTTTCTTTGACACAAGGGGAGGGAAAACTTAGTATAGAAAATTAGCAGTTAGGAAGAGGAGAGGAAAGTGGAGACTCTTCAGAAGTCTCAGAGCACGGTGATCTGCCGTGGGTTTGGGGTCAGCCCTTGAGCAGGATAGAACCTTCTGGAATGGGTGCTGGAAAGGCTGAAAGTCCTGAGACAATTAGCATGTGGGTCATATCTGCAAAATGTCTCGTATTGCGTTATGTCATGATTTGTCTTTGCACTGTGGGGTCCTCCAGCATCCGGTGACGTGCTCAGCTGCCTAGAATGTCTTCATCATTTTTGTTCTGGCCTTGGAGCTAGTGCCTGGCAGAAACGAATGGTGTTCAGTAATGCTGAACAAATGAATGAATGAATGAATGAATGAATGAATGAATGAATGAATGAATGGGTGCTAAAGAGCAGAGTGGGTCAGTTAAGTAAGGGACTGTACCTTTTCAGTTGTACTGGTCCATGCAGTTCTTTAGTCAAGAGGTTAACGGCCACCAGACCAACGCTGTCCGATAACACTTCTGCTGGATGGAGATATTTTTCATCACTGCTGTCCAGTGTGGGGCTGGAAAAATGGAATTTTAAGTTTTATTGACTTTTTTTCACTGTGGTAAAATACACAGAGCATAAAATTGACCACGCGCACCATTTTTTCACGTGGAGTTCTGTGGCTTTAAGTACATTCGCATTGTTGTGTGACCATCCCCACCACCCACCTCCAGGACTGTTTCGTTTTCCCCAGCTGAAACTCTGTCCCCGTTAAACACTAACTCCACACCCCCGCCCCCCAGCCCCTGATCATCTGTCTTCTACTTTCCATCCCTGTGAATTTGACTCCGCTGGGTACCTCCTGTGAGTGGAATTATACAGTGTTTGTCCTGTTGTTTGGCCTCGTTTCACTTGGCACAGTGTTCTTCATTCTGGAGCGAGTGTCAGGATCTGCTCCCTTTTTAAGCTGAATGATAGCCCATTGTGTGTGTGTACACCACACGTCGTCTGTGCATTCCTCTCCCAGTAGGCACTGGAGTTGTTTCCACCTCTTGGCTACTATGAGGGAGTCTTATGAACGTGGATGTCGACTTACTTGTAGTTACATTTGCGTAGGCACGCGGGGGCTTGGGAGGCCTCTTGTGGGAGAGGTGGGTGGCACGGTGCTGCGACTTTCAGTGTGGAAGGCTCTGGGCGGAGAGGGCTTCTCTGTACCCTGAGCGTGCCCAGGATGTACCCTTTTGAGGTGGCCAGAGTGCATCAGGCTCGTTGGAGGGGACAGGATGCTGATTCAGGGACTTGAAGAGTTAACCGCTTGGGAGGTTTGTGCTGCATTTCATGTCTGCAAGTTGGGTTAATCATTTCAACAAAGTGATTTATGGAGACTGGAGATTAGATTTAACCTGTCTGGTTAATATTTGTTTGTGTGTTTTTTTGTGGTTTTTTTTTTCATTCTGCCCTCAAAAGTCCAGATCTTGCTGGTAATACTCATGCTGCTCTTTTACTTTGAATGATTTCATTCTGGTTTTTGTTACTGTTCTTGCAGTGCAGCGTTGATGGGAGGTCCTGGCTCTGTGGCACGTATTCATTTCCTGGATGGTATTGGTTCTTGTATATTCTGTCGTTTGGAGGGTATTGTGTATCCAGAGGCTGGAGTGTATTTGTTGTCCACTGATGAGCCTGACGTCTGCATGACTGACCTTTGGCACATAATGGTGGGGAAAGGCTGCATGGCTGGGTGTGAAGTGTGTGCACCTGTTGGGGAGACACAGGCCACCCCCCCAAGGTATGAGATAGACCCAGAACACCAGAGTGATTGAGGAGTCGCAGGTCACAGGAGACTCAGAAGGAGAAGGATGACAGTTTGGGGCACATGAGTACTTGTTTAAAATGCTCAGAGACCTTTCTGTGACCTTCATTACAATATTGTGGTTCCACAGAGGTCGTAGGTATGATGGAAATTGCGTTGATCTGGGGGTGACAGAGATCAGTGTGGAATGAGACTCCTCCATGGAATGGCTGGGGTTCCTTGTCAAGTTAACCTCTTCCCGCCTTGGTTCCCGAAACAGGAGAACGGAGTTGACAATATTTATGAGGCTGCTGTGTGAATTGAGTGAGGTGACACAGGTGAGTGGGCACCTCCTGAAGGTTGGTTTCTGTTATAAATGAGGGGTAGTCTCTGACGGTCCTGACTCACTGCCCTCTTCTCCTCGTGACTAACTTCTCTTTCTGTATGAATTGGCTCCGGTATCACCTCGTCCAGGAAGCCTTCGTCTCCTACTGAATGAGTTTTTCATTCGTGTTTTGTAGTATGCCCAGATCAATTTATTGTAACACATCTGTGTTATTTTATGATAGTCTTTAGAGACACCTCTTTAGAGATGACCAAAATGTCCTTTGTGACGTGGCCAGGGCCATGTGACATAGTTGTCATGGAGTCCTGCACACAGCATTGTGCTCAGGTAGACCGGGGAAAACCAGTCATTGAATGTTCCCATCCCACCTCTGCATTTAGTCACAGGAACGGCATGTCCCATCGACGGTCGGTAATCCTTCTGGATTACCTACAACCAGATTGATCCACTGGGCTCAGGAAGGTGCCAGGGGACAGACTGAGCTCTGGGGAGGGTCTTAGAAGACTTATCCACAGTTGCCAGCGGAACTGAATGTCCAGAGGGCTTGTACACATACCACAGGTGGGAGTCATGGCTCAGGAAGAATTCGGCACAGAAGGGGGTGGGGTGGTGGTTTAACTTGAAGCCGTGGGGCCTTTCACACTGTGATCAGGGGTCATAGTAGGTCGTCATCATCACTGTCCCATTGTCACAGCTGGCACCATGTGCTGGATAGGATTTGGGTTCTAGAGGGTCTGGTGTACTAGGTAGGTTACCAAGACAAAGCACCAGGTATAGACTGCAAGTTATAAGAAATTACATACTGGGTCGCGACTGAATCACAGGACTGACGCATGCTGGAGCCTGGTCAGTCACAGTCAGGGGACATGGTCGGAGCCACCCCTGCAGCCAGAGCTCCCCATGCCCCTAATATCTGTTGGGATCTGTTCTTCATACTGGAGACGCAGCCGTCATTCATGTGGCGGATGAAGGCAAGCCCGACAAAAACCGTGTTTCTGCAGTGGCTTGTCATTGAAAGTGAGGGCTTCCTCCTGTGTCTTATTAAGGATAAAAGTGGGAGAGAAGATGGTTGTGCACTTGCTAATAATGCTTGGGGTGTTCTTTGGGGGGAAACCTCCAATTTAGTGACAAGCCCCAGGGAGCGTTATGATTACTCACTCTAAAAGCCTCTGGTTTTTTTTGTTGTTGTTGTTGTTGTTTGTTTTTGCGTAGCCCTCTCTTATTGTCATTTACAGGATGTAGCAATGCTTTTTGAATCAATTTCATCAAGTGTGAATGCAGCAGTCATTGTTCTCCCAGTTCCTAACTTTGCGTCTCCTTTCTAATTGGAAATAAAGGCAGAGTGTACATTTTGGTATAAGGTGTTAAGTAACAAACAAAGAAGTAGCTTGGGAATCAAGCGATACACAAACGAAACCAAACCAACCAGAAAAGCAAAAATGCGTTTGGTGGCATTTAACTATAACTGTATTGATTCAGTAACTGTAGAAACGAGTGAACATAAGGCCATCGTGGTGTGACCCGTTTATTCATTCATGAATTTTTTGTTCATTAACTGTGGGAAGGCAGCATGTTGGGTCGGGCTAGTGTTGCGACTCAGTTCTGTTTCTCTGGTGAGAAGAAAAGGTTTCTGCCTTGCTCGTGAACACATGGGATGGTTTGATTGACTTTAGCTCACAGTTGGAGGTGGGCCTAAGGGACAGTGTTGTCATAGGGAATGACCTTAGAAGAAAGGGGGGGGTAAGATCCAGAAGGAGATTAAGCATTTTTCATGGGTCAGAGTGTATTCTCTGGGTGTGACCCTCCCTTTAGGTTTGTGTGCATGTATTTTTACCACAGTACGTGCTGTTTATTTTAGTTAAAATATTAAAAATTCAAAGAGTATGCAAGGCTATGAGTAGGAAGTAAAATCCTGTTTCTCCCTCTTAATCCTGTTTCCCAGAGTAACCACTGTTGGTAGTTTCTTGTGTATTTTTCCAGATGTTTTACATGCAGTTATAAGTGTATGTTGTGTGTGTGTGTGTACACGCTTTATTTGCAGCTTGCTTTTGTTTTAAATAAATATTTGCTTTAAGTAAATAAAGTACGCACACACATCTTAGGTTGGTATACATACATACATAGTATGTATGTATGTATACCATGCATACATGTTGGAATGCCAGTAGATATACATCCCCATTAAATGGGTGTCCAGTAGGCTTCTTGGATTTAAACAACAGCAACAGCTCCTGCGTCACTGAGGTTCACAGTTCATGGGAATTGATTGACCCTTGGGAATTGAGGGAGGGCAGCGAGACCAGTCTTGGGAACAGCAGGAGTCAAGGAAGCTTACTCTCTGAAGGGCGGAGAAGCAGGACGCAGGTAACACAGCTTCGCAGGTGCAGCCACTTTCACTGTGGCAGGAGCCACCTGGCCTGGATACCAACATGCTAGCGTGTGTAACCATCACCATCAAACAGACGCTTGTGTCAGTCCCGCATGTGTGTACACGGCATTGCAGCCGCGATGGGTTGAACTGGCGTCACATGCCCATCTCCCGGCTAGAGCAGGGGCCACCGGGAGCAGGGATCTGGGGACAGAAGAGCAGGAAGTCACCGGACTGAAGGGAGGTGAGGAATTGCGGTGCTACAGCCATCTGCTCCTGGCCACCTTTAAATCCTCCGTGTGTCTCCCTTCTGAAGGCACCAAGAATGCTGGATGATGTTGAAATCAATTTGTGTTTTCCTGATGGTCAGAGCTGTGGCTCCTTTCTCCTCCTCTTCCTCCTGCGTTTCTCCTGCCCGCGCGCATGCTGGATGGGGCATTGAAGCCGTCCCAGTTGATTAAAAGCGAACCAGTGGAGGCCCGGTGATAGAGGAAGCAGAGACGTTAAAACGTGTCACCTGCATTGGGTGGTGTGCGGGTCGGTGCCCTGAACCTTACCAGCTCGCATGGTGCATTGATGGTGATAACGGATGCGTGGTCGGGGGACTCCCCGTTAAATTGTATTTTTAAATAATGTATTTGGTTGAACTTACGGGAAGTCTTGTAGATGCCAGGTGTGTGGTACCTGGCAGTGGGCAAGTAGAAAAGTCCCACACAAATGTAAACTTCCAATAAAAAAACTGACAGCTACGTCTCCTTGTTGTCCGTCACGGCCAAGGCGTGGGTTTTGGTCTCATAACACCTGTGCAAACAGGTTCTTGAGGTGGCCCCTCATTCAGCCAAGCGCGGGCCGAAACCTAGCTCCTCGAAAATGAAGTGTGAGAAGGAAAAGTTAATCCAGTCTCGGAAAATTGAGCGTTCCGTCAACACGAGTGCCTGCAAGGGTGAAGAAAGAGTGCTTTTTGTACCCGAGCTGTGGGATTCCCGACGGAATTGGAAATGGCTTTTGGAAGAACCCTGAGGCTGGCCGAGTGCGTGAGCCCAGGGCAACTTTCACCATGTCATTCAAGCAAGCAGGACCCCCTTGCAGTTAGAAAAGCACGTCACTGCTGTCGTAATTGTTATAAAATATTCTAAACTCCTACTGATCGTGAGGTGTTGCAGTCAAGAGCATGAGAAGTACGGCTGTGCTGTGGGATCTGTGGAACGTTCTGGACAACTTGGGGATACATAATGCCCGTGGCCATTCCGGCCCAGTTCTCGCTTGGACGCAGTCGAGCCCCCTCCATGGTCCCAGGCCTGCTCGAGACGGCCGAGGGGACGATGGTAACCCCTGCCCAGCTCGCAGCTGGGAGGAGCCAGACTTGTGAAAGTGTGCAGTTAGCTAGAAATACCAAGTTTGACACAAATGCAAAGTCAGTGGCTTTTTAAAAAAAACAAAACACACAAGTAATTTGAACTTTTATTTCAAGATTAAGATCGACTTAACTAGGTATTCTGTTGAAGACAAACAGGAGCCGGGTGTCGGAGAGCAGAATAACTTGGTAAAGGCGAAGTTTGTGAAGTTGTTCTCCCCCAGTTTTATATTTTGACATATTTCAGACCCACGGGAAACTTAAAGAATCCACCAAAGTATATTCTTCCGTCGTCACTTGTCACCATTTTGCCAAAGTTGCTCTAGCTCTCTCTCTGATGCCGTCATTTCTTGCTTTTTTTTTCCTCTCTCTTACTTTTCAACCCTGAACTTCTGGAGAATAAGGATATATATATATATATTTTTAATACAGAATACGTCTACATGGTCCACAAGTGAAAACTATTTATAGGTGCACTAAAAGTGCCACTTCCATTCTTTTTCCTTCCACACCATTTTTCCTCATTGCTCTAGTCCATTTTCATTACTTTCTGTGATTGCTCTGTTCCTTTTTGCATTTGCTAATGTTTTTAAAGCCCTCCTTTAACGATCTATTGATAATTCTTTACATAAGCAGAATGTCATCTTCTTAAGTAGGTCTTATGAACAAGCTATCATTAACGAAGCGTGAAAGTGGATAAAGACCTGGGGAGTTTTCATGGCGGGGAAGGGAAGGGCGTCTTACAATGTACGCAGAACTGAAACAGCATGTGTACGAATTTTATGAGACCTGATCAGAAACTGACACCAGCCAACAGAATACACTTTAATCTGTCAGAATCTGTTGAAAATGCACCTACATCTCATTACAGCCAGGAGCTAACTCGTGGGTGCCTCCCGTGAGTTTCAGTATTAAATGTTTCACTGTTTATGAAGTTTGGTTTGCGGGATTTTTTAGTGCACTTGGAGTGATAAGGGGTCCTCCAATGACACGGTGCAAAGAAATGCAACTGGGACTGTTGGTGATCACCTGACATTCACATTTATGTGTGTGTGTGTGTGTGTGACACGAGGGCTTATCACCAACCAGCAAGACTAATCTTGATTAATGCACATGCAAACCAAGGAATGAAAACAAAGGCATAGAGTGGAAGGGGTAAGCAGCGTCATTTATATAAAAAATGCCATGCTTTTTTTATACTCAGAGGGGTCAGTTGTCCCCAGATATATGCTTCTTACCACAAACAATGCAAAGGGCTTTTGGGGTGCAGAAAGCCCTTCTCCTCCCTGCTCTCAAAGTCCGGATTCCCTCTCTTTTCTCCATCATCTTTGCCTGTTGCTGCTGTGGCAACAGCCTGTCTGCTCCCCAGGCCCAGAGGTGGGCCAGCAGGGTTTGCCTGCAGGCGCAGGTGGGGGCCGCCTGTGTGCCCCCGTGGCAGGGGTCTCAAGCCGCAGCCCCATGCCAAAGTCTACCCACCACCCGTGTTTGTACAGCCGAGAATGAGTTTGACAATTTTAAATTTGTGGGGGGGGGACATCCAAAGAGGACTATTTCATGACACCTGACGACAACGATACGAAATTCAAATTCGGGCATTCATAAAACGTTGAACGTCGTCAGTGAAAATCTGTTTTCTCTCTCGTCATACAATCTCTTCATCACATTCTCGGTTTTGCCTTTTGGCTCACCCAGCCTAAAATATTTCCCATCTCGCCCCTTCCAGGAAGAGCACGCCAACCCCCGTTCTGTGGCATTAGACCTTCCAGACAGATGTCGGAGAGCGTGTGTCCCAAGAGCCACTCAAATTGTGATGTTTCACGACTAAAAATAAGGGGAATTGTTTGGTCCCTCAGTACCCAGCAGGCCTCCTCGCGGACTGGACTTCCATCCAATGTGCTCACTGCAGAATTCTCTGTGACACCTTTACGTGCCAGTTTCTGAGCATGGGGACGTATGTGTCGAGACTCCAGTGTGACTTGGTCACCTCACGCTCTCGACTTAGTGATGGGTAGCCGTGAATTCACTTTGGAACTTTAGAGAAAAAGAGTACTGAGTCGGCTTCCCTCTGCCCGGGTCCTAAAAGCAGCGTGAATGATGCTTTCATTTTATTCTTCCTTCCGCGTGGGGTAGAATGTCTGGGAGAAGGGTAGACACAGGTCACGCAGCAGTGCTCTGAGAATGCAGGGCACGGCGGGCAGCTGTGCCATGTCCCCTCACTCTGTGCCCAGCCCGGAGATTCGCTCTTAGAAACCGCTAGGAGCCCCTTCCCTTCTCATCTCAGCGGTTTTCAAAAGGAGCTGCGGGCCTGGGATGACAGAAATACATTTCTCTCTGATTCTGCCACCAGGTCTGTGCCATGAGCGGGGAGAGAGTCAGGCGACACTGGGAACGTCCTCCCCGTTGCAGTCACACTTAAAAGGAGAAAATAAGAGCTTTGATGTTCTCTCCATTTCCAGCAAAACATTTGATTCTTTGCCCACAGGTCGAGTGAAAATAAACAGTAATTTAAAGTAACCTACAAAAATCTCCGTCAGACAAGGAGAAGATTTGGAATCTGGGTTAATGCAGCACCGTTACCTCATTTTCTCCCTGATAGCGGGCTTCGGTGTAAAGCTAATGAAAGAAAGCAATTTCGCTTTTTTTGTTAGGCTCTTCAAAATCGTCTTGAAAATATTGACCTTTCTTTTGCTTGGAAAAAAAACACACAAAAAGCAGGACTTCTATAGATTTCCTTTGCGAGGGCTTGCAGTTTGGTCATTTTACCAGAATGTAGGTCAAAAAGGTGTGATGCAGAATGTATTGCTTTTTTTTTTTTTTTTTTTAGTTTAGTTTTTTTTTTTTTTTTGCAGTGGGTCCGTCTGGAGTATACTTGATAGCCAGCTAACCCTCTGTGTGTGTGTGTGTGTGTGTGTGTGTGTGTGTGTGTGTGTGTGTCGTATTGCGTTTTTAAGACCTCCCAGAGAAGTTCATTCTGATTGCAGTTCCCCACAATCTGGGAGACTCTGTTCTGGTTTCCAGGGTGGTGATGCCTTACGTAACCTCAGCCACCCTCCGTCCGGGGACCTCTGGGAGGCTTAGAGCAGTTCTCCACGGGGGGCAGTTGTGTTCCCAGGGAACATATGGCAGCATCTGCAGACAGTTTTGCCTGTTACAGCTGGGGAGTGGGCAGGACGCTCCTGGTATCCAGTGTGGGGGGGGGAGGGCGGTGAGGGGGTCCAGGGGGGCTGCTAGTCACCGTCCAGTAGACACAACAGCCCCCCTTCTTCCACCACAAAGAAGGACCCGGCCCCACATGTTCCTCGTGCCAAGATTGAGAAACTGGACTGGAAAATGTCTTAGCGCCTCACTTCATGGGTTTTTTTTAATGTAAAATATTCTATGCGTATGGACACATACACACGTGTGCACGTACACTCACGCACACAACACTGCTCACTGCCCACATGATGTCTGCCATGGGACTGTGACCTGGTATCCAGTTTTTAAATGAACACCCAGCATTTGCCCAAGGGGTTGTCATTTCCCGTCACCACTGCCTGTGCTGCATTGCTGAGATTGGTGACAGTGGCATGAAAACCAAAGGGCCTCTTTTGTTCTCCTAATCCAGGGTGCAAAGGAGAGTTGATTTTCGATGTTCAAAATGTGGTCTACGGCATTCTGATCTTTAAGTGTGGCGTATTTCAGCAGCCTTTTCTTTGGCTGTATAAACTGCTGGTGTTGCAGGGTTCCCCGTGACGACTTCCCGGGATAAATGCAGGGATGGGTAACGAGTAAGGGCGCTTAGGCAGCCGTACAAGCCCCCTGTGTACACGGAGGAAGAACTCCACAATGTTGGTGGAGGGGATACAGGCTGTTTCTCCGTGTTTAGCCGTGAATGGGAAGGTCAGGAGAAGGACGGGAATACTGAATTCATGGTGCAGACGTTTCAGAAGCACGCGTGTGGCAGGCACAGAACACCAGGCATGGCTTCTCTCCTTGAGAACCTCAGGTCTGGCCCAGGAGGGGAGGCATACACTACGTACCCCCATTGCAGGGGAGCTTTGATGAAGGGCTGGGCGCGTGGGGTAGGACCCGCTGTACATGTGGGTGCCAAGCCCATGGATGACGGAGGAGGTGAGGGTCGTGGTGTCCCCGCGTGGGCAGGGCCACGTCTGCCTAGGAGCCTGCCTTCACCACAGCACATGCACAGAGAACAGGGGAGGGGGCTCCAGCTGGGCCTCCGTGTGTGGATGTATTTCTCTTGGCTTCGGGACAATACCTTCCTGGTTTGGGTGTTTTAGGAGAATGGGGATGAAGGCTTTTGGGGCCTAAGCTGACCCCACAGACTACTGGCAGTGTGATGGTATGGCTGAGCCCTGGATGGCGGGGTGGCCTGCAGTTCAGAGGTCGGCCCTGGCGCAGTGCAGCTTCGTGACCTTGGGAAAACCATCCGGCCTCAGTCTATTGATCTGTGGTTTGGGGAGCACAGGATGTGTGAGGATGGAAAAGCTGCGAGTTCAGTAAGTGCCTTCTGAGGTCAAGTCCACCTGACAGGGGTTGGCCAGGCTGGCCCCCCACTTCTGGTTCTTGAGGTCACTCCAGCCTACACGAGCCCTTGACTGCAGTTGTCTGCAGATGGTGAGGTGGAGGTCACGGGCGTGAGGAGCGTGAAGTCCCAAAACAGGCACGATTTGCCTGCAGCAAAGAACGGCCACCAGTACTCCTGGCCCAAGTCACAAAACCAGCTGCTGTTCCCTGTCACTCTCCCCGCCGCCATCACCTCACACCTGCATCTCGTTTCACAGACTCCAGGTTCTTTTCACGTGGCTCAGCTTGGTCCCAGGTAGTAGTTGTGGGAGGCAGAGTAATGGCCCGTGAAAGATGTCACCGTCCCAGCCCTGGAACCTGTGAATGTGTCACCTTCCAGGGCAAAAGGGATTTTGCAGATGTGATGCAGGACCCTGAGATGGGGAGATGATGCGATGGGGCCCACGTCATCCCAGGGGTGTTCTAAGTGGAAGCGAGAAGCAGGAGGGTCAGAAGTAGAGAAGAGATGCGTCCACTCAAGGAGATGTTGGAGCGATGGGGGCCCCCCTGGGCCAAGAAGCTGGACCGGGTGAGGAAACAGACTGTTCCCTGGAGCCCCCAGAAGGAGAGAAGCCCCATGACCCACTGGAAATGAGTCTGTGTTGCTTACAGCAGCTGGGTTTGTGGTCATTTTCCTGGCAGCCATAGGAAACTCCTCCAGTGGGTAAAGCAGCCTCCGTGTTACAGCCCAGAGGTGAACACAGTGGAGCAGGGCGTTTAGCCACCACATGGCAGAACATTCAGGACCTTCTCCGGCTCTGTCTGTGGCCTCCTGCCTTTGCAGTGAGAAATGTCGCCTGGCGTGGACATGAGTCAGCTCTTCACTTCTTGCACTGATCCTGGCTGTGCCAGTGTCACATATGCTGCCACCTGTGGCCAGGTTTGACCACGTTCTTTTGAAGAACCCAGGAAAATCCTAGCGCCACGAAATGCTGGCTTTAGAATGATGGCTCCCTCCGACGTAGAGGACGGGATTCACAGAAAGGAGCTGAAATGGAACTGCATACGTTACAGACCCAGCTCCCTTCTGGCGCTGTCTGAAAAAAGCTCTGTAACAGGTTCATTAGGGACCGGGCCGTTTCAAAAATATATTTCACTGTCATTCTTGAAGCTTTTGTCATGTGTGACGACCGAAAATTGCAGTTCTTAATCCACTTCTATTGAATGTAAAATCCACTTAACCTGGGGCTTCACTCCTAATAAGGAGATTCGCTAGTGAGGTTCAGCTTCCAGATGCTGTTGTGACGATGACGAGAAACGTTTCATGTATTTCAGTTTTCATCACAAACCCGCCGAAAATCATGGTGTGCGCAAATATGATGATTCAATAAAATCTATTCTTCAGGTGTAATTTGAATTAGAAAGCCATTCCGAATGCCTCGTCCCAACGTAAATTATGCGACTGTGCTTTTGACATTAGAGGAAACGTACTTATTTAAAATCCCTTATGTGTTACAGCAAATGAAGAGTTTTCATGTAAAAGAAAATGGAAGTTGCCTCTAGTTTTCTGATTGTACAGTGACAACGTAACTATGTATTTTGTTTATCGTTTATACACACGCACCTAGATAATCTTTGCTTGAAAGATCTGAGAAAGCTTTTTCTTAAAAAAACAAACAGTTGTACTGAGGCAGACTTTACATATCACAACGTTTATGTGTTGTAAATATACGATTCAGTGATTTTCAGTACATTTGCAGCGCTGTGAAGACAGCGCCACAATACAATTTTAGAACGTTTATCACCCCAGAGAGAAAGCCTGTGCCCACTGGCCTTCTTCCCTTCACCCCAAGCCCCTGCTTTATTTTGTGTCTCTATGGATGTGCCACGCTGAGCATTTCAAATAAATGGACTCATACAATCTGTGTCTTTTGTGTTTTACCTCTTTCATTTCGTATAATGCTTTCAATGTTCACCCATGTCATAGCATGAGTCAATACTTCATTCTTTTTTAATGTTGACTCATATTCCGTTTTTATGATGTGCTTATCCCTTTAGCAATTGATGGACATGTGGGTTGTTTCCACTTTTTGGCTATCACAGGAATAAAGCTCCTATGAACATTTGTGTACTGGTTTCAGGTGGACGTTTTGTTTTCTCCTGGGTATATTCCTACGAGTGGAATTGCTGGGCCCTACGGTAACTCTGTTTCAATTTTTGAGGAACTGCCAGACTCTTTTCCAAAGCGGCCACATCAGTTGACCTTCCCACCCACAGTGTAGGCGCGTTCCAGTTTCTCCACATCTCACCAACACTTGTTACCGTCTCTTGTCAGAGAGTGAGATTCCACTTAGGGTGAGGTGACGTGGGCCCCGAGGGCACAGAATGTAAGGAGGCTTTTGCTCTCAGCTGCCTCACTCTTATCTGGGCCCCGAGTGACACATTCATCTGGATCACGGTGCTGTAGAGGCTACGCATGGATTGTACTGGACGCTCCCTGAGACCTGGAACTATTTGTTAAAGTGCTTATAAGGTGTATATAGCAGCTGTTTATCATGCATTGCTAAGTGCCATGAAATGCTATGCATATAGTACAGGGCGAAACTCCACGGCAAGAAGGGTGCATTCGTTTTATTTGTATTTTCTCTTAACCTCGCAACACGTCAGTGTGTATTTCTTAAAATGAAGGCGAATGTGTCAACATAGGGCAGTCGACGTGGATAAAATGCTGTTATACGACCCACAGACGTTATTCCAGTTTCTCCCATTGTCCTCCTGGTCTTCTGTACTGAGGAGCTTTTGGGACCCAGTCCAAAAGCACCTGGTCCATTTCAGTGGCTGTGTCTCTTCAACCTTCCTTCATCAGGATGGGTCTTAATCTCTCTTTGTGCTTCTCAACTTGGAAGAGACAGGGGCGCTCATTTTGTAGGATGTCGCTCGAAGTGGGTTCGTCTGCTATTTCAGTAGCACCAGGTTCTGCACAGGTGGCGCTGTACTCTTCTCCTTGATCCTGGTGACTTGTGCCCAGATTGCTCTGTAGTGATTGCCAAGTAGTGATTTTTAAACTCTTGTGATTCCTTCTGCATTTATTCGCTGACATTTTGCTGTAAGGGTCTTTCCTTCTCCTGCATTTATTTACGTACTTCTGTCAATATGGATCCATGGATTCTGATTGTATTCAATGGGTTCTAATCCATTGTTATCGTTACTTATTTTGATGCTCCGATCGTCCCAGATTTGGCCAGTGGGAACTCCTTCAAGCCATGTTGGAGCACATTTTTGCTTCTGCCACGAGATGGTCCGGGCTCACTCTCCCAGTCCCAGCCCTGGACTCAGACATTTTGCTAAGGACCCAGCCTGGTTCTTGTTAGTGGGCAGTGGAACCCGAGATCTGGACGCGAGGTGTGCTCATTGCGACCGAGGTGTCATCACGTGTGTCCTTTCGGTGGACAGACTGGGGAAAACAGCCATTTCGTGGCATTCTTCTCGTTCACCATTTTATAATATATTGGTAGCCTTTTTCTCACGTGAGAAGCGTGGCTCCCAACAAAATCAATGTATTTACTCCTTGGCTGAATTCTACAATGCACATTATTAAGTTGTTTCAGAACAAGTACACTCACACCACTATTCATAAACCTACTAACCTATTAAGTCAAATTTAAGTTTTCTCTGCAGTTCTCTTGGTCCTTTTGTCTTCAGACTCTGGAGTGAAAACTACTGTAGCTAAAAGTTACTTGGACCCTTTCGTTTCCGTTTTTCTTTAACATGGTTGTTACTCATTTGATATATAGCGAAGTGTATTTGTTTCTGTTTGTTTCCCATTGGAAGTAAAAACAAAAAAGCCTTGTTGATTTAACTTGGGGCATTTTAATTGTGACATGTCTCGGTGTGGGCCTCTTTGGGTTCATCTTGTTTGGGACTCTGTGCTTCCTGGCTTATCTGTCTGTTTCCTTCACCAGATTGGGGACGTTTTCAGCCATTATTTCTTCAAATACAGTTTCTGTCCCTTGCTCGCTCTCTCTTCTCCTTCTGGGATTCGAATGTTGTTACGCTTGATGTTGTCCCAGAAGTCTCTTAAACTAGTCTCATTTTTAACAAATAATTCATGTTTATTTTGCTGTTCTGTGGGTGTTTTCTGCTTCCTGGTTTTCCAGCTCACTGAGTGACTTATTTTGCTGCGTCAAATAATCTGTTGATTTCTTCTAGTGTATTTTTCATGTCAGATACTGTGTTCTTCGTTTCTGACTGGTTCTTTTTTTTGTGGTTTCTGCCTCTTTGTTGAAGCTCTCACTGAGTTCATCTATTGCTTCTGAGTTCATGGAACATCTTTATAACCCGTGTTTTGAACCCTTTATCTGATAGATTGCTTGTCTCCATGTCATTTAGTTCTTTTCCTGGGGTTTTGTCCTGGTCTTTCATTTGGACCATGTTTTTCTGTCTCCTCATGTTGGCTGTCTCTCTCTGTGTGTTTGTTTCTATGCCTCAGGCGAAACAGCCACCTGTCCGGTCTTGGTGGAGTGACCTTGTGTCGTGACCCCTTTGTAGACTGTGTGCTTGGTGTCTTTGGCAGGCCAGCTGGAGCTGGAGCGTGTGGAATGCAGACAGTACCGGGGGCACGCCTCGCTGGGGCCTGGGGCTGGAAGGGGCGCGGGCCAAGGGCAGCCCTAGGGGCAAGCTGTGCCAGGACCACTGGGGCAGGCCGCTTGGAGTTGTAGCCGGAGCAGGGCTCAAGCCTCAGGGAGTCCTGGTGGGAGCAAGCCGCACCTGGGCGGGGTCTGTAGGGAGGGTGGTGGGAAGCCAGGGAGAGGGCCGGGGGCAAAGCTTGGCAGGCGGGCTGCAGCTGGAGCTGGAGCAGGAGCAGGGACAAGCCACTGTGGCCCGGAGCTGTGGATGGAGCAGGTGAGGGCCTTGGGGAGACCAGGGGCAAGCATTGAAGCTGCTGTGGCCCGGAGGCGTACTGGGGTGGCCTTGGCCCGCAGCTGGATACCTGGATGGAGCCCCAGCTCAGGCCATCACGGGGACAGAGGACGGCCACAAGTGTTGCCGTTCAGTGCTTCTGACCCTAGAGAGAGTTCCCTCAGCTCCCTCCCGCTTGGCAGATGCTGTGGGGTTAGTAAATGGGTTGCCTTCCCGTGCAGACAGGTAACCTGTAAAGCACTGTTTTTGCGCCGCGTTTCACACGGCAGTTGCACACGGCAGAGTGCTGTGTTGTGCGGGGTGCCCTCGGTGCCGGCCCTCCCACCCGTGTCCGTGGGGTCGCTCTCGTTTGTTGTGCAGAAGCTCTTCTGTTCGGTCAGCCCTCAGTTCTTCCTTCGGGGCAGTTGCTCTGTCTGTGGGTGGGAATTCGATGCAAGGAGAGGAGTTAGTTCAGCGCCTTCCCACACCGCCATCTTGGACCGGATGCCTGCGTTCGTTTTACGTCGCTGCTCTCATAAATGATCGCACACCTAAGTGACAAATGTATTACCGTACAGTTCTGGACGCCACAATCCAAAATGGGTCTCATGGGGCGCAAATTGAAGTGTATGCACGGCTACATTATTTTTTGGAGGCTCTAGGAAAACGTCTTTGGGTGATGGTGGTGGTTTTTTTAAATACTTGCCTTTTCCAGCTTCTAGAGGCTGTCTCCATTCTTAGGCTCCTGGCTCCTTCCTCCATCTTCAAAGCCAGCAGCGGCTGAGTCTTTGTCACATTGCACTACTTTGACAATGGCTGTTCTGTCACCCTCTTCCTCCTTTGAACAACTTGCCTGATTACGTTGGGCCTTCCTCTGCAATCCAGGATAACTTGGGGTTTGTTTTTTATCAAGATCAGATGAGGAACCTGAATTCCATCTGCAACGTGAAGTCCAAGTTCTGGGGGTTGGGGTGTGGACAACTTGGGTATGTGTGGGGGTCATTCTTCTGCCCACCACTGGTGGCCTCTGGTTACAGTATCATAATCGTCATTGATTCTCGACATGGACTCGGCTCCTGCCCCTGCCTTTCTGGCTGCGTGGGAACCAGCAGTTTGTGCGGGGACTCTAGGAAGCTTGCGTTTGCACTCTGGACCTGCAAAGTCATGACATTGTTTTCGGGTGACGAGCTAGGACCAGACCTGTGCTTTAGGAAGTTGCGTGTGGTTTTGTGGGTTTGCGGGGTGGGGAGATCAGGCAGATGGAAATTGTGTGCAGTCATCCAGAAGCCAAGGTGCCAAGTGGGGGGGTCGTGAGGTGGTCCTGGGCATGATGAGTTGTGTCAGGGACACTGGGGTTGACGTGACAGGACTTGGCCTCTGTTGGGAGAGGAATGAGTCCAAGATGACAGCAGCCAAGTTTGGGGGCTGGGTGTAAAAGGGTAACAGTTGGGGAATCAAAGGAAATGGTTACAGTGAGGCTGGGGGGAGAGTGAAGGTTCCATTGAAAAGAGTGACCTGTGGGTGCCACACACAGGTCCAGGCAGAAACATGAGGCCTGAGAAAGAGTAGTTAGTTACAGAACAGGCCAACTCATTCCACACAGGTTTAATGAGTGGCTATGACTCAACAAGCCTTGATGAGCTAAAAACAGACGTAGTTCCTGCCGTCAAGTAGTTTACCATCCAGCTAGATTGCTCTGGGCCCGTTGACCTGGAGGTGTGTGGCCCTTCCATAAGCCAGTGCGGGAGGGGCTTCCAGGAACCATCATGCCAGCTGTTCCCGAGAAGAGCAAAGATGAGCTGGGGCGTTGCATTTGCTGACTCTGTTGAAGTTATTGGCTATTTCACAATCGCAGCAGGAGGAACCCCCCTGCGAGCTTCGTTCACACGGCTCTAACCAAGGGCCATTTCCCCCACCTCTGCCATGTCAGGACTTCCAGTTTTATTACTTCCCTGCTCTTCATACAGAAACCTACCTCTGGGAGGTGACCTGCCTACTTTGTCATTCTGCAGCCTGGGCCATCCTGGTTGTTGATGGGTCACGGATTTATTGTCTACATTGGGACACTTCTGAGAGAGAACAGCGGCACTGTGAATAATTACCTTCAGCAAGCAAGGGGTCAGCTAGGAGCGCCTCAGGCAAAAAGACACAGGAGTCTGTTAGTGTATTGAAGTTGAGTCATATCTCGCGCCTTACGTTTTTCCTGACACTCTCAACTCAAGTTTGTGAAAAAGTTTGCATGCCAGATATTTCATCGTTATTTCTCAGGAAGCCTGGAAATTTGTTCATGTACGCACATGCGGCGTTGTTTATGGATTTCAGTCGATTGTCTTGTGTGTGTTGGTATTCTGCAAATATCTGTAGACCTACTGTGATTGATAGAAGTGCAAGTAATTTCAAAGGCATTATTGAATTTACTGCCATGAGGTAGTCTTGCCATTAGGTACTTTTTCCCTTAAACGTCAGGTAATAAAAGTACAGCTCTTTTTTTTTTTTAATGTAGGTGGCCCACAAAAATTTTTGACCCCTTAAAAAATGGTTCTGCTTGTTTATCAAGCCATCACTTACCATAGCAAGGAGTTGAATACAATGGTGAAAGATGTAAATCTGATTTGGTCTGTACTGTGGGTTACTAGGCAACTGTTAAAATTGCTGTGGTAGAACTGGTATTATTTATTGGCACCGAAACGTGTTTACAATGTACTGCACTGTGATTCTGCAACCCCAAGAGACCCACAGCCCAGCTGAGACTTGGAGCACTTGTGACAATGTGTCCTTGTAGTAAACCAGGCTGTGGAGAGGTTTGCACGCTGGTACCATATTGCTTATCCACTCGTAAGTGTGATTTACTTAGCTGTGCTTTGGGGTTGTATGGTAGTTAGCTAACACTGGGGGTTGTTTTAGGAAGTGGCCAATGGTACACCTCATGGATAGGTTCACTGCCGCTAGAGTTGTAATGAGTCCGCTGTGTCCTGTCTGGGACCTGTGGGAGAAACGTTGCACATATGTCAAATGCTGGAAGCTGTGGTTTTAATACTTGTATCTTTTAAAAATTTTTTTGGATACTGTGACTCAAGCACCTAACCTACCTGTTTCTTGGAGTAGATGTCTAGTTGCCTTCCAGCTGATGGAAAGTTGCGTTGGGTGGCAAACTTTGGGTACCGTCCTCGCTGCTCAGCTTTGTCCCGTTTTTCGCGCCATGACCGGCGTTTGCCCTGATGTACCCAGTTCATTATTTTATTTTTGCTGTTTTGTGTGTGTGGTTTTGGAACCCACCTCGGATCTTTTTCTTCTTGTCTGGTCCCAGGCAGGGAATGAAGTATTTCAGCGAAGGAGAGCTCTCTGGCTTCTCGGAGACTCGGCTCACTATAGCTTTTGGATTCAGATGTGTTAATGGCATCCTATTTTAACGAGCTGCTTCCTGTTGAGGTATATCAGGACAAAGTGCATTTCTAAATTTAGTGTGATGAGGAGTGTACCAAAAGCAGCTGTCGAGCTGATCCAAGGTAAAGCTTTCTAGGCCTTTCAAGTCTGAAAATTCAAGTTCTTTAAAATCAGTTTAAGAGAGAAAGGTTCATAACAATTAGCATAGCTCCTGAATCATTTCATTTTACTGGGGGGGAAAAAGCCATTTTTTTTAAAATAAATTCTTGGGCTTAACGGCTCATTGAATGGAGCGGAAATTCTTGATCTGCTTCCATCAGTGTGGTTAGTGCAGCAGTTTCCTCTAAACTCCACTGACAAACCGGGCCTCAGAACCTTGAATATGCTTCGTAACTTGTGTTAAAAAGCAGGATATGAAAAAGGAGGCTATGGAAGTAAACGTGCTTAAATGTCTCTCGCGAAACAAGTCTTAGGTTGGTGCAAAAGCAATTGCGGTTTAAAAGGTTAAAAATAATTGAAAAAACCCGCAATTCCTTTTGCACTAACCTAATACAAAGAGTTAGTGCAGAGAGAAGAGCTGTTTCTGGGTTGATGAGAAGGAAAGATTTGGAACTGCGCTATTTGGGGGATCAGCTCAGGACCTTTGCTGTTCTCTGTTAAAAATAGCCAACAATAATGGCCTCTGATTTATAGCTGTGACGGGCCAGGACCTTTGCTACGGAGTTTATGTGTAATGCGTGTCTCTCTTCCTCCCAGCAGCCATGTAATGGAGTGTCTTTCCGCCCATGTTTCCAGGGAGAGGGAACCAGGAAGCTCACAGGTTCTTGTCTGGAGCCAAAGCTGATTCCATAATGTATAGACTGCAGTGGCCAAAGCGGTTTTAGTCAGTACGTACTTAGCTCAGTGCATCGTGTACGAGGCAGGGATCTCTGCTCTTTCCATGTACGGAAGGTGGTGTGCACCCCTAAGGTCCTCGTGAACAATGGCCGTTGGTTCTCCCCATTGTACAGATAAGAAGGTGGAGGGCTGATGCTGCCTGGCCCAAGGGTATACAAGGGGTGGGGAGAGATTCCTTCACAGCCCGTTTGTCCCATTTCCTGTTGTCCTCAGACGACACCTGTCGTGCCCTTCATTTTGACCTCTTCCACTGCCCGATGCCCATGGAATTACGTCATTCTTCCTGAGCGGCCCGTTGTAGGCACTGATCTAGTTTTTATGCACTACTTACTGGAAACATCTCACCACCTTTTATGGCGACCTAAAATGTCTTGGGGGGACACCGTCACCCCCAGTTCAGAACCACTGAGGTAAAGGGTTTGGGAGCAGCCCTGACCCTCAGTATAAACTAGACCAGAACTCCCAGGGGACCGCTGTCTCCCAATTGTGGAGTTTGAGGCTTAAAAACAAGTCCCCATTTTTGGAAAAGTCATTTTAGATGTCCTTCCTTCAGTATTGGGAAACTCCAGTGAATGTGTTTAAGAGTGTTGGTGTTTTCATGTTAGTGTTTATTTTTATTTAGGACACCTTTCTGATGTCCTAAATAAGGAGGTGACACTTGAAAAAGCACTTTGGTTTGTGAATAGGAGTGTGTGTGTGTGTGTGTGAGTTAGTTTTGAGTTAGTTGACCCTTGAAACCAGTGTCCTAGATTTTGAGGATTTTTTTGTTTTGTTTTTTGCTTTTTTTTTTTTTTTTTTTTTTTAAGGAAATCGTTCAATGTAATTGTTTCACAGAAGGGATTTGCTTGCTGTGTTTGTTATGAAGCTGAAGACCTTTCAGCTTGACCTTTCCAGGTGAGGGGGGAGGATGCTGTGTTTTGCAAATGATAGAAACTGAAACATAATGGTAGAAACTGAAACCTAATGACACCAGGACCATAAGGTGTTCTGAAACTTTTGTGATTATTTCAGTGACTACATAAAAAATGTGCTTGAAAGGTACGTTTAAAATGATGCCTCATGCCCATTGCAGGACGTAGAGACAGTGCTTTGGGAGGTGAGGGAGAGTATCATTAGGATTCTTTCCTACCTCCTGATACATTCTGTCATCTGTAAACAAACATTGATTAGTATCACATGAGGATTATCTTGATAGAGTTTGGTACAATATCTGGGCAGCTTCGAATTGCTGCTGAGCAACACTTTGCTGAATACAAAAACTGTTATCCCACTGCTTTGCTATATCATCTTTAAATGTTCTGGTTCCTTTTCTCTCACCAAAGATGAGCTTCCTGCCACTAAGTAAAATTTAATCTATCGCTCTGATGGAAACAATAATAACGGTAAATGCTGAGAAACAAATACTGCATGACTAATTGCTTATTAAAATTTGCCGTGGGTTTGTTTTTTGTTTTTCCCATTGTTATTAGCTCTGGATGGATTATAGACTTAGAAGCCCAATCGGGTCATGTTATTCCCTTATCTCATACCAGATTTCCACGTGCCAAATCACATCTTGGTCTTTTTGTGTGGAATTTATTTGGCATTTTGTGGGGTGAGTTGGGAAGTGATTTTTATTTGTGACATGTGGATGGACCTTACGGGCGTGGGGTCTGGGTAAATGCACGTGCCCTCATGTACCTCAATATGTGTTGATAAGTATTGATTTTGCCAGTTTTCCAAGCATGAAATACTTGTTAGTGAGCCTCAGAATACATGAAAGAAGAAATCAGGTTTATAGAAATGTCTTGTTGAGTGCCTCTTTCTCTCTTTATTGGAATAGCTCACACTTTTACATGGAACTGGAAAACCCGCACGCATAATAAAATGCCATAGTTTGCAGAAACAAATGGGTATTGAGTAACTTATCTGAACAACAGATGAAGAAAATGTGTCTCCCCATTGATCCTTAAATAAAAAAATGAACAATTTCCCCCAAATGTTTATTTCTTCATACCTACGGTGCTAGTATGTTTATTTTTATTCAGAGTTGAAAAAAAAGATGTATCTTTTCATTTCACTGCTGCTCTTTATTTGTTTTGAATGCATACCTATTATGGGCCTGCTGTGTTCTGGTCACTAAACGTTGGTGAATGTGGTTCCCAGTGAGTCAGATGAAACTATGGGCTCACTAGCTCTGGACGGTGCACAGGACTTACGGGGGGTTTTGTTCTGTTTTCTGCCTCAGTCATTGTTAATAGTATGCCTGGATAGCAGTTTGTTATGTTTGTGCCGTTTGTTGAATGAATGACCAAACGCATGAATGAATGAATGAATGAATGAATGAATGAATGAGAGTTTTTATGCTTGTGCCATTTGTTGAATGAATGGGCGAATGAATGAATGAACAAACACACACACAGAGAATTCCCTGATATGCCTTTCTAGTTCCTACCCTCTGGAGCACCCAGTATATGGAAGGGGTGTTTCTTACCAAAGCAGGGGATGGTGGGGGTGCCCTCTGAATGCAGTGTCAGGGTGCCATACAAAGAAGTTGCTGTCAGGAATTTGCCTTTTGTCTTGTCTATCCTGTTGGTTTTCTTATTTTTAATGCTGTGCTTCGTTTTTATGCTGTGACTGTTATCCCTGTAATGCAAATTTCTGTTTTGTGAGGTACCTTTCTCTCACCCCTCAGGAGAAAGGAGGGCACTTCAGTGCCCTGTGTATACAGCAGGTGTAACAAAACCCATTCTTAGCTACAGAGGGATGTTTCTACTTGCATGATACCACTCTAAAAAGTGCTCCAGTTCTTATAAGGAAGGAGGGACTGTCAGGAATTAAAGCATAGAACGTGACAGTGAAAGTAGTGATGGTGGGGATTTAGAAATTGCACCCAATCGTTTTTTCTGAACCCAAGTTTGAATGGCATCTTAGAGTTGGCCCAAAAGCCAATTCCTTTTCCTTTGTTGTCTTCCCCCCCTTTTTCATAATCTTTAGATTTGTGCTGTCTTATATGGCCACGTGTGACTATTTAAACTTAAGTAGATGAAAATTAAATAAAAATGCTGTCAGTTCCTTGGTTGTACGAGCCACGTTTCAAGTTCTCAGCAGGCTTGTGTGACTGATGGATGCATCATTGGAAGTGAAGGTACCAAAGTTTTATCAGGCAGACGAGATACAGTTACTCAGACTTTTGCCTAGTAGGGATTCCAGGGAAAGGAGGGGAAAAACTCAAATCTGAAGGAGAGAAATTTCACACCAACTGACTAGCTCAGTTGACTAAAAATTAAGCACATCGAAAAAAAAAATTATTGCACGAAGGCTCGTCACCATGTCATTTTTGAATATTAGGGATAAGGGCAGTATTGTAAGCACTTTCCTGGATTCAAAAAAAAAAAAAAAAAAAGGATCTAGAATGAGAATGACATCAGATGTCTTAGAGCAACACTGGAAGTTGGAAAACAGACTGAGCTTTGAGGTCTGTGAACATAATTTTTACTCAGAATTGTGAAGTCATTCCTCTGACTGACTGGTTGTTAACTGAGGACAGAATAAAGTTATTTACGTATATTCAGGACATCAGTGAAATGTAGCTTTTCACATACAGCACTTCTCAGGAAGCCCCCACCAAAACGAGAGAGTAAATCAAGTAACAGGGAGATTTGGGATCCCAGAAACAGAAGGAATGCTCCAGTCGTTGCTGTGTTTTTGGGGCTCGTGCTGACAAGTGTGAGGGGAGCAGAGACGGGAAAATTCAGAAGGAAGGTCTGGTGTGTAATGTTTGCAGGGGAGGGGAGCAGTGGAAAGACATGGCACTGACATGTGAGGGTTTGATCATGTGAAAAAAAGAAAGATTGTGGAGAGTGTGGGAAGAATCACCAAAGAATACAAAGGAAACTAAGGCTTAAAAACAAAGGCAACTCATAACCGCAGGAAAACACAAAAGTTGTATAAGAAAGGGATCGTGAGCGTAGCACACTGCCTGCTCAGCAGTGCCCATTCTGTTGTGAAGAAGTGTGTATAGATTTAACCCCAAACACCTCTACTATTGGGAAAACGGGGGGGAGGTAAGCACAGCCTTGGTGGAAGGGACTTTAAAAGCCAAACTTTCTCTTCTATGTGTGACGCAATCAAGGAAGGTCTGAAGTTGATAGGGAACCTTATAAGCAGATTCTTCCGCAATCGCAGAAATCAATACCTGGGAACACTTCCAATAACGCACACAGTTCTAAGGTAGGAAAGTGGTTGCTTTTGGAAATAGAATTGGGGATAGATGGTGCTAAAAAGCTTGTAATTCAAAAGAGCAGTCCTTTGCCTCCGCTGTATTTAACTTTCTAAAAAACTATGTAGATGTATGACTTTGAAAATAAAAATGGTTTGGAAGATGAAAGTATATAGGATCTATACCTCCTGTAAAATTATGTTAGTAGGGTCCACCTTGGCAGGAGTGCTGTTTGCGCCAGATAATTCTTGGCTAAGGGTGGGGCTGTCCTGTGTGCTGTAAGCTGTTCAGCAGTATCCCGGCCTCCCTAGATGCCAGGACCATTCTTCCTCCTGTCCTGCCAACTAAAAAATGTCTCCAGACATTGCCCAGTGTCTCCTGGTGGGGGGTGGGGGGGGTTATACAATCAGTCCCATTTGAGAACCACTGATTTAAAGGATGTGAAATCTGTGTTTGAATGCGCCGCCTCAAAATACTGAAATGCTGTTCGGTACGGAGAATGCAGCAAACCAAAGCCTCACTACACAGAACTTGAACCTTGTAGCAAATGAGCTGGTTCAGAATTGTCTGGCACTCGACTGTCCCCGTTACATGCCAGTACCTGTTTCAGCTCCTGGCTGTTAGCCCGGTTATTTCAGGGCTCGCTGAAAACAGAAGAGGACTCAGGAGGAAACTGCACCTTCCCTGTCTGTCATGCTCAGTGGCTTCTGAAAACACATTTCGGATTTTTTGCGTTGTTTTCATGACGCTACAACTCGAATTTCTCTGGAGTGGAATCGTTCACCGTTACAGCAACTTTGGAAAACTAGTGCACCCTTTGGGTATATTTCTGAGCTCTGTTGTCTGCGGGACAGATGGATACATACGATCCTCTTTCCCACCCTCCTCTGGCAATCCTTTTGCAAGTTCTTGGTTCAGTTCTCTGCGAGTGTTTTCCCTTAGACATTTTACAAAGGGAAGTCAACAGGAAAATGGTTCCTCGGATTTTTTGATGCGGATGAAACGTCATAAATAATCTAATATTCTCATTTCACAGCTGAGGAACCTCTGGTCCCCAGAGAGTGTCTTCTAATTAATTAGGAGCAAAGTGAGGCCCGTAACTCTGTTCTCCTGCTTTTGTTTTTGTTTTTAACTTTTTCTATAATGCAGTGTATGTGCACAGCTGTGGAAGGAGGGAAGAATGGGCAGTAACATCTGGCTGAGTTTGTCAGCATTTGCACACAGTTAAGCGTTTTGGGCAGTGTCCGTGGGGATACGTGCCCTTGCAAGCTTAGAGAAAATGAAGACAAAGAGCCAGGAAACGTCGCGTCTTGTCTTTTCATGAGGTGCTTCTTTAGCCCGATTGCTGATGGTCCAGATTGGAGCGCTCTTGGGATTTGGGGCCAGGATGATACAGGCGCAGGTCAGAGAGAAAAGGCTCGGGTCTCCTGCTGCGGGGCGGTCTCTGAGCCAGCACCACCCTGCAGTTGTTCTTACTGGTCGGGCCTGGAGCTCCCCGTTGGCGGGTCCCTGCCTCCTGACTTCTGGTCCCCTCCCCTGAGATGGCTGCCCACACACATGGTTTAGCAGATGGAATATTACTCTTTGGCCCAGCCAGCTAGCAGGCTCCTGCTGAGGTGGAACTACAGAGAGTTGTCCAGCATTTGGGAGAAGCCCCCTCTGGGAGTATGCCATCTGCAGGACTGCCTTGCCCAGGCGGCTGCTTCTTCCCCCTGCTGGGAGGGGCAGCCCCAGTCTATCCATTAACCACCCTTCTGGTACTCCGCTGTCAGCGTCCTCTTTCCCGAGCACCATGAGTGCGTCAGGACATTTTTACAAAGCTTGGTGCCGTCGTCTTGCCCCGATTCGTTGCCTCGAGCACCACTCAAGGTGCAGCCCCTTTCTTTTCCTCCTCACCTGACTTTACGGGCCAAGGTGAGCTTCGCCTCTTCCGGGAAGTCTCTCTAGATTTCTTCCACACAATGCTTGTTCGTGCAGAGGACGCAGTGTAATCCCTTGTCATCTGCTGCCCTCCCTGTCATTCGTCTGTCAGCCACAGTTATATGCTAATCCCTCCCTGATTTTTGAGAGACATTTGTTCCTACAAGCCAGGGACACCCCACCATTGTGGACTCCCTGCTACCTCCCACACACATGCTCCTTGCATGTCTCGTTGGCAAGCTCCTCTCTTTCAGGGTTGGATCCTGGTCTTGCAGTCTCAGACCAGTGGTTCTCAGCAGGGCAGTTGTGCCCTCCAGGGGACACATCTGGGGGTCAGTTTTCGTGGTTATAGCTGGGGCAGCGGTGGATTGCTACCTCATGGGTAGAGCCCAAGGGTGTCACACATCCTGCAGTGCCCAGGCAGCCCCCACCACAGAGAATGGTCTGATCCAAAACATCAGCAGTGCTGAGCTGCAGAAACCCTGCTTTCAATGCTCTGGTCCCAGCCCGTAGCTTTTTCTTTCCTTTTTTTTTTTTTTTAATTGGGGAATATTGGGGAGCAGTGTGTTTTTCCAGGACCCGTTGGCTCCAAGTTGTTGTTTTTCAAGCTAGATGTGGAAGGTACAGCTGACCTCCAAGTCAAGTCATTGTTTTCAATCTAGTTGTGGAGAGCGCAGCTCACTGGCCCGTGTGGGAATCGAACTGGCGGCCTTGGTGGTATGAGCACCGCGTTCTAACCAACTGAACCAACCGGCCACCCAAGTCCATAACTTTAAAGATCGTGGTTAGAGAATGGCTCCCAGACTTACCTGTGACCTCTTCCACTTGCTCATACTTGGGTATTTAATTACCTTGTTACCAGTCCACTTGGAGGTCTAAGGGGCTTCTCAAAGTTAACACATAAAAGAGTCTTGCTTTCTCTTCCCCCCAGCCTTCCTGCGTCCCAGGAAATGGTACCACCTACTAAGTTGTTTCCCAAGCTGGAACCTGGAGGTCGTCCTGCATTCTCTTTCCCCCCTCCCTGTCACATATCCATTCCACCTGGCAGTCCCCTTTCCATTGGCTGCAGAGTCCCCTGGGATCCAGTCCTGCCGTCACTCCCTTCTGCTGCCCAGCCCACTGGCCTGCCTCTCCCTCACCACGGTTATTCTCACCACAGGACATTTGCACTTGCTGTGTCTACAGCCTGGCCCTTGTCACCCATCCCCATGCAAGTGCTCCCACCTCAAAAAGCTCCATCCCAGCCTCCAGTGTAAACTTGACCCCTGGTCACTTTCTGTTCCACTCCCCAGTCTGACTTTGAATCATTCTATCTCATGTTAAATGATCTCGTTTGGCAATCTACTGGCTGGTTTTAATGCTCCTGCTCTTCCATCACCAACTTCCCCCTTCTCACTGCCAGGGTGGGTCAGCTCCCCAAGGCCTGGGACCCTCTGTGTCCCTAACACCAGAGCAGCATTGAACGCCGTTTCCATTTTTCCACAAGACTGAATGAGGCCTTGTTGTCAGTGAAAAATTAGCCGAGTTGCACCGAACCTGGAAATACCTGTGTTCTCAGTTAGCGTGCTTGAGGGTGGTGGGGAAGAACATATCTGTCGTTAGAGCTGAGTACATTGTTCAGTTATGGAAGTGACAGGATCATCGTGGGCTCTGAGACCGTGGAAGTTTTGAACGGGTTTGTGTGAACGATAGTCCTGTACGCTCTAAACAGAGACGCAAGCCTGAAATGCACCACCGGTCGTAGTTATCATTTCCGCTTTCTGACACCCCGATCGCAGATATCTGCCTGCTTATGGAGCGGTCGAGAATGCGCTTCGGAATGTTTTCATGGACCCTGATGCCTCACTCTGGGTGTTTTTCATTACCAGGTAACGGAAGACAGAAAATAGGCCTAAACATAAGCCCCAGAAGGAAGAAGGAATTGGCTGACATTTGGCTCTGAGTAAGTGAAGTTGTAAAACGGATTTTGTGTTATGTCATGAATGTCCCTTTGCCCTCTCCATGTTTTCCGTGTTGAAAAATTAAATATTACTGTGCTGGCAGTATGTACTGGAAACAGGCATTTCTCAAGATTTCTTGTAAGAGGTGCCTTTGCTAGCAAAAAAAAAATGCTTATGTGCATTAGTACTTCATAACATACCTTTTTTATTTAGCTTCTGGAAGTCAGAAATTTTAGGACAGGGGAAATGCGGATGATGGTTGAAGTGTGTTTGCTTTATTTGAGGTACTTGTTTTTCCTCAGAAGGCTGACTGATAACAAGCAACAGCGGTTTCTGACAGGTTCCCTTTGACTTGTATGTCCCTGTCGGAATGTGTTTGGAAAATTGACAGGCTGCTGTGTCACTACGTGTGACCCAGCGAGAATTTTCTGTAAACACCTTGCCTGACACCGTCCTGAGGCAGCGTGGTCTGTGACGTAGGCCCCTGAGGAGGTGTTTTCCTTCATCTGAACCCTGCAAGGACTGGTGTCAGGGTAGAGAGTCTAGACGTACCGAGAACGGGGCCTCCTGGGTCTGCAGCCGCCATATTGGCTGTTCTGTTTCATCCCATTGGCAATGAGGCCATGTCTTACCCGAATCAAAAGCATCCTTTTCAGACCACTTTGCATGAAAAAAAAGTCGGTTTCTGGGATGACCATTGTTTGAATCTCTTGTGCAGCGTTGTGGAATATACAAAGATATAGGAGATATGTCTTGGTTTGGGGGTGAGGCATTATGGGTGCACTACAGGCGGGTGGCTGGTGCACAGCTGGGCTGTGGATGACTGTCCCATGGATGGCGCAGATGTTCTCTGCTGTGGGAATTCCAAGGAAGGGTCTGTCAGCCGAGGAAGGCCGGACCCTCCTCGTGGAAGGGAGACTTGAGTTGGGGTTGGTGGTGGCTGGGATTTTGCTGTGCACTGAAGAAGTGTGCTGTAGACGGGTTCCTCAAAGGTGAGGAACCAGGAATAAGAAAGCATTTTTGGAGGGAGGACGGGAAGAGTTGATAAACCAGTCTGGAATGGAGGGGAGTGAAGGGGGAACAGAAAGGGCGTGAGGAAAAAGAGGGATTTTGAACTTGACCCTGCCTGCACAAGTGTCCACAGGAGGCTTTGATTCTGATTCCCTTCACATTAGAGCTGCCATCTGTGTCTACCTGGACACACCTGAAGGATACACCCCCCTCGGTAATGCAGGGGCAGCGTGTATATTGAAAGAGCATCAAAGGTGAATCTTCTACCAAACGGCCGCAGGTGCAGAAAGAATAGTAAATCATGGCAAAACATTTGCCAACACTTACTATGTGCCAGACGTATTTTGGTAACAACTTTATTGAGCTGTAACTCACATAGCAACACGTTACCCATTTGACGTGTACAGTTCAGTGGTTTTTAGCAGATTCATTGAGTTGTGCAACCATCACCGCAGTCAATTTAAAAGCATTCCATCACTCCCAAAAGAATCTGATCCCATTGGCAGTCATTTCCCATTCCTGGCCCTCCTGGCCCCCGACAACCACCATGTGACTTCCATTCTGGATGTTTCATGTAAATGGAATGCTACATTGTGTGTTCCTTTTGACCCGTTTCCTTTCCTCAGCATGTTTTCAAGGTCCCTCCATGTTGTAGCGCGTGGCACAGTGCTTCATTCCTTGGAATTGCCAAGTACTTCCCACTGTGCGAAATAGACTGCATTGTATCAGTTCATGAATCAGACACTGTGAGTTTTTGAAGCCTTCTGTTTTGAAATCGTGTTAGACGCACAAAAAGTTGCAAAGATAGCACAGTGAGTTCCAGAGTAGCCGCCCGCCTTCCTCGCCCCTGTGATTACATCTTACGTGAAGAGAGTGCGTTGTCCAAAGTAGGAACTTGACATTGGCCCTGTGGAGACAAACGCGACCTTATCCGCATCTGGCCGGTTTTTACGTGCGCTTGTGTGCGGGTGTGTGTATGCATGTGTGTACAGCTGTACGAAATGTTCTCCCACGTATAGATTCGTGCAACCACCGCCACCATCCAATGCAGAGCTGACCCTCACCACAAGGGAAGCTTCTGTGCTATTCCTTTATGGCAACCCTGGCCGCTCCTGCCAACCACGGAGCTCTCCGTCTCTCCAATGTTGTCATTTCAAGACTGTGTCATAAATGGGGTCCTACAACTTGTGGCCTTTGGAGACTGCCTTTCTTCACTCAGCCTGTAGCCCTTGCGATCCATCCAAGTTGTGTGTATCAGCAGCTCCTGCCTTCCTCTTCTTTTTTTTAAAATTTGTTTCAGGTTTTTTGTTGTTGTTTTTTTAAATTTTATTGGGGACTGTTGGGGTACAGTGTGTTTCTCCAGGGCCCATCAGCTCCAAGTCGTATTTCCTTCTAGTCGTGAAGGGCGCAGCTCAGCTCCAAGTCTAGTCACCGTTTTCCATCTTTAGTCGCAGCGGGCACAGGCCACCATCCCATGCGGGAATTGAACCGGCAACCTCGTTGTTCGGAGCTTGCGCTCTAACCATCTGAGCCATCCGGCTGCCCCAGCCCGTGCCTTCTTCATACTGAATCATAGGCCATGGTGGGGATGTCCAGTGTTCATTTACGCATTCCCTCGTGCAAGGGCGTTTGGGATCTCTCCAGTTTGGAGAGCCGCTGTGAGCACGTTTGCACAGCTTTGGTGTGTGTGAACCGGACGCTGCTTTGTCTCCACTGACCCCTCAGATGGCCCGCTGAGGTTGGCACCATTGTTGCTTCCATTGTCCAGACAAGAGAACCATGGCACTGAGAGGCTGAGAGCCTCCCATGGCTGCTGGGGACCCCCGCCTGGCTGTTCCCTGTCCCTCTGCTGGCTGGAGCCACCAAGTTCAGAAGGTGCAGGGGCCAGGCTGGGCTTCTCCACCTTCAGAGCATGCTCAGGAGAGAAAGTTCTGGCCAGGCAAGTACCGAGAGTGAGGCTTTCCATGAGAAAAACTGCGGTGTATGACGGAGAGTCAAGTTAGGGGACACCTTCCAGTTCCTTCTGCAGCTGGGACCTCAGAAAGCCCTTGCTGTTGTCAGCTTTCGGGGTGATTAAGTCAGACTGAAGGGCCCATTGGGTGGGCATGTGCCCACCTTATTGCTGCAAAGAACCACCTGGAAGCCAGCTGTCCATCCACGCTGTCTCCAGGAACTGCCTTCAGAGGGGCCTGGATGTTTCCGTTGGTGGGTCAGCTCGCTGGGAGTGAGAGCACGAGCACGCTTTGTCCCGATCACGGTCACCATCAATGTGAGGACAGAAGGGGAGGAGAGAGGGCTGACTTGAAGTTCAACAGCTCTTGCTTTACCTCCTGCTCCATCACCTGCACCCTCTGCGACATGGGGAGTTGGTTAAAGCCTCTGAGCCTCGGTCTTCTCTTCTGTACAATGGGCAAGTTCATCCCTACCTCAGAGTGTTTTAGTGCAAGAAAATGGTACGGGCACGTTGTGGTGTCATCCCGTGTTCCCCTCTCCCTCCTAGTTCTTTTCTTGCAAGTGACTGAGGACCCTGAAATGCCCAATGTTTGCTTTTGGGCTGCGTCTGTTTGCCCAGTGGCTGTGGGTTTATGTGTGTGTATTGTGTGTAACTTGTTCTCAGCTCTTGCCTTCTGCTTTCTTATGTGTCTCTGATTGCCTTTTTTTTGGGGGGGGGAGAGGGTCTAAGTAACTGGGGTGGGTAGCCAATTCTCACTGATTCCTTTTTATTCATAAAATCCAAGAAGGGATTGATCCGAGGTAGTTGTAGCCAGAAGGTGCCACGATGGTGAGAGAAGCAATGCTTGGGACCTGAAGAGTTCCCCGTTAGAATGAATTAGAACTGGACATGGTGCTGAGGACGAAGCAGGGAACGGGTTAAAGACCAAACCACTGCGGGGTGGGGGGCGGCGGGTGGTCAGACTGAAGCTGGCTTCTCACATGGTCGGATCACCAGGCCTGGGGGGTAGACTGAGGCATTGCTCATCTGTCTTATCCAAAGCGCTAAAGCCTCACAGGTGCCTGGGGAACCCCAGCTTGTTGATTTGAAGACGTGAATTCCATGTGGATACCTTGAATCCAACAGGCGCTTCTTGTGGCTTCCTGTGGAAAGCCCTCGATGAAGCGCTGATGGGTAACACAGTTCAGGTCTTTTTTGCCCCTCCCGCCTTCCAGTCTGCGGTTAAGATGTATTCGGTGTCCTTTCCTTTCTTCCGCTGCTTTGTGTGATACAGAAGTCACGCGTGGAGCCCCACAGACTCTCCTTGCAGGTTGTCAGGAAAGCTGCTGAGTGATTCCCACAAGCTGGGAATTCCTTTCCTCTCGAACCCAAGCTGTCTCTTCCCAACCAATGCGTTGGTAGTGTAGTGGATTTGGCTTATATGCACATGAATGAAGTTATTGCTGCATTAAATTCAAGAATAAACGCTTGAACTTGGTGATAGATTCTGGTTGTAAGACGGGCATCAGGGGCCCTGAAAGTGATGCAAGAATCCTTTCATTGCTGATGCTTTTCACTGCTTCTGCTCTTCTCCCCAATCAGAGTATATTGTTTTGCTTAATGTTCCCTGTTGGTTTTCTTTATAAACGTGGGTGATCCCAAAAATATCTCTCAATGTAGGACAGTAATTTTCAACGGGGGTGATTTTTCTCTCCAGGGAACGCTTGGCAAAGTCTAGGGACATAGTGGATTGTCACAGCTCAGGGGTGTGAGTGTGACAGGACAGCATCGAGAGGGTCGACAGGGGTGCTGCTAAATACCCTACCATGCCCAGGACGGCCTCTCCCACCCCCACGCACAGCGGAGAATTATCTCGCGCCAAATGTCAGTGGTGTTGAGCTCGGCTGGTCTGGGAGATGGCCAGAAACTTTGCGTGTATAGCAACACTGTCCTCTCTTTCCCAGTAATTTAGCGACTGTCTGCATGGGGTGTGAAGCGCCAGGCTGAGGAATTACACACACCCATGGAGTCCTTCTAAAGGGGCCCTAACACTCACCATTTAACTGAAACTTCGGAATACGGCTACAGACCTCGATTTACTTTCCTAAATCATGTTTTTCTTTGCATGAAGAAGCACCTGTTTGACAACGTGGTCGTATGTGTAATTTATAGGCATGAATTCAGTTTTAACTTCATTCAACATATTAATTAAGTTGGTATTAAATTAAATGAATTATTTTATGATTTAACTGTTAAATCATTACTTAATAAAATTTAATTTATTTGAATTATTCTTGAATTATTCATTTAATTAATTTAAATGAATTCATACATTTGTATTAAATTAAATTCCTATTAAAAAGGAAAGTGTTTGTGTAATTTTTTTTTACGGTCAGGAGCAATTCCAAATTTTATTACTTAGAATAATTACGGAATTCTCCAAATTTCCCACCTTTACAAGACGACCATAGGCACAATTATTAGGTTGGTACAAAACTTATTGCGGTTTTTACAATTATTTTTAACCTTGTAAACCGCAGTTACTTTTGCACCAACCTAATAGCAAATGTTTAGCAGAACCCACGACATGAAAATAGTCCCCCAAGAAAAGAGTATCATTGAAAAATCGTGCGTGTACTTAATACCTAGTGAAGTCAGATTTACAAAAGATTATTTTTTGTGATTAAAATATGCATAACATACAATTGACAGTCTTAACTATTTGTAAGTGTACAGTTCAGAGTCTCTAAGTGCATTTACCCTGTTAGGTAGCCATCACCACTGTTAGGTCTGCAACTTTTTCACCTTCCCAAACTGAAACTCTGTCCCCATTAAACAATGACTCCCTCCCCTCTGCTGCTGGCACCGGCCATTCCACTTTCTATCTCTATGAATTTGACTCCTGTATAAATGGACTC
Organism: Rhinolophus sinicus; assembly: GCF_036562045.2. Lineage (NCBI taxonomy): Eukaryota > Metazoa > Chordata > Mammalia > Chiroptera > Rhinolophidae > Rhinolophus > Rhinolophus sinicus. Next base: position 2,577,224 of record NC_133768.1, on the reverse strand, counting down.
ATATCGTGTGTGTCCTGGGCCTGGTGTATTTCATTCGGCATGTCTTCAGGGTCCATCCATGTTGTAGCAGGTATCAGAATCTCCTTCCTTTTTAAGGCCAAGTGATAGTCCACTGTGTGTGTACGGACCACATTTTGTGCATTCTCTCGTCCATCGATGGGTCGTGGCGTGGTTTACAAAGATATCTTTTAAAGGCGGGCCCGTTATGTCTGCCTTGTGACTGACTGCTGTGTGTGTGTAGAAAATGGTCGCAGTTGGTGTGTGGTGAACACATGCCGTACCCGCACGGCTAACTCGACAGCGTTCAGCGTAGATCCCCTCTCGTGCTGTTAACACAGTGTTCTGTTCTTTTCCGAGCTGATACATTCCTGCCACCGGCAGAGGTGGCCGAGATGGCTCCCTGTGCCAGCCCACTTCCTGCCACCTCCCGCTCCTTAGCTTATGGCCACACCTCCGTGACGGGCACGTGCCATCGTGCCCCCTGCCTGTCTTGGCGCTTGCCTTCCTCTTTCCACCTCCAGGGACTTGATTTGTCTGCAGAAGTATAAACTTTGGCTCTGTGTGTACAAACGTTTGAGACATTTTGCAATCAGCGTGGTGAAGTCTTACCTTTACGAGGAAGGATTCTTGATGACTCTGAAATGAGAGTCTGTGACTTGCGCATGTCATCCGCGAAAGTCGGTGCTGTATCCTGGGGTCTGACTTCATCCTGTCCTGCGATGCTTAATCCTGAAGCAACTACTGATGACCTCTCAACGCTTACGAGTTTATAACTTTACGCCGAACCATTGAAAATGGATTTCTTTGGCCTTTTGGTGCAAAGTGGGGCAACAGAATTGATACGGATTTCTCACCTCATTGGTTCAGCAGATAGGGAGCGCCTTCTGAGGGCTGCGTGGCGTAGGGTTGCTTTGATTTTTGGTTGGGGATGGAAAATGTAGGGAGCAGGTGTGGAACCTTGAGTGAGCTCATTGAAACAGCTAAAAACCCGTTAGGAAGTCTTTATTATTTATGGCAATTTACCTTGCTTCACAAAGTGCTCTTTCCAGTCCTTCCAAAGTCACATCTACTGTTTTATTTATTTCAAACTAACTTAGCAAAGCTTCCTGTGTTGGGCAACTCCCACAGCAGGCGGACTTCCTCGCTTGTACCCTGGGATGCATGAATCTCTATTTTACATTACTGATAAACTTAAAGTACGATTCAAGTCTTCATAGCTTCCCTTTTCAATCAATTACATATATTAGGTGCTTTCGTTACAGACCTTCATCTTGGGAGCACATTTGACAACATGTTAATATTTTTTGCATCCACTTTAAAGACATTTTTTGTGTGTGACCACACAGCGTTCGGTTTACAAAATATATATTCCTCCAAAACACCACCTTTTAGCTGCAGAATGTCATGTGTTTCGCTGAGTGCTTTTCACGGTGTTTACTTATGTAGAATATTGTTGTTTTGCACTCTGTAACCATTTGTCTTTGTCAGTAGATGTAGGTAGAATATTAATCTCGTATGAAATTCAGATAAGCAAGGAGCAGATGGATTTATTGCTCTTGAAACTGCAGCTGTGGAGAGTCGCTGAACTCTGAATAAAGGAATTCTGGACTGTAGCTAGCAAGGGTTGGAGTGCCTTGATTTGCGCCAAAATGACCTCACGCTGTCTGGGGTGTATTTCTTTGCCATGTGTCTTCTCTGCTGTGTGTCTGATGCTTTCAGACTCTAGGTTGTGCTCCGTTGGGGAGCGGGATGGCTGCTAAGGTGCCCGTTTCACCCGGCAGCCCGGACCGGGGCAGAGCTACTCCAGACCCCTAGGAGGCTTTGGGGTGGGGACTTCCCAGTGGCAAAAGCAAGCTCTTAGGCCCAGTTAGTCTATGGGGGTTGAGGAGAGTTGGCACCCCAGGCCCTGTGCCAGGCAGGCAGTCAGGCAGGTGTGCAGGAGAGGCCTAGCAGAGAGGGCACCCTCCCAGGAGGGTCTTACTACTGTGTTTCCCGAAAATAAGAGCTAGCCGGACCATCAGCTCTAATGCGTCTTTTAGAGCAAAAATTAATATAAGACCCAGTCTTGTTTTACTATAAGACCCAGACTTATATATATTTTATATATTATAATATTATATAATGTAATATAATACCGGGTCTTATATTAATTTTTGCTCCAAAAGACGCATTAGAGCTGATGGTCCGGCTAGGTCTTATTTTCGGGGAAACACGGTACATGCGGAATGTGCTGGGCCATGAAAACGGTAGCAAAATCAGTGCACTGGAGAGTCACCTTTTGACTTCAGCTGATGGTCAGCATGCACAACACCACAGGTCTGCCTGATGCATGGACCCAGAAGGTCTGTTTGGTGGTTTGCCTCCCAGAACCTTGGTTGGGACAGGCTTCGTGACAGAAAGGGCCTGGGGTGAACGTGTGGGTCCTCACTGCCCTCATGTGTCCCAGAGTCACCAGCAAGATAGCAAGATGCAGTGCTTGTCTCCGCCCACTGTCATGAGGTTGTAACTTAGTATTATCTGTGCATTTGTAATTCGTACCCCGTGCTCGGAGGGCCTTAGCAGCATTAGCAAAAGCCTCTTCTTTAAACAGCTTTACTAAGATACACAGCACACATACCATCCAATGCACCCGTTCCAAGTGTACGATTTGATGGTGGTTAGTGTACTCACAGAGTATACATACAAGGTGTGATTAATAAATTCACAGCGGTGAATGCTGCTCCCGAGTGCCATCCAATGGAAAGGCAGGGATCTTCAATACCAGAAGCGGCACGTTGAACCTTAGTAACAGTGTCTGACAAGTTTCAACTTGTTTGGTGCAGTCAGTCAGGTGTGAGCTACGGTTGAGAGAGGGTGTGTTTTAAAGTGTGGCGTAAATCATCCTCCATCATGACAGTGTTCCGTGTCACACATTGTTTCTGGTACATGGCAGTTTCTGTCAAATAAGAACATGTCGATGTGTCCTCATCCACCTTATTCACTGGATCTGGCTCCATGCAACTTCCGACTCTTCCCTAAAGTCAAAATGATTTAGGACACCGAGGCAGCCACGACAGCACAACTAAAGACATTCACAAAAGAGGACTTCCAGAACTGCTTCAGAAAGTGGCAAGAATGATGGGATAAGTGTGTTCAAAGAGAGGGGGGGTATTTTCGGGGGGACTAATGGCAGTGTGTCTTTCACTATAATTTTCCATAACATTCACTATATTTTTTTTAATCACACCTTGTACAACCATCACCAAAATCCACCTTTAGGGTATTTTCGATAATTGCCCTTAGCAATCACTCCCCATGTCTTCCTCTGTTCCCCCCCAGCCCCGGGACCTTCACCAGTTTGCTTTCGGTCTCTATGGATTTGCCTATTCTGGGTATTTCCTATAAATGGAATCTTACAATATGTGACCTTTTGTGACTTATTTCGTTCACTTAGCATCATGTCTTCAGGATCCATCCATGTTGTAGCATGTACCAAGTTCTTCATTCCTGTTTATAGCCAAATAATGCTACTGCACTGTGTGGACAGACCCCATCCTCAGTTGATGGACGCTTGGGTTGTGTCCACTGTTTGACTGTTGTGCGTAGTGCTGCTATAAATATCCCAGTACAAGTTTTCGTGTGGATGTATGCAAAGTAAAATCACAATAACCCAGCAAGGTGCTGGTCATAAACACAATAACGGAACATTTTTTAGGATGAAAATATACTTTTTTTATAAGTTGAGTATTTTAAGATAAAGGTACTCTTAAATGTGTTTTAGTCTTTTCGCCCCTGCCCCCGCCCCACAAAGTGTAGCATAACAGGGCTGATTTCATGTTTAGAAGGTAACGTGCCTTTCACTGGGTTGGGGTGAACCCAGTGAAAGGTGTTCTAGCCGGGAGTCAGGCCAGGTCTGTGTGTCTCCGTCGGGGGCCAATTCCAGGACTGTTAAAGGGGGTGCAGTGTCCAGGCACAGGTTTGTGGTTGGACCCGCACAAGTGCAGGAGTAGAAACCTGGCGCCAGACCCATCGGAAAAGATTGGGGTTCCGTGGTGAAGTGGAGCAAGTCGTTTACACAGGTCCACGTCCCGGCTTCGATGAATGCCTCAAGAAGCTGCCAACCATTTCCTTCCCCCCCAAATCCACAGTCTTAGGCCAATGTAAATATTTCACAGGTTCAGACTGCTTTCATTTATTGCTTGTACATTTAGAGTAAATGCCTTCTCCTCTGACTTCCTGGTTTTGTTTTTAAATACAGTTCTTAAGATTACGAGCTTGTCCAAGATCGAGGGGTCAGTTCATAGAAATTCCAGTTCTTTAAATCTTTGAACAGCGCCATGTTTTTTTGAAAAAACGAGTTCTTCTTTTCCGAAGCCCAGATCCTCACATCTGCCTACTGTTCATGTGGATTTGCCCTCTTTTCCTGAGGTCTTTGGGCAGCACGCGTGGGTGTTAGAACAGTAAGGAACTTCTCGGATGGCTCTATGAACTCCCCATAGAACTTTCTAGAAAGATGCAGCTATTTTATCTGTGCTCTGCAGTGGAGTAGCCATGAGCCACATTTGGCTCTTGCATTTGAAATGTGGCTGGTGTGCCTGAGTAACCGAGTCTTAGATTTAATTTAATATTAAATAGCCACATGTGGCCAGTGCCTCCCGCTATTGGACAGAGCAGATGGATCGAGAGCCTTATTTGAGGGATGAGCCCAGTGAGGGTCACAGTAGTGGTGTAAAACACGACAGGTTTGTGGACGAGCCAGACTCACCTGGGCCTTTGTTCTGGTGGATACCTAGAAACCAGTGTGGTACCTTACCCTGTAGGACAGTGGTTCTCTAAGCAGATGCACCCCGACCTGCCTGGGTATCTGGCAATGTGTGGAGGCATTTTGGGTTGTCACATCTGGGAGTGGGGGTGCTGTTGTCATCTGGCAGTTAGAGACCTCTATCTCAGGATGCAGGAGCTGCTCAACATTCTACAATGCCCAGGACACCCCCCTCTCAAAGAATGCTTCAGCCCAAATATTCCCAGTGCCGTGGTGGAGAGACCCTGCTGTATCCTGATGAGGCTGGCCTGGTCTTCAGTACGAGGCAGCTGCAGACCCAACTCATAAATGAAGACGTCGGGCTTGCCCATGGGGTGAAGCCTCTGGCAGGCGTGCAGCCCAGTGGTCCCAACCCTAGGAGAACCAGCCATGCATCCGCCTTCTGTGTGGCTTGTGCATTAAATGCAAGAGTAGGAAGTAGGTGTTTGTGGTGAGATCAAACATGTGACACGGCAGTGGTCTTACTGTTAAATGAGAAAAGCAAAAAACTCCGTGCCTTTGCACTGTTTTTCCTCTCACATTAAATTTAGGGAAATCTGACCCTCGACTATGCACGGCCCTGGTCACCAATGTGATGGTACATGGCTCTGGTGCCCCAGTGTGAACTTCCAGGTTTGTTTACTTCCCCCCCCCCCCAACCCCGAGGTATTTAGCAAGCATTTGGAAAGGTCCTCTTTTGCAAACCAGTCTTGGTGACATCTGGCAAAAACAGAAACAATTCATTGGATAATATAGCAAAGGAACTCTACCTTCTTATAAGTGCCCCCCCAAAATTCTTAAGAACTCTGACCAGTAAAGCTGTCCCCCAACACACCAGTTGGAGGTGGTCCCCCCACTTTCCAGCCCCCTGGTCCCTCCAAACCAAAGCACTTCTGTTGGAGGTGGCCCTGATACTGAGAAACATGAGTTGCCAGCGTCGTAATTAGCAACATGCACACGTCTTGAAATCCAACTGTGCCGAGCTGAAGCAGGCAGAACGGAACCCGAGAGATGGTGGCGTGAACTAAAGCTCTGTCGCTGGTGCGAGGTGCAAAGAGACATTGCAGGAAAACAAGTGGAGTCCTGTGCTCGAGCACAGATGGGTGGCCTGTGGCCGGATGCAGGGGTGGCTTTGGCAGGGAGACCGCGCCTGGCATAATGGAATTGAATCGGCCGTTTCTTTTAGGGAGACTGCCGGCCGTGGCTGCATCTATCATGGGGACACTCAGACAGTGTACCAAACACCTAATATTGATAATAATGAAAAATGTGATGGTTCTGTTCCACGAACCTCGTTTTCACCCTGTTGGCAAAAACCGTGGATTTAAGTAGGACAGATGTGTCTGCAACTTTGTAACATAGTTATCCAAGAAGTTAAATTGAAATTAGTCCCCCAAGTAAGCTCCCTGGCAAACCCGAGGCCCCTGGGAGATTTTGGATCTTATTTAATGTCAAATCCTTGAAGCCAAAGACCAGAAGGCATTATGCTATGGGGCCAGGCCTTTGTTGTCCATGTTGTTTTACCCCCTAAATATTTGTGGATGTGTGTATTGCCCTGTGTGCCAACCATGGAAGGTGAAACCAACAAGAAGAGGGAAGGAGGTGTCAGATAAATTCCTTTTCAGCAGAGTATTCAGGCATCTTGTTAGAACAGAATCCGTCTCGACAACATGATGCAAGGAGCTGTAACAGATCTGAAATATACGACATATGTGTCCACCTTCACGACACTGGGAAGCGCTCGCACAGGTGTCATCACAAGCTGATGTTAAACTGGGTGTGATGGGAGCGTTCGGCCACCCGACTGGGGTCACACACGCACAGCTTCTAGGATTTTGGTTTTGCCTTTTTTAGGGACTGGCTGTCACATTTCTTGCATCAGTGCTTACTGATAGAATTGGAAATTGGAACCAGAATAATTAGATTGGCTCTCCAGATGCCGTATGTGAGCTGAGAAGGGATGCAAAAGCATGCCCGTTTGTTCTTGCAAGGCCAAGGACGGAAGAATGGGGAAGTGAATTGCTAAGGCACTGTTGTCCTTTTCCCTTTTGGGGATTCCGGACCCATCGGGTTAGATGTCAGGATCCCTGGGTTCCACTCCTGGGGGAAATTCTGAGTTTTCACCCATCCCCATTGGAGACAGCTGCATATGACTTATGTATGAGAGAAGCAGTGAGTGGTTCGACATGGGCGCTGTTTTGCAGCTGTGCATGCTCCCGTCCCATCAGCCTTTTCATTTCCACATGTCACTCTCCTCTCTTCTTCCCCCCACCCCCACCCCCTGCCCGGAAGACAGCAGAGATGGAGCACGCAACCATTTTTGTCGCACTGGATTTTGAGTGTTGGAGAGAAATTCGAGGAACACAAATAGAGATGGAAACCACTGAGGGAATCTGTATGTGGGTTCCTGAAAATATCGGGAGCCATGCTAGTTCTGGGTGTGATGTAAATTAAAATCAGATGTACGTTCCAACCACTGTCATCATTAGTGTTATTACGGCTTTTATTACTGTTGGGAAAATGGTAAGTCTGTCCATCTTGAGTCTCTGGACACTGCAGCATGGATAAATTAAAATGTAAAGCCCCCTTGCGTGTGAGCCTGACGTTACAATAACTCAGAAACAGTTTCTTCGTTACCTTCCTCAGAGGCCGTCCGAGTGAAGGGGCTAATCTTGCATGCTTGCACGTTTCCCGCTCTGTTCTCATGGCCTCTTGGATGGTGGCTGGTTGGTGCTACCATGTCTTGTCTGCCAGGAAAGGAAGCAGAGCTCACACTTTGCCCCAGAACATTCCAGGGATTGGGCTCACCAGAATGGAGCTTTGCAGGACTGGCTCTCACTGCAGGAGGATTTTACCCCCCAGACAACCCTGGGTGGTGTCTAAAGATATGTTCGGTTTTCCCTACTGGGGAGGTGCCACTGCCATCTGTGGGTGGGGACCAGGACGCCCCCACCGCAGAGAATGACCCACCGCCCCCGCCGAACGTCAGTAGCGTCGAGGCTGAGGAACCCTGCTCTCGGGTACTTTTCACTTGCTCAGTGCTTCAGGAAGGGTTGTCTGCCAAAAGATGGTCTCCTCGGAGACGGCCAAACCCCTGTACTGGCCAGATGTGCAGGTGTCTGAATTCTGAAAGGAAGTTGGAAATGTGACGGTCAAATCAAAGGAAACGCATTGCACACAGAACAAATTAGGGACCCCTGAGAGCTGGGGAGGCCGACAGCCCAGCCTGCCCAGTCCTGACTGTGGTTCTCATTTCGATCCCTCCCAGGCTTCTCCCGAAGGATGCTGAGTCAGGGCTGCCCGCTCTGATTTCATTTCTTTCCAGGGCAATTTAGGTGAAGCGAGAACAGAGTGTTCCCCAAGGGCGGATTATGAGAATCAGGCCCGGCCTTTGCTAAATAAATGTATCAAGAAACGTCAACATCTTTACAAGAATGTGGTTAACCAGTTCCCGGAGTATTGTCGGGGCTGGAGGCCGTGTACCCAATCACTGTGGCTTCAGCTGCACAGTTCCAATGTTTCAAGCTTCCCAGGACAGACAGTCACGTCCTGAATTAATGTTTCAGAACTGCAAGTTAATGTTTAAAAAGTGTTTTCATAGTAGCTTTAGTTGTGATCGCCGATGTCATGGTGATAGGTTGGCCTCGGCCCATGTTCCGTTAATTAGGTCTATTAGCAGAAGGCTTCTTTGCCAGCGGTCTCCCCTTATAGGAGAATTCAGCGTGCTTCTCCACGGAAGGCACTTAGCACACTGCCTGGCCCTCAGCACACGTTAGCATCCGTCATCATTTTCTAATGGGAAAGGAATCCTTGACTAGCACGGCCGGCTGGCTGCCTGTTCTTTCTTCAGACGCGATGCTCTATGTCTCGTTCTTCTGCTTTCCCTCGTCCCAGCTGATTTAAGCTGTCTTACTGTTGATGTATTTGAATATTTTAACAATAACTCCGTGTTAGTTTGAAAGGTGCGTGTTCCTTCGAGGATGATTTGCTGACTGCCGACTTTGCTGGTTGTTGCCGTGTAAGTGGTAGGGATGGTGTCTGAAGGCAGAAGGACGGGGTGCAGACCGCCAGCCACCCATCAGATAGAGAGGGCCTGAAGAGGACGCAAAGCCCCGCCCCTTCTGCCGGGATGGGAGGACCCTTCCTGAACTTCCTCCCGCAGAGCGATGCTGGAAATGTGGGGTGCCCCTGCCTCCTGGAGGTCAGAGAGGTGACGTGAGCCAGTGCGTAAGTGGTGAAGGACAGGCTCCCGGAGGGAGGCATCCTCGGCTAAGAGTGACCTCCTAGGACAAATCTGGGAAATGGGTCCTTTGGTGCAGCTGGGACAAGGGGAAGATGCCCAGGAGTCAGGGCCGGTGTGGAGCTGGGCCGGGAATCAACCAGCTCATTTATTAATGAGTAGAACCAAGTTGCTTGGTCCCCTGAAGACCAGCTTTGATTTTATTTTAGTCCTCTAAACTGTTTTGAGTAAGAACGTAAGACTTGAGTTTTCACGAGACAGATGCATTCCTTTATCGCTCATGGTCTGGAACACCTTTGAATTTCCTTGTCTGTGAAGGTCTTTTTTTTTCTTGTTGCCAGCTCCCGTGCCTGTCTTCCGTTTCTGCCTGGCACTGAATAATCCTCAGCCTCCCGGCTTTCGTTGTTCCTGACTGCCCCGTATCCTCACCCTGCGTTCATGATTTCCACGTATCCACTCCCCGCCAGAGTAGTTGACCTTTTGCCCAGCGCTTGCTGATGGCGCTATAGAGAAGCAGCGTCACATCAGGATTCCGGTGGTGTCGCAGTGGCTTTTCATACGGGAGACTTTTCGTATGATCACAACCCACCTCGGTCGTGATCGTTAGAGAAATCGTCACTCGTGGGTCATGATTTCTAGAGCAGGTCAAAGAGACAGTCAAGGAATTAGGACAACTTTCATGTCCAGTCGCATATTCATTTCTTTTTCTTTTTTTTTTTTTTAATTGTGGTATAATACACATACTATTTTAACTATTTGTAAATGTACAGTTCAGTGGTATTAAGTACATTTCAGTGTTGTATAACCACCCATCTGTACGAAAACTTGTTCATTTTCCGTTCCCCCCCAAAGAAAAATACTTTGACTCTGTTAAATAGTAACTCACCCTTCAAAGAATAACTCACCCTTCCACCATCTCTCTCCCCCCACGGCTTGTGACCTCTCTTCTAATTTCTGTTTCCCTTCTTCTGTGTCTGGTCTATTTCCCTAGGCACAAGGCTTATAAGGGCTGTAATATTGTAGCGTATACCAAAGTCGCACGCCTTGTTGACGGCTGCATACCGTTCCACATCCTTTCAGGATAGTGGTGAGTGCACTATTGGGGTGAGGAAAGCAGTAGTGCTCACTGTCTGGGCATTTTACCTGTTGTTCCGCGTGTGGGGGCTGATGCTTTGTCTGTTTGATGCTGTGGGAAGGTAGTTGCTTCCGTCTTGCTGAGTCAGATCAAGTGAAGGCACAGATTCATTCACTCGCCCTTTCATCCATGCAGCCAACGTGGACTGAGCTTGTACTGCGAGTCGGACACTATGCTGGGTGCTGGATATAAACTCACAGGCTGGTCCAGGACCGGCCTCCCTGTCTGCGTATTTCAGGGCGTACTGAGCTGGGTTACCGTCCTCTTCCTGGATTGTATACTTTGTTTTTGTCTTTTCTTCTCAAGGAATTGTTACACTTTTTAATTTCAGATAAAGACGTTTCATATTTGTTTCTGTGTATCTTACCCAGTGTCTTTTAAAGCCCACGTTTCCTGGTTTCCCTTTTACGTGACAACAGCCACAGCCATGAAAAAAGACCAGTTCAAGAGTAATTGATTCCTCACCAGCATCTGTAACTGTTTTCAGGTTCTCTGATAATTACACTGCAATCGGCGTGATCCTTTGTGTGAGGGAAAAATTAACGTGTGTGTCGGTGGTGGGAGGTGGGTGGGCATCTTTCTGGTTTCTGGGGGTCAGTGGCCACCCCATCCTGGTGTTTACACATCACTGGAAAACTAGGGCCCATCTGGCATGAAGGTGGTGACGCATTAAGCTGGGACTTTTCTGTTCTGTGCTGTAGAGAAATTGGGCCTATTTTCACACTTTAAATGGTGACTAGGAAACACGATGGCAGATGAAGCAAGACTCAACGGCTGACGATATGAGAACAAATTCCTCTCTTCCCGTCTCAGTGTATCCCGAGTCCCGCTCACTAAGTCGAAGCCCAAACCGCCCCTCGGAAGTCTGGATCTCTCCATGGGGAAAGGGGTACACTCATGGTGTGGCTTGGGTTCCCGCCCCGCAGAAAACCCTCTCGCACGCCATCGAGTGCATTCAGACATATTCTGCCTGTAACGTCTTGTTTAAAGGAAGCGTGGACGGAAGGGGTGTTGGGACATAATGCTCCCCTGTTGGAAATAGCACTCAGATTAAAGTGCATTTAGCATATTGGAGCCTCCTGGTCCCCCAGTGTCACCCTCCTTCACCTGCCTCAGAGATCTAGCAGGCTGAGGTCCCAGGCCTTGTGTATGTGGGAACCCCAGAAAGACTTGCCTTTGTGTCTGGTCGAGAGGTCAAGGGTGGGTCCTAGTCTCCTCGGCTTAGAGGTCTCCCCTGCCTTCCCCCCACCCCGTGCCCTCTCTGCTTTCCTTCCCTGCCAGCACCCATTTCCCGCCTGTACCCATCTCTCTCCCCGGCCAAATCCAATGCGTCCTGTCTCTGCCATACCCCTCCCTTCCCAAGGCCATGTGCTGCCCTGCACCCACGTCCCTCCCTACTCCCCTGCCTCCCCTCTCTCATCTTAACCCCCACCATTGTTCCGCCTTCTGCCACGGCCACACCTCACCTGGCGCTCGGCTCCCCTGACCACCCCGCCCACCCTGAGAGGCACACGGATGATGTGCAGAGTCCCTTCCCTACTTGGTGCATATACGACGACCACTGGTGCACAGTTCTTCGAGGAAATGCATTTCTTAGGGTACAGGGCACCTCTTATGTAGAAGGTGCCCTTACTGTGCCTCATACATAAGAGGCCCGAAAGCACCCAGGTGAATTAAAATTACGTTTGCAAGTGGGGCGTTCGCCCGTCGTGGACTTGTTTGAGATTGCCCAGAAATCACCTGCCACAGTTTTTTTATATCAGTGCATGATATTGTCATCACCTTCCGGGTTCTAGGTTATCTGTATTTGCGAAGGAACAGAGTTGTGTGGGAACAACTTGTAACTGGAGAAGAACGCATTCCAGTTGTCAGGGATGCTGAGGATGATAGACGGGCAGTAATTTGATAGCATGGGTGTTGACAGCTCTCGGTCTCAGGGAAATTTCTCCATGAAAATGTTTGTCCTGGTTTGTACTCTTGGTCAGATTTGTACACATTGATCCCTAGCCATCTCTGCCGTGCTTTCCAGGAAAGGGGAGAGAAGCATTTTGGAAACTAACTTCTTAGGAATGCGGGGGAAATAGATTTTAGTCTCAAAGGACCCTTGCATTATCCTCGGTGAGATAAGAGCTTCAAGCATAATGATTTTTTTAAGAGCCAAATATTTTGAGGATAGGGTGCTGATCAATTAACTTGTTGTTTTAGCCTTTTCATGACCGCTCATCCTGATTTAGGACAGAGCAGTCTTTCCCCAAATCACTATGTCGTACCCGGCTGGTTTCCTTTAGTTTCCTGTCGTGAATGATGGCCGTAGTTCAGTGTCCTGTAAGGCTTCTCCCATCACTTTACGCAGCAACCTGAGGACTTCAGACTTGCATTTCAGCCTCACCACGGTGTCAGCTCCGAGAATGGAAGTGTCACGTTTCCAAAGGTTCCCAAGCAAAGTGACAGTCAAATCCAAGACGTTCGTGATTTTAGGATGTATGCACGTCAAAAGGAACCGGAACAGACCGTAGACGGCGGAGTCTCTCGCTGCTGAGGTGTTGTCCCCTCTCACCTTTGTATTTGCACAGCCATGGTTTTTCTGTTGATGAGCATATAGAAACGATTGCTTGCAGTGAGAATCGCTGGTGCAGCCTCGTGAATGGCGAGGGGCTTTGGGGTCTCCTGCTGGGGACACGTATGCGGATGGCACAGCCATTCCCCGACTCAGTGAGGGGCCGCTGCCCTCCACCTGTCACATACTCAGCGGTTCTTCTCCCGATCGGACACTGTCAAAATACATGGCTTGCTCAAGGCCACATAGAGCTGGGAAGTGGTCCAGGAAGTCAAATCTGGAAGGTTTGCTCGCCAATAATAAGGTCAAATCGGCGTGTTACGTGTGGATCCCATTTGGTGGCAGCGTGCTGACTGACCGCCCTGCTGATAAGACGGAACTTAGGGTTTCGTGTTTGAAATGTAAATACCTTTTGGCCCAAATGTTAATCTTGTTTCACTTTTTCCATTTAGAGAGCTCCTGTAATAAATAATTCCCTTAATAGACTCACTGATTGCCTCGCTCCCCAGAACGGTGGCGTGTGACGTGTCCTCTTCAGGTGTCTTGCTGGCTTTTAGGAAAAGGGAAGATGAAGATGAAAGGGACTCTTTAACCATGACTTGAGTCCCTGGGGCATTAGAAGAACTGAAGGCCCTCAGTGCAAACGGCTGATAAGTTGAGGCTCAGTCTCTTTTTTTTATAAATTGAGGTTCATTAAACGTATCAGGTTGGTGTGAACGTAATTGCGGTTTCTGCAATTATGTTTAACCTTTAAAGCCGCAGTTACTTTTGCAGCACCCTAACCCTTGTGTCTGTGTCCTGAACGGGTGGGTCAGCAGCACGCGTGGACAGCAATGCCCGACGTTTCAGAGCTGACAATAGGCAGTAATGTCATTCACGTCTGAATGGCTGACATACCCCTGAGCGCCACACCATGCTCTGTTTGAAATGACAGGCCATGCAATCATGCAATCAGTCCTGACGTTTTAGCTTAGTTTGTTTCATCTTTTAGTCGTTTACATCAAGCCACGCTCCTAACCTCAAGGAGAGCTGAAAATCAAATACAGAGAGAGCCTGTACGCATGGTCTAGACGTTGTGACATTTCACTGTTTGCCTGGGCAAAACGAAATGACTGTGCACATAAAACCAGAAGGATACTGTGTAGCTACTACGTCAGTAGCCTACAGCTGCTACTTGGCTAACCTGGGAGAATATCGCCGGCAACTGTGTGGCTTCATCAGTGAACAAGAGATGTGACATTGTTACGCCTGATGTGACACCTTTCAGGTCGCTTATGACTAGCAGGGAGGATGACAGGTGATTATCAGTAGTTGTTATACAAGCCAAGCCTCTAAATCCGACTATGCATAGGAAACAAGGGGTGGGCACAGTCAGCCATTCCCCTGGCCTGGTGTTTCTCAGTGGGGACAGTTTGCCCCTCGGGACATCTGGCAATGTCTGGAGACATTTTTTTTGTCACCACTTGGGGTGAGGAAGCTATTAGCACGTAGTAGGGGTAGGCCACGGACGCTGTAAATATCTTACAGTGCCCAGGACAGCCCCCCACAAAGAATGAACCCCCCAGTATGTGTGAGGAGTGCCCCTACTCCACTTGTGACAACCCAGAAAGTCTCCAGATACTGCCTGGGGTCCTGAGGTGCAGGGGGCGTAATCACCCCTGCTTGGGGACCACCGGCCTGAATTTGGAGGCTCTGAAATCGCTCTCTTCATGGCCTCTTGAGTTCAGGGATGTAAAGGGGCCCCTTGGGGCTGTAGGGCTTTGTGTAGGGGCTGAAGTCACACCCTGAGTTGTCGTGTCTCATCGTGTGCCATCTACCCACACAGCACCCGAATTCCGTCGTGGTGTCTGGAAATGTACAACTTAGCATCTCTCGGGGTGGCCTCTCTGGGTTGTGTCAGTTTGATACTATTTCAGGTGTCCCTTTCAGCTCGTTCATGGAGGCTGGTTGGGTATGTGAAGTGTGTTTGCACAAGAAGTGGAGAAGAATGAAAAATCATCGTAGATCTTTCCTAATGTAAGTTCAAAGGCACACTAGGTTATCTTCAAAGGCATACATAACAATCCATGACATCCCCCGCGCTGTCCTAGCAAGCACCACGTTTTCTCTCACTGGACCAACAAGAGGTACAGATATCCAACCCCAGGAGAAAGCGTGGATGCAATCATTGAATAAATGTGTCGGTGCGTTTTCCCTCCAAGCCTTTCCGGGAAGACCTGGGACTAAGCTGGAGGACTCTAAAGCCCCGTGAGCCGTGGTTTCCTGTAAGAGTACTTGTGACTGGGGTATGTAGTTATAAATAATTGGGTGGAGCCTATACATTTACGACATTGGTTTTCAAATATTCAGGAGGAAAAAGTCCTAAACGAGACTCATCATTAAGGATGAGACCTGAGACCTAAAGTGAATAAAAGATTCGGGGGAAAGCAAGTTAGAAATATAGATTCAACGCCAGTAGAAACGGAGGAAGTGTGTTTTCAAAGGCTTAGGCTTTAAGCATAGTCACTGCTTTATTTTAGAATGCAAGTTTAAAATTTAGAGTACGAGTCCTCTGTTTCCGAGGACTCACGTGCCTCTGCCACTCAACTGCTCAGTGACCCTGTAGCGTTCCTTGCCTTTCAAATCAGTGAGCATTTTTCCTCTCAAAGGTGTTAATTTGGAACAACAGCCTCCGCCCTCTCTGTCACGGGCCTCCAGCCCACGTACATGTTCAACTACTCACTGGCCAGAATCTATTCTAAATGCCAAAAGTCAGACACTGAAAGAATGCTGGTTTTGGGGGTTTTTTTTTGTTTTTTGTTTTTTGTTTTTTTTGCAAAGAAGGAAATTATGAGATGCCCCAAATTGGTGGAAATAGTTCAATCAGCGGTTCTCGAGTCAGATGTGTCTGGTAGGAGTTTGTGGTGGGCCAGCACTTGGCATAGCCTGGTTCCCAGGGGAGCAACCTGAGAAAGGAACAATAAGGCAGCATTAGTGCTATCGCTGAACAACGTCTCCCTCTGTGCATATGTTGGTAAATACCACCACTAATGGAGTTTCATTAATTAAATAGTCTGTGCCCGTCCCCCCAAAAATGTGTTGTAGTATCCAACCCCCAGCACCTGAGAACGTGACCTCGTTCAGAGATAGATTCTTTACAGAGATAATGGACTTAGTGAGGTCATTGGAGTGGGTCGTGATCCAATATGACCAGGTTCTCAGAGAAAGAGGAAATGTGGACACAGGTACACGTGAGCATGGAGACGGCCGTCTAGAAGCAAAAAAGAAGCGCCTGGTAAGATTTTCCCTCCCAGCCCTCGGAGGGAACCAACCCAGCTTCATCTCAGACTTCTGGACTCCAGAACCACGAGGGAGTACGTTTCTGGTACGCCACCCAGTTGTGGTCCATTGTCACAGCCGTACTAACACTCTGTGAACCCTACAAAACTAATGTGCTGGTACCAGTCTCTCCATATCTTGGAGGCCATGAAATGTACCCAGGACTTGTGTGGCACCCCCTCAGTTTATGGAAACGGACAGGAAAATAAACATCTGTCACAAGCCGGATAATGTCTGTGGATTCACCAGCGTGAGAGATGGAATACAAATAGAGACCACGACAGCACGGGGGTGCTGTGCCCATGGGTGGCACTCCAGGGGATGCCCCTTGGGGTGCTACTGAAGCCCCTACACAGAGCCCTGCCAGCTCCGAGGTGTCCCTTAGCTCCCTGAACTCAAGGGGCCAGGAAGAGAGTGAGTTCAGAGACCCCAAGTGAGTCTCCAGGAGTATTGCACCTTGTACCATGGAAAATGCTGATTCCACTAGGGATGCAGCTCATTCCCCGCCCCCATCAGGCTAGGACGAAAACACTCAGGTTCCCAGGAATGCAGTCGGTCTTGTAACGTTCACGTCTGCTTCCCTACCAGCCTTTAGTTGCTCAGACCTGATGGGGTGTCGACGAAGATGAGGAATTAGAAGACGGTGACCAGTGTTTCTCCACTACCTGGGAGCCCAGTGCAAGATGATAAATGCCGCGTTGGAAATGAAATATTGACGTAGCTCCAGGGAAGTGTTCACTTGAATTAAAGATTATCAACACCAGACTTCTGGGTTCTTATTGACGCTTTTTTTTTTTAATATAAAATGGGAGGTGCTCATCTCGAGCTGTGGATCAGTATTTGAACCCCTCAGAAGCCCAGAACAGAGCCAGATAACCAGTGGGAGCCCCTGTTGAGAGTGTGACTCTGCTATCACTGGACGTATTAAACTCGTGTCCGTGAAGACAATATTTGGCACTGCTGTATCTCTTTCAGTTGGATCGATAAAAGCTCACTAGGGCTTCATTTGCTCTTAACTGCCTCTGATGAAAACCTAGCAGGATGTTACCGCTTTGGAAAAGTACTGGAGAATAGATCGTTCGTTCCTTCATAACAGAGAGAAATGCGCACCTGTCCACTTAGG
Source organism: Rhinolophus sinicus (assembly GCF_036562045.2). Classification (NCBI taxonomy): domain Eukaryota; kingdom Metazoa; phylum Chordata; class Mammalia; order Chiroptera; family Rhinolophidae; genus Rhinolophus; species Rhinolophus sinicus. The sequence goes on along the minus strand of NC_133768.1, from coordinate 2,560,071 downwards.
GAATGTGGGTGGTCATTTCTGACCCCAGTTGGTTCCGTGGAAATGCCTGTTGAGAAACGCGTGAAATCTCAGGAGGACCTTACACTTGCCTGCGTGGGCCGAGGTCCCTGGAAAGCCATGCTTTTTCGTAGAGTGTTAAAAAAGTTGTATCTGAACTTAATTCAGTGCAGCCAACACTTGCCGAGGACCCGGCACACGCTGGGCACGGGAGGGGTGCCGGTAAATGCAGCTCAGCTTTTTATAATGTGATTGGGTCGGACGGGTCTGATTCTGCCGTAGGGGATGAAGGCGGTGTAAGGACAGCTGGCATTTCAGCTGGGCCTTTAAGGGGAAGTGGAATTGTATCCAGACAAGAAGGTAAAGGATCTTCTTGGTAGAGACTACAAACAGGTCAGGGCATGTGCACTTAATTACACATGTGCAGGGAACCCCGGGAGGTTTTGTTGAGTGGTGAATGATGTACTAAATCAGTGTTTTAGGGCGTTACTTTGGCAGCGGTGGGGTCCAGGTTTCATGGGACCAAACCAGTGACAGACTGTGACTGAAATCCAGGGCGGGGTGGCAGTTTAGGGTCTGAGGGCATGGTACCCATTCTGTCCACCATCAGCCTTCCCCGCCATTCTCTGTTCTCACGGTTGGACCAGTGGAGACATCTGGGTCAAATAGCGCTGAGATTCTGGTGGCCATGTGTGGTCTCTGGGTGTCTTCAGGCAGGGGTTGTGGGTGAGGGCTGGTCTCTCCTGGTAGGAATGTACTCCCTGGGCTGAGTACACGGCTGGTTATCTGTAATCCCATGGATTGCAAAGGTGGTGATAGCTGTCCAGCTCTGGGTAGCCTCTATGAGGACAGACTTGTTTCTGGACGGAGTGGCTAAGGCAGACTCATCCACTTATCCCAGAAGTGGGACTTGGCGGTGAGGATCATTCAAGGAAATAAGGCAGAGTGATGTCTTCCATCCCAGCTCCCCATTTCACATTTCTGGGATTCCTGTTCCCTCTTTGCCCGGCTGTGGGCCCCTATCCCAACCCTCAGACCGTGGCAGGTGAGGAGGTGCCAGGTCTCAGGTGAGCAGGAGGAAATCCCATAGCAGCCTTGCATCACCTACAACTGTGCTTGTGTTAAGCGCTTGAATATTTAAAATGTCTACGGGACGGCAAAGACATAATTACCACACGAGTTCGTTTTGCTTCTTATTTCACACAAATGCTGTCTTTTTGTGAGCGGTAGCACAGCAGTATTCTATTCTGTGTATAGTTCTCATTTATAGAACTATCTAGAATGGCTCATATTTCTATTGAAGTTCAGTTAGGTACCTTCAAGGCTTAAAGATCATTAAGTATGAATTCTGACTATGTCTTCACGTCCCTTTCCTTTTCGTGTAGATCTGGAGCATTTGATTTTCAGCTTATCTTGGTAACAGTTTTCTGGTTTCCTGACCAAGCTAAGTAATTTTCAGCAACACCTGGTTTCTTTTTTTCTTCTTCTTTTTAATGACTCAGTGTTTTTTTATTTTTCATTTTTACTATATTACCGTTACGAGCTTTTTAAAAACTTATTGCATTTTTTGCTGTTAGGAGCTTTTTCTTTTAATTTATTGCATTGACATTGGTTAGTAAAATTACATAGATTTCGAATGTACATTTCTATAATACGTTATCTATATATTGCATCGTGTGTTCACCACCCAGAGTCAGTTCTCCTTCCATCACCATATATTTGACCCCCTTTACCCTCATCTACCACCCTCCCACCCTCCTTACCCTCTGGTAACCACTAAACTGTTGTCGGTGTCTATGAGTTTTTGTTTCTTTATTCGTTTATCTTGTTTCTTGGTTGCTTTCACTTTTATATCCCACATATGAATGAAGTCATATGGTTCTCGACTTTTTCTGTCTGACTTATTTCACTTAGCATAATAATCTCAAGATTCATCAGTGTTGTTGCAAATGGCACTGTTTCATCTTTTCTTATGGCAGAATAGTATTCCATTGTGTGTATATATCACAACTTCTTTATCCATTCATCTATCGAAAGACATTTTGGTTGTTTCCATGTCTTGGCCACCGTAAATAAAGCTGCAATGAACATTGGAGTGCAGATATCTTTACGGATAAATGTTTTGAGATTTTTTGGGTAGATACCCAGGAGAGGGATTGCTGGGTCATGTGGTAATTCTATTCGTAATTTTTTGAGGAACCTCCACACTGCCTTCCATAATGGCTGCACCAATCTGCATTCCCACCAACAGTGTATGAGGGTTCCTTTTTCTCCACAGCCTCTCCAACACTTGTTACTATTTGTCTTGTTGATGATAGCCATTCTGACTGGGGTGAGGTGATATCTCATTGTGGTTTTGATTTGCATTTCCCTAATGGCATTTTTTCATATATCTGTTGGTTGTTTGTATGAGTTCCTTATATGTTTTATATAAATTATTAATATAAATTTTATTTTATATATTAGACCCTTATCAGAGGCGTTGTTTGCAAATATCTTCTCTCATTTGGTTGGTTGCCTCTTTGTTTTGTTGATGGTTTCTTTTGCTGTGTGGAAGGTTTTTAGTTTGATATAGTCCCATTCATTTATTTTTGCTTCTACTTCCATTGCATTTGGAGTCAAATTCATAAAAATCCCTCTGAACCCAAGGTTTATAAGTTTAGTACCTATGTTTTCTTCTATGCAATTTATTGTGTCAGGTCTTATGTTTAGGTCTTTGATCCATTTTGAGTTAATTTTGGTACATGGTGACACATAGCGTCTAGTTTCTTTTTTTTTTTATTGGGGAAGGAACAGGACTTTATTGGGGAACAGCGTGTTTTTCCCAGGACCTATCAGCTGCAAGTCAAGTTGTCCTTTCAATCTTAGTTGTAGAGGGCGCAGCTCAGCTCCAAGTCCAGTTGCCATTGTTCAATCTTAGTTGCAGGGGGCGCAGCCCACCATCCCTTGCGGGAGTCCAACCGGCAACCTTGTTGTTAAGAGCTTGCGCTGTTCTAACTAACTGAGCCACCGGGCTGCCCCTAATTTCATTCTTTTGTATGTGGTTTTCCAATTTTTGCAGCCTTCCTCTTGATTCTGAGAATTCCTGGCTCAGAAAGTTTTGTCGGGAAGTTGAATCAACAGCTGGATGCAGCGCTCGCCTGCTTTGAAGTTGAATATCAACATATACGGAGGGTGCCAGAAAATGTGTACACATTTTAAGAAAGGAAAAAACTGTATTAAAACCACTTTGAGCACCTCTTGTAATTGCAGAAGTCAAACGTGACTTGTATTCATCTTTTGTTATCAGTATACATTATTACAATTTCTGTACAGTTTTTTTCCCTTTCTTAAAATGTGTATGCATTTTTTTTGGCACCCTCTGTGTATATTTATTAGATGGTAGTTGATTAATTAGATAGTCAAGGGTGATTTCTTTCACGCCAAGTAAATGCCAAGTATGGGGTAGAGTTGACTACAATTTCCCTTTTTTCACATGCAACCTCAGTGAATTTCAATTCTTATAAGATGTATTTAATAACTAATCGTAGGCTGTGTTCTTTCCTTTTTATAAAGGTCAGGAAACTCTGAATGATTGTAAGTCTCATATGTTCTGACAATTGGTCCTGGCCGACTTAGATGTGAATAGTAGAATTGAGAAGCTTGAAAAGCAGACTTAGTTTTTGATAGAATATTGAAATGTTTGTCGTGAATCCATGTGGAGTTGGCATTCTTGAAGCCATTGTCATGAGAAGCCACACTGGATAAGTCATGGAACCACACACCCAAGCAACCTCAGAGTACGTGAAGACCCCTTTGCGTCAGACATCCTAACAGGTACATGAACCCCTGCAAGGATTTCTGCTGCTGCTACCCTCCTCGGTAAACCTGTGCTTCTCCTTTAAGAGAAGCCATTTCAGACTTTTTAATTAATTCTTCAGGAGGACTCGTTCCTAGGAATGGAGAAGCAGCCAACAATGATCCTGGTTTCTCATCCGTTCTGTGGTCTGATGTCACAGACCCTGGGGGCCGGCCAAGCTGTAATTCCACTGTCTCCCCTATTGACCTGAAATCCACACACTATCTTTGTCTTTAGTAGAATTATCTAGTGATATTAAACCCGGTAAAACCTGTACTGATTTTCAACATCTTAAAAATGGACACGAATGTTGATTCTCGTCGAATGAACGGACACTTATATATGTACATTTTCAGACAGCATTTTGTAATTGATCCCCAAAATATCCAATCCATCACTTGGGATCTTGTACGTTCCCATCTGAACCCCAGGTTGCTCCTAGGACACAGAGGGAAAGGTGGAGGCGTGCGTGGCTGTGGTTTATCGCGGACAACTGTCTGGGTCAGGAACAGCTGAGTCCAGGCCCAGGCCCAGAGCCGATCAGAGGGGCCATTTCCTTCCCAGGGAGTCTCTGAAAGCGGGAGGTTCCAGCTTGCTCTGAGTGTCCGGTCGTGTTGGAGTCCCAGGGCTGCCGTCATGACGGGTTCTGCCACCCAGGTGTCTGGAAACAGCAGGAATGGTTTCTCTCCCAGTTCTGGAGACCAGACCTCTACGGGAAGGCTCTAGGGAGAATCTTTCTTTCCTCTCTCCTAGCTTCCAGGGATTACAGGAATTTTTGACATTCCTGGACTTGCAGACACATTACTCCATGCTCTGCCTTCTCCTTCTGTGTCTGTCGTCACGTGACCACCTTCTTACAAGGACACCAGTCACATTGCATCAGGGGCCGGCCTGTTCCACTGTGACCTCATCTAGATGAATTCCATTTGCAAAGAAGGTCCCATGCTGAGGTCCTGGGGGTCAGGGCTGCAACATACCTTTTTGTAGGGGACACACTCAGTCCATGATAGTGCTCATTCCCCACACCATCCCACCCCCCCTTTTTCTCCCGGACCCCCGCTGTGTCCCCAGCTGGTTTGCCAACCATGCGTGATGCATGCCCATGGCCATTAGACACTTTGACAGGGCAGCTAAAGAAATCCCAGCAGTTCAGATTCTTTGTCTTTGATAAAACTCACATGTAAATACAACAGAGCCCCAAGTTCAGTGTTCTGGAAAAGGTCAGTGTCACTGCCATCGTCCACAGGAGTATTCAAGCAGTGAGATGCAAAGCCAGTCAGCAGTGGGCTTTCTGCCCCCGGCCTGCAGACCACAGAGGTCTGTCCCTGGGGAGGTCATCTGTCATACGTTACGGTGCAGAGTTGCAGGGGCTCTCCTGGAATGTAGGCCTCCTGGTTTTGTGCCCCAACTCGGAGCTCTGACCCGAAACCTGCTCTGTCACGCGTTGCACAAGCAAGCAGGCTTTTTCACATGACAGAACAGGAGGAATGCTGCAAATGAGAACGGGGTGCTGGGGACCCTCTCACCTCATCCCCTGGAATGTTCCTTGATGCAACCATGAGCACTGACTCAGCTACCAAGGTCAGCGCTGGGACCCCCAGTTCTGAGCAAAGCCCCCGTGCTGTTCTAGCCATAGGTGTGCAGGAAGAGAAACACTTGTGCCCTTGGCTTTTGGTGCCTGGCGTGGAGTCTTGTCCCATTTCCTCTAAAAGCAGTGACACTGGGGACGAGTCTTTGGTGCTGGGTTATACTTCTTTCAAGACTTATCGGCCTCTTTCCCGGGAACGTATGAAACAGACAACACGTCTGCTCAGAAATGCTCTGTATTTGCAAGTCTCCAAGCGTGATAGTTGAAACCTTGACCTTGGAATTCCCTCTTTGTGGGCGATGGTGGCTTCAGATGGCAAACAGGAGGTGACCTGGGTGTCCTGTCCCCGAGTTCACCTCCTGGAGACAGGCTTGGGGCCCTGGAGGAGCAGCTTCCAGAACAACGGGGAATATGAGTTCCCGTCATCGTTACAGCCCCCAAACAAGATCCAGCTTCGTAATTACAGTCCCACTTAGAGCACACACGCACCCATGGGTTCCTTTAATTCCGGGCACGAATGTCAGGCTCACGGAACCAAACAGAAACCAGACTTCTTGTTTGGAGGAAAAATAGCTAAATGCTGTTACGGGCAGTAATGTAAGTCGTTTAAAGCCACAAAGGGACTCTTCAGGTAAATCAATTCCATGGGAATGCAAAATCAGGCACGGCTTCTCGTGTCCTTAGGTCAAGAATTTGCTAAAATAAATCAGACAAGCTTAGGATTTGCCTCCTACTAAATCAACACCTTTAAGCAGACACTTTTCTCCTAATCTAATGAAAAATACCATTTGTACCATTTGGATCTGGAAATGTTTAGGGGGAGCAATGCATGTGCTGGGGGCTTAGGATACAAAATATCAGTCTGCTTTCTAAGGCTGCGTGCATCTGGGGGGTAAATGATTGACCCAGATTTTTCTAAAAGAGAATTATTGATGGTGGCAAGACAGATCCATTTAGTTTGCTGGGTCTTTGCATGCTTGCTTTATAAAGGTTACAGCTTGATGGGACCGTGTCTGTGTTTCCTCCAGGTTGCCGAGGCTAATAGTTTTTGACGTGTTGAAGATTTGCAGCAAGGCGAACACATTATTGGTGGTTTTGCCAGAGTAACAGCTGTTGACTCACATGGGGTTGGTTTGTTCATCTGTGTGTGCAGGTTTTCCCCCCCGAGGAAGTGAGTCTCCATGGAGCTCCAGGTACAACTGCTCCTGCGATGGTTTCTGTCAATCACAGTCGCGCCATCTCACCTGCAGGATTGAGACCCCCCCAGGTGGTCAGTTAGTTCATCAGAAGTCGTTGGGTAAATCAGGGATGCCTAAGAAATGATACACGTGATTAAAAATTTTTTTCATCACTATATTTCAAGACTTTTTCAGGTGTCACCCATTTTTCTACGAATGTCCCTTTTCTGCCTCAGCTTCTACGTTGAATTTAGCTGTCACTTCTTCTTTCCTCTGGGCTGGGCTGGGTTCTCTGACTTGCCCATTGTTCCATGACCCTGATCGTTTTCAGGAATCCTGGTCATGAATTTGGTAGAATGTCCTTTGATTTGGGCTTGGCTGAAGACCACAGAGGTCAAATGCCCTTCTGATCACATCATACCAGGGTATGTACTGTCAACGTGACTCATCTCTAATGAGTTAAACTTGACCACTCACTTAAAGGTCGTGAGTGCTGGGTTTCTCCACGATCACGTTACTGGTTTTCCCTTCCCATATGCGATTCTTTCAAAGCCCATCCTCAGAGTGGGACAAGCACACTACGCATAACCTTCACCTTCTGGACACTGGTTTTTATTTTAAGTAACGGTGTATCCATTCAGGTTTTCACTAATCTCTTGATGGAAGGGAACAGACCGTTCTTAAAATGTGGGTCCGATAACTCTAGTTTGGGGCCAACTTTCCTGATACCCCGTACCCACGATGTACTCTCTACAATTTACAGTGTTGGTTTCTTAAAAATGGGGTGGGGATGGAAAGAGATTTGTGAAGCCATCCCAGTGCAGAACCAACCACAGCCTCTGTTACCTTGCACCATTGTCTGCCCTGCTACCATCTTAATGACACTCTTTTGTTTGGGGATCTGCTTGCTTGGGTGTATCTATAACCAAGCATCCTAAGTCGTTTTGGTAGAAAACATTTTGCTGTATTCCTAGTTCATATATAGTATTTAATTACTTTTTGTGAATGCAATAACAAGTCAAATTGGCATAAAACTAGGTTGGGGACCTGCTGACACTGGGTTTCTGTAAAGTATGCCGGTAAGTGGATCCAGCAGAGAAACTGTGAGCCCACAGGCAGGGAAGGAGGCCCCAGCCAGTGAGCTCCGGGCCCTGTGGGCAGCTGTCAGCCCACATAGACAGTCGTGGTTAATTCAGTGAGAAGGTCAAGTGGAGGTCTTGGTACTAGACCTTCTTCTCTGCATATTTTTAGAAGCAGCAAATATCAACCATAAATATTTAATGTTGTGTTTATAGCTGTTAGCATCATAAAACTGTAAAAAGGTGACTCAGAGGAGGTCGGCAAGTGGATACCTAGAAAAGAATTTCCCCAACACATCAGACCGTATAAAGGAAAACCATCACTGAGCCTCTTAGAAAAGAAGTAAATAGGTAAATCATTTTCTTAGTTACCTTATTAACACTCACCAGGTGAGGAATTAGTAATTATTCTTTGCTAGCCAGGACTTTCGTAACTCATTTCTGATTTTTTTTAAATAATGTGCTGTAAGCAATTTGAAAAACTAAAATTAAGCACGAAAAGGAAATAAACACCTCTGAACCTACCACAGACACTCTCCATCCGTGTTTTGGTAGATTTTCTCCCAAGTGTTTATATATGTGTGTGTGTGTGTGTGTGTGTGTGTGTGTGTGTGTGTGTGTGTGTGACATACTGTGTTTTCAGCTTTGTAATACGTGTTCCACTTAACCTTTACAGGTCAGTATTTGACCATCTACCAACATTTATTGAAAGTGTAATCTTTATGCGTTTACACCATCGAGTGCATGGATTGTGATTTATGTAACACATGTTGGAGATTTAGATGGCTTCCAATTTGTGCCTTAGGCTGCGTTGCTGGAAATAGAACTGTAGGGCTCTTGAGACCAATTACTTTTCCTGAAAGGTTTTGCCAATTGTATAGTATTGCCGGGGGTGGGGTACAGTCCCCTCAAAGAGCTCACGTGGTTGTGGTCGACTGAGCTGGGGGTACAAGACATTTTTCTTTTTTTTTTTGCCTTTCTTTGATTGCAAGTGAGGTGGACTGTTTCATCTTGTTTCAGTCATTCACATTTCTTTTTGTGAATTGGACAAAAACCGCGCCAAAAGGTCTATCTGAGGTTCTTCTTTGAACATGACATTTTCCGGGTGTCACTCAAATGCTGGTTCTTTTATGCATTGTGATGTTGGAGCTTCCGCTCAACAGGCCATTTCTGATGATTCTGGTACATCCGTCTCCTGACCTTAGCCAAACTCTGAGTCTGCGTATTAAACGAGAGCTAGGTCCTGATTAGCTAAGATGGTACTTACACGTGCACTTCTGTTGTTAACTGTTCAACTCCTTTCCTCAAAGGTGTCCGTGGGTGTTAAGAGTTGTGACCACTTGTTAAATGAGTTGGTGTGTTTGAATGTCACAAGGATATGTGGCTTCAACTCACCTCCTGTTTCTTAGTATGTTTATCAAAAGACAGTATTCCCATAGAATAACAGCTGTGGGAAAAGCACAGATTCTTATGTTAGCCAATAAAAGGTTTCAAAATATATATATAACTATAAATTGGCAATCCTCTCAGTTTGTTTCTCCTTGTGATTTGCCAATGTTCAGTGTTTCCCAAGGATGTGTGTATGTGTGAATGGGCGTGTGTGTGTGTGATATATGTTATTGTGCAAATGAATAAATTGAGTACCTATTGTGTGACAGGCTCTGTGCTGTCTTTGAAGCACTGGGCTGTTGTGTAATATGCTCGGGAAAAGCAGGGGATTGTTTGTTTTCTATATTGCTCTGAGTCTTCACTGGAACTTCTGTGTGTGAGATGTTACCACTGTCTCCTTTCACTGTTTTATAACACCACACAGAAAGCTTTCCATTCCAGTTCTCTTTTTATAGTGTTTGTTTTAAGTATAATTTTTTTATTTTTTAAATTTATTGGGGTGACAATTGTTAGTAAAATTACATAGATTTCAGGTGTACAATCTATATTACATCATCTATAAATCCCATTGTGTGTTCACCACCCAGAGTCAGTTCTCCTTCCATCACCATATATTTTTAAGTATAATTTTTACTTTTTTTTTTTTTTTAATTTATTTATTCTCTATAGAAAGCGTTCCAAACTTTGAAATGAAACGAATGAAAGGGGAGGGAAAAGACAACTCCCAAATTATTGATAGTTGCTGAAAACAAATGTTGGGATAATTTGGGGGGACGGTGTCTGTCGTTTGACAACATAACAGATGTCGCTTCTTAATGATGTTTGTGTGTTTTTGCTCAAAAGTATGTTGAATAGGTAAGAGTCTAGCCAGGACTGAAATGAATCATTTCCTGCCAGATTTCAGTAGATGAGCTAATCGTGGAGAAATGGCCGTATTTCTTCAATGCCAGGCATCTTGGCAGGAGTCAAGATCCCAATCCCTGTCTGTGTTTTACTCCCACAGACTAGGCATGTTCTTGGTTCCACCCTGTGTAGTATGCACAGAAATCGGAGGTGGAGGGCTGACTAGCAGCTCTCACTCCCAACGTCCTTTCTGAATGGAGGCTCAAGGTCAGTGACGTTCAACTTGAACTCCATTTCACGAGGCACGTGGGGCACACACGTACAGTGCCAGTTTCAACCGTCAACAAACGGAATCCACATTTTCTCCCCCCAATCATCAAAAAAGTGAAAATGTAATAGTGCATCATCTGCGTCCTACAAAATGAATTGCTTCTCCTCAATGCCGACCCATCCTATGGGTGGTGTTTACGTCACTTCAAAAAATAGAGCTTCAAGTGGCCATATTATTCTTGGTCAAACACCGACAGTTGAGTGTTTGATTTATCACCACCATGGATGAAAAGCGGCCGTTCCCCTGGTGCCATATGCCCCAGCATCTCTGGGTGTTGATTGGACAATGCTCATAATGGGTGGGGCTGAGTTCAGTCTTAAAGCGACCGCTGAAAGTAATGGGGGCAGGATGTCATCTGTAAAAGCAGATTTAATATAACAATGATAAGAGTCACTCACAGCGGTCCTGGCTGAGAGACTTGTCCTAACCAGGGGCACGCTGGGATTTGAGCTGTAGTGTTGACCACTGTGAAGGCCCATGAGTGGTATTATCACCTTTGCAGTCCCATGGCAACCTGCTGGAAAGGTATAGTGATATCACCCCCACATCACAGGTGAGGCGGCCTCAGCCAGGCTGGGTCCTCACTCACGTGTGCTGCAGGGAGCATGGTGAGCTCACAGCCCCATGCTGCCTGCTGGGCCATGTGGCTCCAACAGCAAAATGTAGGAAGTGCACAGAGGGGAGTGGCGGGCTGCTGGCTCAGCACGCAAGCTACCTGCTCATCACCTTGGCATTCTGAGACCCACGAGCTTTCACCTGGCCTTGCTCAGGGGGCTAACTGAACTGATAATTCACTACGTAAAACTAACATCAAATAGACAACAACCACGTGTGGTTATTAATCTCTTTTGCATTGCTCAAGGAAGAAAAAAGAGGTGATGGGCATATAATTAAAAACTTGCAGTGGACACAATTTAAAGAGGATCATATGTGGGCCTGAAAAAAACTCCGTCTTCATTTTGCCGTCGACAATCATTTTAGAGCCTGCTGACCCCACGGGAGCAGTCTAGATTTGTGCCGTCCAAGAGAAAAAGGACGCGGGCCACAAATGTAATGTACATATTCTAGTGGCCACAGTAAGCAAGTAAAAATAAACCGGTGAAATTGCTATTGCAATAATGTATCTTAATCTATAGTCCGTTGATATTGCAGTACATATTTTAATATATAAATATTCAACGATACATTCTCTTTAACTCTGTATATCCCAAATAGTATCAATTCGACAAGTGGTTTATACACAGAAAGTATTCACGACATAGTGTATGTTCTTTCGTGTGTTTTTTTGTGTGTTTTTTTTTGGACTGTCCATAAAATTCAGTATGTCATTTAAATTTATAGCACATCTCAATTTGGACTGGTCAGTCCAATCTGAGACCCCCTAGCTCCATTGTCTAATATTATGAAGATCATTCCAGGATATGAAAAATAATTTCCAAGCAGTATTTTTTTAGGAAAGGATCATTTTAAACTTGGGCAATTTGTGGTTCTTAATCTATCTGGAATTGGTTGAGGAAAAAAATGTGGGCATGTGATTTTAAAATTGGCTTGCGGACCAGAGAGAGAGGGATGGTGTTACCTAGAAGTTGCCCTGTTTCTCCGTGGTGCGGGTCACAATCAAATCATTTTAGCTGCTGCAGGCTTCTTAACTGCCGTGCTTACCTGTACTGTTCACTAGCCATGGGAGCTGTGGAGGACCCAAAATGTGGCCAGTGTCTTTGAGGAACAGACTTTACAATGTATTTCCTGTAATTGATTTAAATGTAAACATCAGTACTTGATTCAGTTACTGGCAAACTTTTTAAGTATGTTGGGAACCACAGAGGTATGTGAATCTGTGTTTTCAGCTGTACGTTTCCTGAACTACGGTAGCAGTCATGTATTTCCAGTACAAATTGAGTTTCTGAATTGAGATGTGCTGTAAGTGGAAATTACATAGATTTTTGAAGACATAGTGGGAAAAAGGAATGTAGATCTCACGAACTTTTTATATGGAAGACATGTGGAAATGATGCTATTTTTTTTACCTACCATTCTTGTAGGTAAAAACGTGTGCTAAGTGTATAATACATTGAGTGTTTGGGGGGCAGAAAATGAGAGCGTATGAAAATTACTTTAATATTTGCATACTTATTGCGGTTGATAATTTTCAAAGATCGGCACTGTTCACCAAAGAGCAGATACTAACAATCCTACACACACCTCCACCCACCAAAGAAGTGTATAGTAAAAGGTGTTGAAGTACTGATTGGATATTTTTATGTGGTATTACGGTATATTAAACAGCTTGTAATGAGAAATTGATTCATCCTGGGGTTTGTGTAGGAATTAGCAAACGTAATGCTTTTCCCTGGGCGTAATCTCGTTTAAATTACTGAGAAGTTTCTGGGCCTGCAGGTTGAATGGGGTGGGTAGTGATTTGGCGGAGAACTAAGCTGATTAATCAGGAGACTCTGATTTTGTTTTAATACCACGTTCTGACCCAATAAGGAAAATTGAGACTATGTTTTCTTACAGTGTCAGGGCTGTTATAATTTATGCAAATGGGACCCTTTTATTATTGCTAAGCTTTTTATAGTCGTTTGCTTTCCAGGGAGCTTTGTAAATCCTCATAATTATTTTTCCCTAGTATGTCGGTTCTAAGTGGTCCTCTTGACCTGCCATGATAAATTTCCATTTGGGGAGAATTGTATTGTTTCATGGAGGTTTTTGCTTCGTACAAATTACGATCACCTTGATCTTTCTCTGCCCTTCCCTCCCCTCCCCCTCTCCACAAAGCTTTCCCCGAGAGTACACATGGGCTTGCTGGCAGCCAAACAGGATGCCTGCATACAAAGTGCCCTCCAGGTAGACTAGACGTCTGGTTCATTGCGATCTACAAGACTCAGGCCGTCCTTGGGTTGTTGTTCTATCTTAATGAAGAAGATGCTCTAAATATAAATGTTTTTGTAGTAATTATGGCCCATCAAGAGTGGTATAATCTGAACTGTAACCAGTCCAGCTAACGGCATGTGTACAGTGTTTTCAGCTCTTATGTTTGGGGGGAATATGTGATATTTGTTTCCCACTGGGAATCGCCTGTGGAGACCAAGGGGGTGAGCGTTACTTTTTTCAGGATGTTATCTTTAAGCTTAGAAGACAGACACGTTAAAGCTTCTGGATTGCCCACCTGTGAGGTCACACTCCCTGCTCTTCAGCGCCATAACCATGTGAAGAGTCTCTAAGTGATGAAAACAGAAGCAAGAGTGGGCTCCTCCCAGTAGAATGAAGGTGTCTTGCAGACAACATAGAGGAAGGTAAAAAAGTTAGACATGTACAGACCATGAAAACGGGCTGCAGGGAGAGCAGATAAATCCACCAGGTACATACGGGGATAGAATGGTTTTCCAGCCTTGGCAGAGTTGATGTTTGGGGCTGCGTGAGTCTTGGTGTGGGGTGTCCAGTGCGTTCCGGGTTATCGAGCAGCGTCCCTGGTCTCCCCCCACCAGATGCCAGTACGTCTCCCCCTAAGCCGTTCTAACAACCAAAAATGTCTCCAGATATTCCAGATGTCCCCTTAGGAGAAGTTGAAACACCACCTCCCCAGTGGAGAACCACTGGAATAGGTAAATGCAGACAGATTCAAGAGTCTTATGTCTTGCATGGGGAGGGGGTGTCAGAAATGGGAACAAACCAGCACGGTGACATAGGTCTTTGTGGAGGTACACACAGTGTCCTCTGGGAGCACAATTGATAGCGAACAACCATCCCTCTTGGGGTCAGAAAGGCTTGAAGGTACAGGTGGGGAGTGTGAGGGAGTGGGACCAAAGGGTCAGCATTATGTCATTTTGAAAATTATCGTATTTCGTGCATATTTCTCTCACTTCACAGATCACTGCATTTTGAAAAAGGTTTCATAAATGAATTTTTATAAGCTAATTAATGTATTCAACAACGTGGAGAATTTACTCGTTTCAATTTGAGTCCACTTATTTCAAGTGCGTTGTCTATCTTTAATATTAAGAAGGTAGTTTCAGCGAGAACACTCTTAATTTCTGTTATAGATTCATCATTTAGACACCCATGTTTTGTAATGGGGCTTCAGAGTATTAGGGGATGTCTGGAATATTGGAGTGGTTTTTACTGCATTAATTTCATGTTATAAAGCTGTAGCCATTTAACCCTGGGCCGCCTTAGAATTCCAGAAAGTGTGAGTAATCGCTGTTAACTTTTTAGAACTTCATGGCGTAAGCACTGATGACTTCTTGATTTATGCACGTTACGAATGGCTGTTTATCACGCAGAGATAACATACGCAGGTTTATACGAAAGGACAGTGGAAGGCCTCTGTCTGCGGCCTGAGGAATGGCCCGTTAATTGAAAAATCTGGTCATTGTTATTTTTTTTTAAATAATACATACACGTCTTCCTCTTTGCTGTTATTTTAACCCACAGCCATCTGCCAACGCCCTAAGGGTGGGCTGACCCATCCACACCCGTGGTATATGCTGCCTGGTTCCCAGTTTCTAGTTCCCTCCTGTGACCACTTAAGGACACCGGCACAGAAATCTCATTGCTGCGTCTTTCCAGATTTCCACCTTTCCCCTGCCTTCTGGGTCATCTGGCCCACAGCTGATCCCACGACGTGTTAAAACGACCCATGCCTACTCTCCGTGCACGCATACTTCGTCCGTGTGTGGAATGCCTTTAAATGTTTGTAGTTACTGTCGTGTCACAAGGGCTGCTTGAGTGCAAAAGGGCTGGGAGCAAAGCTGGAACAGCTTTGGGACCCAGTGTGCCCGGGGCGGGGGAAGAAGTGTTTCTGAGCCTGCCTGCCAGCGGTGTGCGTGCGTCCCGGTGCCTCATCGGTCCGTAAGCTTCTCCCACTGAGGATGTGAGAAGCAAGGGCAAGTGCGTGTCAGCGACCTGGGCTTCCTGGGGCCACTTCTCTGGCTTGTGCGTGTGTCCCTCGGTGCCTGGCAGGTGCAGTCAGGGCCGTGCCCGGAGGGACAGACCCCTTGCCAAGAACTTGTTGCCGTTTACCTTTTGCGTATTAGATCATACAGTAAAGTCTGGTCATGACGTAGGCGCGTTGGACTGACTCGGTCATAAGTTTTGTGGGATGATGATGTGAAACTCTTCCATGTAGGTGACATGGGGACACAATGCCATGTCCTCGTGACTTGTAAATTCAGAGGGATACGATGCCACACACTTTATGGTGGTCGGTCATTAGCGCTCATTATTGAAGCCCTGTGAGACCCCAAAATGGCCTGTGAGTCATCGAGAAGGACAAGGCAACACTGAGTGGCATTTTGGTGTGACGTACATCTTACCGTATTGAGTTTTGTTGAGTTCCTGTACAGAGGGCGCCAAAAAAATTCACACACAGTTTAAGAAAGGAAAAAACTGTATTAAAATTGTGATACTCAATATATACTGATAACAAAGGATGAATACAAGTCACGTTTAACTTCTGCAATGACAAGAGGTGCGCAGAGTGGTTCCCAGCAGCGTCCAGACCCTTCTGATGACGGCTGTTAGGCGTATTGGAGGTTCTGTTGCAGACTCACGCCTCCGTCATCGTCGTCTTCCACAGCGTTCTTGAATTTCAAATACCACTTCAAAATGGTCTTGCGCTCCTCAAATAACAACCGTGCTTCTGCCATTTTCTTTGACTGTCCTGCCTGTCACATGGTGACGCGGGCATTCATTTGATTCACGCCATCCTTTGAGCGAACGTCGTACTACACATTGCTACGTAATTCAAGTCAACTTCGAAAAGCAATATATAGATAACGTCTCTTAAAATGTGTATACGTTTTTTGAGGCACCTCCGGTATTTGTGCTTTCACGCACGTATTAAACTCTTTATGACGTTTCTTTGTGTGTCAGGTAGGGGCTATGCTTTGTGGAGGCAGGGTGATGGGCTAGACCTCTGAGCGCAGAGCTGCGGACACACAGGCCCCTGGTCTGCAGGAGCTGCAGGCTACTTGTAAGACAGAAACACAGGAACACCTAACAGGGAACTTGGAGAGTGGTACATGCTGTGAGGGAGGGGAGCAGGATGACGGGACCCCGTGACGTGGCTGCAAGGGCTTCCACGGCAGGGGTTCGATGGCCTCTCTGAAGAAGACACACCTGTGCCGAAGTCTGAAGGGTGCGGCTGGGAAGAGCCGGGAGAAGCCAGTCCCAGGCAGAGGGAAGAGCATGTGCAAAGGGCAGTCGGTGGGACTGACCTCCAGGAACTTGAGGGACGAAGGGGAGGCCAGGCCAGCATGATGGGAGCAAGTGACCAACAAGCAGATGGGCCACAACCACACAGTTCCTTACAGGACATGAGAATCGTGGTGACGACTTTGAACTTGAAACTCTCCAGTGGCTTCCCACTGCTGTATCGGATGGTTGGCTGCTGGGTGGGGGAGGGACCGCAGTGTCTCCAGGTGAGTCCCAGGCAGGAGGCCATCTCATCTCCCACCAGTGCTACTCAGCAGAGCCAGGAAGGAAAACCCCAATTCAAGACACTCTTCAGCAGAGAGCGCCTGTAGACATGTAGGTGTCTTGGCCAAAACAGCGAGGGCCTGGCTTGGGACCGCTGGGTGGGAGGGACATGTCATTCACTGGAGGAGCGTGTGGGTGTGGGTGGGTGGGCGGGGGAAGGGCTCCGGTGTGCGCGTGCCATGCTTGAGATGCCCACGGGATCTCCAAGTGGACACGTCCGTTAGGCTCGTCTGGGGATGAGTGAGGAGCTTGGAGGGACTGGATGAATTCCCTGGGGAGATGGGTAGCACTGCAGCCCCACCCAAGGGTAGGTGCCAGAAGGTCAGTAAGATGCCGTTCAGAAATCTGAGGTGCCCCAAAGTTTTCCAAAGTCATTTTCAGAGCTGTACAAGCTTGTAGGAGATCACAATTTGGTGTTCCCATCTGGAAACTTTTTGAGAGAAAATGAGTTAATACCATGTTATTAACTCCCCCCTCCTTTTTTTTTTTTAAAGTAAAGGAAACAGCTTCCACCAAGAATGATGCTTAAACTTTCCCTTTTTTCTGCAGCTTTTGTGGGAGGTGGGGAGCAATGATTCAGCCTAGAATTCGTTAGCTCTGCAGACCTGTTGTTTTTCCTGGGCTTGTAGAGGTTGTGCTGACAACCACAAGTACCATCCTGCACAGTATAAGGGGTTCATTTTTTTGAACGACTTTTATAATTAACCTTGATTTTACAAGAATACCTATCCCATTTCCCAACCATAAAGATTAATATCAACTTAATTAACCAAAATGTGTCATTCTGCTACCTTGTAGCTGAATTCTCCAAGGACAGAAGCTGGCCTCAGAATGTCTGGGTTTGACTAACATTCAGATACTCCAGAAACGACTAGGTTTCTGACATTGTTTCTTGGGAAGGCCTCTGCTCTACCAAGAAGGATCTCAAGGCCGGCCCGGTGGCTCAGGCGGTTGGAGCTCCGTGCTCCTAACTCCGAAGGCTGCCAGTTCGATTCCCACATGGGCCACTGGGCTCTCAACCACAAGGTTGCCAGTTTGATTCCTCGAGTCCAGCAAGGGATGGTGGGCAGCGCCCCCTGCAACTAAGGTTGAACACGGCACCTTGAGCTGAGCTGCTGCTGAGCTCCCAGATGGTTCAGCTGTTGCCCCAATAAAGTCCTGTTCCTCTTCCCCAATAAAATCTAAAAAAAAAGAAGAAGAAGAAGAAGAAGGATCTCAAAATATCACTTGTGAGTTTGAAGATGGCCGAGTACCTCTTGTATTTCACAGCTAAGGGTTTGAAAGTGACTTACGAGAAGAAAGGAGTGGGCATTTCTTCTTGACTTGCTGTTAGCTGCAAAGTGACTTGTCTAATGCGCATTTGAACCCTCACAGCCAGTTTGATCTAAGCTTTTCTTTAACCAACAGCAGGATCTTTGGGAGAAATACATTTGCACTGAAGTTTCATTTTCTTTGAGATTTTTTTTTTAGTAGAGTAAAATTCACATAACAAAATGTACCATTTTTAACCGTCTTTAAGTGTATAGTTCCGTGGCATTCAGTATGTTCCCTGTCCATTTCCAGAACTTGATTTCATCTTCCCAAATTAAAACTGTCCCCATTAAACAATAACTCGGCTCTCCATTCCCTCCTCCCCTAGCTTCTGATAGTCACCGCTCGACTTTCTGTCTCTGTTTTTAAATTCTCTCGGTGCTTCATGTAACTGGGATTGTACAATAGTTGTCCTTTGGTGTCTGGGCTTATATCACTTAATGTAATATCCTCACGATTCATTCATTCATTCATAAGCCTGGACTTCATTCTTTTTAAAGGCTGAGTATAATTCTGTGTGGCATATGTATATTATATGTATAATACACGGTGTGTGTATTATGTATGTTATGTCATATGTATGTTATATGAATAATACGTAGTATATGTATAATATACATATTAAAAATTAGGCTCTTGGGATTTGGTACAACATTGGTATCTTTTATCATTGAGAAAACAACACGCAATATTGTTTTCTGCGTCGTAAATACAACTTTCAAAGGGACAGGGCCCGTTTGGTCGTGTCTCTTCGGGTTTGTGTATAAACAGAGAAGGACACACATTTACTGCAGTGACAAATAATCCACCTAAAGTGAAGTTTTTAAAAAGAGGAGCTGTTAAGATCGGAGGAAATAATAGATGCATTGTGACTTTTCACTTCCGAGTACCCTTTCTCCTAGATCTGTGAGTAAAAGCAGAAATGGGGCTGGTGGCCTGATTTTAATTCCCGTTGGATAAAGGCTCATCTAGAACTGCCCTAGTTCTTGACACTGTTAGGATATTAAAAGTAACGTTTATTTTTATAAGTCATTACCATCTTGGCACACTTGCCTTTATTTCAATCATGTCTTATACCATCTTTAGATTTCAAGCTTCCAAAGTCTAAAGACACGCACATCAGGTTTACATTTCTGTTGGAGAATATGCCGTCTTCCAGAACATCCGTTTATTGGCTTGTGCTCTGACGGGTCTATTCAGTGTCGGTCAGAAAGGTGTCTTTAAAAGGTCAGCATGACTGTAGAGTCACACTGTATTGTACGTGAGGACCTGGTGTCTGTGGTGCCTGTGATATCTCTCACGTTGTCAGATTCTCTGAGGTAGGTCCTTGCATTTATTATAAGGATGAAAATGAGTTTAAAGCACTTACAACAGAGCTAGGCAGTCAGTAGGTGTAATTATATTGTTTTGTAATAACTTGATTAAAGCCAGTGTTCCCGATCTGATTGGATTGCAGAACCCTTTTCAGGTGACAGTTACCAAACGCATACTAACAACCTGCAAAACATCACTCGGAAGAACGTGCTTTGCCAAACCCTCCCCGACTTACTTTAAACCTCTGGTTGCTTGGCTTCCAAATCCAGTTGGTTCTAGGTTTTCCTGGCAGCCACCCTACATGTTATTGTCCCCATCCCACGGATAATGAGGCAGAGGCCCTTGCTGAAAGGGCTCCCTGCCTCAG
Source organism: Rhinolophus sinicus (assembly GCF_036562045.2). Taxonomy (NCBI): domain Eukaryota; kingdom Metazoa; phylum Chordata; class Mammalia; order Chiroptera; family Rhinolophidae; genus Rhinolophus; species Rhinolophus sinicus. The sequence goes on along the minus strand of NC_133768.1, from coordinate 2,540,356 downwards.
GTATTGTCTCTACCTGTGCTTCCCAGTGCATTAGATTCTGACAGTCAGGAGAGCTGGCGTGACTTAGCTGGGTGGTTCTGGCTGGGGTCTCTCGTGAGGTTGCCAGCAAGATGTCAGCTGGGGCCGCCGTCCCCTGCCGGCTTGACCGGCTGCCTGGTGCGCCGTCACTCACGGTGGCTCCTCATGGGGCCAGCAGGCTGTTGGCGGGAGGCCTCAGTTCTGCTTCATGCTGCCTTCTCCACGGGCAGCTGAGGGAATCTCATTGTACAAACGTGATTCTGTTTTAGCGAGAAATGGAATCTGCATTTATATAGTTAAGCATGTGATTTACGATCAGTAAAAATATACGTTTATCCTTTTGGCTTAGTGATCGACAAGCTGTTTTGTTGTTTTGTTTTCTGCTTTTGGGCAACCAAGAAGGAAGCGTTTTTCACAGCCTATGAAAATATCCCTGAGACAATTCTTCCCGAATCTAAGCTCTATGTGAAAGCGTTATTTCACCTCCTATATTTCACAAAAAAATCCGGCAGAAGTCACGACGACTTGAACTTACTTAGCCATTGTAAAATCTGTGCTAGTAAAATAAAGTTTCTCAGCCGTGGCAATATTGACATTTTGGGGTGGCTCAGTCTCTCTTGCAGGGAGGCTGACCTGTGCGTTGTAGGACGTTTAGCAGCATTCCTCGTTGGCACCCACTGACTGGATGCTGGTAGCACCTGCCCCCCTCCAGTTGTGACGCCCCAAAATGTCTCCAGATGTTGCTTAATATTCCCTAGGGTGGCGGGCACAGTTGCCCCTGGCTTAGAACCACTGTTTTTAAATATGGGCACACTGCCATAACCCCATGCTTTTATCAGCGATCATGGATCAGTCATCAGATTTCAGTGTGAGGAGGTACCTGGGCACCCAGTGTCAACTCCGAGCTGGGGGAGGGGGATGAGAAGTGACTGCTTCATGGATACAAGGCTTTGGAATGACGGAGCTGTTTCTGGACTTAACATAAGGGATGATGGCATCACACTGTGACTGTTCTAGGGCTTTACACCGCCTACGTACATGGAAGGACTGCCACTGAGAGCAACCAAAAAAAGGGTTTAATTTAATTAGCTACTACCTTTTTTACATTTAATATGACCTTTGAGATAAGGAATGTTATTTTATTTGTTAAAGTTATTTGCATTTCCACCCAAATATTTTGCAGTACATAAATTTTTTTGCCAGCACTGTTTATTGATAGTGTGGTTCGCTTTGGGTACTAATAATGAGAAAATCAATAGTGAGCAGGTATTGGGAAGTCAGATTTCTCCTTTTAATTTACTGTTTCTAGCAATAAACTAGTCAATTCTGACATGTTGCATAACCAGAAGAATGTTATTAACCAAAGTCATATTTCCCATTTTTTTGCGTTTATAACACAGACGATGTTAATTACATTTAATGAGTTTCACAACATATATAAAAGATAATCTCCAGTTTCAAGACTCTCATTTGTGAGTTGCCATCTGTTTTGGGACCAAAGAATAAGATTTTGATTCTAAAGCTTTTTTCCAAACAGCTTGTAATAAGAGCTGTTTATATATTAATTACTTATTGAATTATTACGGATTTTAATGTTTTCATTTTCAAGCAATTTGGGGTTTATTGTGGTGACATCTGCTCGTATTTTCACACTTTATGGTATTTAGCAATTTCATCATGAGGCTATATTTTTTTTTCCTCTGGCAATTTACAACCCAATCCTGAGAACACTAATTTGCTTTCTACTTCAGGTAACTATAAGGAGTATCGGCCTGTTTCAGCTCCACTGCAGGATTTTTTTCATAATGAAATGTATTTTTTTTTTTTTTTTAATTTTATAAGCAATATCAGTATTACCTTGTCCCTGCTTCAGTCTGGTGTCCTTTCATTTTTATCAGAGACTTGTAGACGAATTTTGTTTAAATATCATATTGGTTTTTTTCCAGTGGCAGATTTTTTTTTTTAAGTGCCATGGTTATTCCTCGTATCTTATATATCCTTATGATTTTTTTTTCTTCAAATGTACCGTAATGAAACTAAGAGCCTATGACCCTGCCTGTAGAATCCTTTCATCTCCTTTCTTTAAACAGCTTAATTATAAACGTGAATCAGTCGGGAATAAATTGAATTGCCTTAAAACATTTCATGCGATTCTCTATAATTTCACTCTGAAAAACTCCTTCATTCGTAGCTTCACTGGTGAATTTGAATTATATCAAATGGGCACTAATTTATTATTAAATGATAACAGTAGCACTAGCTAAGCCAAAATTAGTTTTAGCTACTTTGAGATGCTTTGCTTTCAGAGTTTCTGCACGTACAATAATACCCGACTGGCCATTTTAATTTCTCCTTTCTCACTTTGCCAGTAAAACCACATAGTCTGTTCAAGTTTAAGATGAAGATTTTGAAACAATAAAATGTGTTAAGTTTGAGTTGGGATGAAAAAGTAAAACAGTGTCATCGATTTGAAAGACAAAACACAAAGTAATGGGAGAGATAAGAGGTGAATACGTCCCGAAGATTTTTAAGGTTTTTTTGTTTTTTTAATAAATCTTCTGTTTCTCACCAGGCAGGTCCCGGCCGACACTGTGCAGTTTCTATGATCGGATGCTGGGGAGCCCACTGGTCCAAAGGTCTACCCATGACGTCACCATAAAGGTAAGCGCCCCACTTGCCACTTGGTTCCTGTCGTTTTTCCTGAAATCCACTTGTGAAGCAGAGCTGCGTTTTGCCAAAACTAAACACCTTCTGTTTTAAAATGAGTTTTCAGGACGAAGGTGCAGGTCCTTCTTGCTGAAATTGAAGGTAGTAGATATAGCGTCACTAAATCATTATGGGCTGGGTAGTCAATTCTACACGATGGATTGGACTTTTACTGCCTTCTGAGAATTTTGGATACTTAACGAGCTATTAACAACTTTTCTGAGCCTTACCAGGAGAGGATGACAGCTTCTAAAAATCAATCTCCTGTTAACACTGCAAATTAAAATTAAGCTGAATAATTCGCTGTAATTGGGCATGAGAATAGATTTTATTTGGCTCCCGTATCTTAATTCTGTGCTTTATTAGTTTCTTAATACGATTTGTGTCTATCTGCAAATTGATTTGCTAGTTAACCTTGAAACTATTAGAAAAACATGGAGATTACTGTCTATAAATCTAATGCGATGATAAGATTTGCAAAAGAGCAAACAGAACAATCATAGGTGCACAGGTGTTAAGACTTGAAGTCCACATGCCAAATTAAAACTGAGGCCCAGCCCCCGCCACAAAAAACAACCAAAATCAAGTTCTGTAAAGGTTGTTGTTATCTTGTGGTAGGTGGAAATTTAGGATTTGATTTTATTATTTACTTTTTGTATTTTCTGGTTCTTTAATTTTTTTTTTTCTTTTTTTTTTTTTTTCGGTAAAACAAAAAACCCACAGAACCCTTGTAATTTTTAAAACATAAAGATGGAAATTTGGAGATTTTTGCTTTATTGTTTTAAAAGAACCAAACAGAACTAAAATGATGGACCTAAACTTAACTAAAGGGGGAGTCTTACTGAGGTGTTTTTGTTTACAACCACATATATAAAAATTGTTTTAAAATAGTAAGTGTGTCAGAATTTTGTTCTTTTACTGAAATATTTGAAACGTGCAGTTTGTGAATGAAAACAAACCTTTATAAGATGTTTGAGTTTGGGCCTGGCTTTAACTTAGCACGACGTTTTCAAAGTTCGTCCATGTTGCAGCACGAGTCTTTTTTATGGCCAAGTAATACTCCGTCCTATGGCTAGAACACATTTTGTTTATCCATTCCTGAATTGACGGACATGGGAGTCACAGCAGCGTTATTCAATTGTTGTGAATAACGCTGCTGTGACCAGCCCTGTACAAGTTTCTGTGTGGACGTACGTCTTCATTTCTCTTGGGCATGTACCTGGAAGTCGAATTGCCAGTTCCCATGGTAACGTGATGTCTAATGCCCTGATCCGACTTTTGCAAAGTGGCTGCACCATTGGTCGGTACTGTTCGAAATGCAGCCGGACCGTATTCTGAGTGTCAGAGGGAAGATGAGAGAGGAGGTCAGTTGCTGGTCGATGTTTCGATTGGGTATGGATTCTGTCCTTAGGGAACATAAGCTTCTATTGAATTGAATGGAGCACACGATGGATTGCTGATGTGTGTGAGGCATGGGTGTCTTGCTTCATAGATGAATGGATTTTGTAGTTTATATATGCAAATGGTCGTTAGAGGTCATGCTGGGAAGCTTCACTCTGCTGCCCACCTACCACCGCACCTACGGTGTGTCGGCAGGGTGGGAGTCACTGTAAGTCAGACACCCGTTCTCCGTACTGGGCGCCGTATCTCAGAAAGGGGGGCCAGGATGGGTGTCCATGAAACTGGCTGGGTTTCAACACGTGCCCTCCTTTGAAAGCCGCTCCCCGCTGACCTTCACAGTGATGTTTTCTTGGCTGTCAGTTTAAAAGTGGTGGGTGTGTTTACACCAGGAACTTCCACATTTGGGGGCCTGGCCTTCAGGTGATGAGACAGGAAGATTTCAAGCCAGGAAGCGACAAGGAACAAGTAGGAAGCCACTTGCTCTATAATGAAGCACCAACGGGAAGATCTGTGGGAGAGCAGCATCGTCACAGATTTCCTGTCACGGCCAGAGAGTGGGTGCTTCAGTCCTGTTGGCTCAAGGGTCTCTGAGAGTTGCCTCCAGTCAGCTCTGCGTTTGGAGTGTGAAAGCAGCTGTCAATCATATGTAAATGAGCGGACATGACTGAGTGCCAATAAAACTTTATTTGTGGACACCGGCGTTGGATTCCTATATCCATTTCATGGGTTGCAAACTTTGACCCTTGGTCTTCTTTGGAACTGTTGAAAAATGTAAACCCTATTCCTAGCTCACGGGCCTCACAGAAGGAAGCAACGGGTGAGAACCGGCCTGTGGCAGAGGAACACACCTCTTTTATTTCTGCCTCTTCTAACTGCAGCCTTTTGAGTTGGTGGACATGTGAGGGTGGAGCTCGGCGACGTGCAGGATGCAGTTGAGACAGAATCCAAGCTGTGGTTCCTCCGCAAGGCATTACAGATGTTGGGGACCAAGACTGAGGAATTTAGGGCCCTTCCGGCTACGTAATGGGGAATGACGATGGCCCTGTGTAGCTGCGCTAACTCGAGGGAGCTCAGCCAGAGGCGGTTTCTGCCTCCTCTACCCCCTGATTTCCAGCGGAACTTAAGCCATGTGTGGAGACAGTCTTCTGGGAGGGGGTTACTGGCATCTAGTGGTTAGAGGCCAGGTTTGCTGGTGAACATGCTACAGTACACGGGACAGTCCCACCTCAAAGAGACCACCATTTATGTGGTCCCAAATGTCACTAGTGCCAAGATTGACACACCCTGCTCACCACGACTGGCAGTACTTCAGTTTGTGTTTTAAATCTGATCAGTCTTCTGGCTGAGGAAATCTAAGCTGCTGAGCATTTGATTACAAATCTTCATTCCTATGTTTGTTGACATACATATGAGGATCATCGGACCGTCATCTAATACGTGGGTTCACAATGCTTTGTTTCTTTTTTTAATGTTTAAATTTTTTTCATTGGTTTCAGGTGTACAGAACAACATAATGATTAGACATTTTATACCCCTCACAAAGTGATAGGCCCCCCAATCTGCTACCCCTCTGACATCGTGTATAGCTGTTACTATACCCTATGTTATGCGTTACATCCCGTGACATTCAGTATTCTTCTACTTCAGCTTCATGTGCACAGCTCAGTGGTCAGGTATCTACACAGTCTATGAAGTGATCCCCTGATAAGTCCAGTGCCCATCTGACACGCTACAGTCTTTACAACATTATTGACTGTATTCCCCACACTGTATTTCACATCCCCGTGACTATTTTGTAACTACCAATTGGCACGTCCTAATCCTTTCACCTTCTTCCCCAGCCCTCCAACCCCTCTTCCTTCTAGCAACCATCAGTTTGGTCTCTGTATCTATGAGTTGATTGCTGTTTTGTTTGCTCATTTATTCTGTTCTTTAGATTCCACATGTAAGTGAGATCATATGGTATTTGTCTTTGTCTGATTTATTTCACTCAGCATAATACCCTCTAGGTCCATCCATGTTGTTGGAATGTTTTTCTTTTTTCTAATTTTTTTTTTCTAACTTAAATTGAAGCATCAAAAAATGCCGTAACACCAAGATTTATGAGATCCAGGCCCCCTCGGTGGGTGAGTCATCTGCCTTTGTATTTCCAGAGAAAGCCGTAAGATTTATTTTTCCAAACTCCAGTCTACAGAGAAAGCCGTAAGATTTATTTTTTCCAAACTCCAGAGGCCCCATCTATGAGTAAATGACCTTGCTCATGACTCCACCTACCGAAGGAAAGGGGATTGTCAGGCCAAAGGAAATCCCACGTGGGTGGGTGAAAATCTTAGTGTCTTCGTGGTTTCATAACCCGTGTGTACGTATGCCTCTAATTTGTGTGAGGGCCCAGTGCCTATTGTGGAAAATCTGTTTCCAACCTCTCAATCTTCAAGATAATTAAAGTCTGTGAATTAATTTACAAATTAATTGGAAGTGTTAGCTTAAAACCAGAGTCGTTAGAAAAAGCAGCAAACTACTCTTCTGTGGGGCCGGGCGGTAGCTGCCTGTGTCTCTCCCAAGGCCACCTGCTATGAAATCTTGGGTACGTGAACGTGCCTTTCACTGCATACAGAGGGGGAGGGTAGAAAAGGAAAATGGTGCTGCTTGTCTTATGTACGTACACCGTCTGGCTCGTGTGACACACACGTGCTTAGCTGTGGTTTGCTGTTACCAGGTTGAGCATTTTTAGGAAGGCTTCCTCCTGGATAGGCCAAGGCAATGAGTACATAGGGTGGTGAGTGCAGAGAGCTTGAGAGAGGACCCTGTGGCTACTTGGGAGGCACACAGAGGCAGCTCTGGGTCTGGACGCCTTTCCTGTCCCATCAGCGTCCTCCATTGATGTGCACGTGGGCTTTGGATAAAGTCCCCAGCCAGCCATTAATTAACCCAAAAGAGCAGCCGGGCACAGAAAGGACCCTTTCTGAATGCCTCCCCCGGGGATGGTTTTTAATCCTTGAAGAGCAGCATTATTTGCTAACACGAGACCCTCCCCTCTGCTCTACCAACCCTCAGCCTCACTTCCTACTGAGAAGCACTGAGTCCGCTGTCATACTCATTATTTCCGAAGACATTGCCAGGTTTTAATTACAATCTAATGAATGTGAAAACAGTTCACGTTCATAGGAGACGATTTGGAAAAACCACACACACACATACACCCAATGTAATCTATCCCGAAGATAGGGGTAAGAGGATTCTCCATTTCTGTGTGTGTGCAAAACAAAATTTAGCGTCCTTCATGCACAGTCCGTCTTGAAACCTCCAGTTTTTCACGTATAGCGGTGTGTCTTGGACATTTTCCCCAGTCGTGAACTATTTTTTAAGGACTGCATCTGATGCTATTGGCGTTTTCCCATATTTAAAAGGTGCTGCTGCTGCTAGGACTGTGGTCAAAATAATAGTTCTTTCATTATCTTTATAAATTTGGAGAGTTTGATTCCAAGTAGATAAATAGGACTGAGATTAGTGGAAAGGCTGAATGTTTTTCTTACTATAAAACAATGTATGTTTGCTCCTTGGTAAATGGACATAAACCTATGAAAGAAAAGAATGAACATGAAACCACTGTTAATATTTTCATGTCTTTCCTCCCCAATCTTTTCTGTGTGTCTATTTTCCTATCGTGGGGGTCAAACTATATAAATGCTTTAATTGATTTAATCGTATTGTCATTGGACGACATGGTGTTTCAATGGCTATATATTGGCTCAATTACAAAGAAGAAAGAGATATGCCAAGTGATGTAAAGCAAACCTGTTTCATCCAAAACAAACTGGTCCCCACGCAGACTTTAGAAAGGACTATATGTAAATGGTAATCCCTACAGTAAAATTTTCTTCTTCAACTGACCACACTGATTGTGAAATAAACTCAGTTTATGTTTGAAGAGAGCAAAACGTCATGGAGAAAGTGGATGGGAGGTGACACCCACTGCCATCCAGTCAGTATAGAGTTTGTTCATGTCCATGAGGAAACACAGGGAAAAGTGCCGTTTTAGGATGAGGTCATTTTGAGCAGATTTTTCAGCTGCTCTGCTCTCAGTCCTCAGTCAACCTGGAAACAAGTCCCAAAGACCTGAGGCTTTCCAAAATTACTGTCAGCAGTGGAGGCCTTCCTGGGTAAATGCCAGCAAGCAGATAGCAGAAACAAGAATCCAGACAAACTTTCTTCCATCCCTAGAGATACAGAGGGCCAGTTTAAGAGATTTTACGAAAACGTTTCATAATGGGGCAACGCACTAAAAGAGAAACTTTTTTCCTGTCAAATACTATGGGATCAGCCCCGTTTTTGCCCTCCCTTTCATCCAAGTGTACCTCTCTCAGTCTTTCAGAACGAGAAACTCTCCCATAGGCAAGTAACTGACTTGCCCTTTCTGTCTTTACCAGTGCCAACTCCCCGGTAAGCGCTTGTGCTTGTATCTTTTAAGATAAGTAACGGGCAATTACGTTTCTGTTGTTTGCGAGCAGTCCTCTCCCTTCCCAGAGAATGACGGCATATGACATCCTGTAACTATATGCTAAGGAAAATGGAACTGTTCAACAATCTTTCTCTGGTGACTAAATTTCGAACTCTTTTGCCACGGGAACCGTGGTGAATGGTAGCTTTTGCCACCTTGGAATGAAATCATAAAGAGGAGACATGCTATAAATAACTTTCCCTTCCGTCTCTTGACAGCTTTAACCCCAAATCATTATTTATGTTGGAATACTTTCGAGGGACAACCCCAGCCATGCCACATCAGCCTGCACTCATCTTCTTCAGCATGTGGCTTGAAGTCACAATGGTCGGATGTTTTTTTTGTGTGTGTGTGCAGTCATTAAGTCCGAGCTGTCGCATCAACGCTAATGGAAGGTGTCTCGAATCAAAACTGGGTCAGGCAAGCACGTAAACACAATTGCACTGATTAGAAAGCTGTGCGGCTCTGTTTGTTTGTTTGCTTTGTTTTTGCCTTCTGTTTGAGGCAGAGAAGGGTCTACCAGGGCCGCGAAAGGTGTCTTTCATTTTAGAAGTGGAGAGGCAGGAAGCGTCCATAGGACTTCTCAGAACTCGAGCTGGGCTCGGACGGCGTTCCGGAAACCAGCGAGGTGTTAGACCACAAGGCGCGTCTGCAGCCCTGCCTGCTAGAAAATGCATACCCACCCTCAGCCGCTGCGGGGAGACTGCTCTCCTTGATGGGCTGGTTAAGTGCTGCTTGCGTGTTTGAAAATCACTGATTAACTATTCTGGGAAGACCAGCATTGGGCGGATTTGGGCGAAGGTGGTTTGTTCCGTTCACCCCTCCAGAAGGCGCTTTTAGGTCGCTCTTTGGGATGTGTGCAGTTGACTGAGTAGGAGTAATAGGTAACTAGCTCGTCCTGGGTCACTACTGCGCTTGGGGGCCTGCTCTGGGGGACATATGAAAGGCTTTAACCCTCCCAACCTCTCCCACATAGAGGAGCCCTTATTATCCTCAATGTGGAGATGACAAAACTGAGTGACAGAACTTGCCTTCCAGTCTGGAGCCTGAAGGGGACAGAAACACGTTGAGAGATCAGGCTGTCTGCTTCTGAGCCACGTGGCCCCCTGAGTCCGCCATTTTTTACCCTAATTCTGTTGCAGCCAGCGCAGGCATTTCAAAGCCCCACATCCTGTTTCCATTAAAATCTTTCTTGGCAGAGAGGACACAGGCCAATTCAGGATGGACACTGACGGCATTTCACTTCGAACCTTAGCCCAGGGGCAGGCTTCCTGCCCTGAGCCCAGGGGCACACTTGGTACCCCTTTAAGGTCAAAGTCATTCTTGTACTGTGAGTGTGTGTGTGTGTGTGTGTGTGTGTGTGTGAGAGAGACAGAGAGAGACAGAGACAGAGAATGTTTAATTCCTTCCTGCCATGTGTCCCTGAAAATAAGACCTAGCTGGACCATCCACTCTAATGTGTCTTTTGGAGCAAAAATTAATATAAGACCCGGTCTTATATAATGTAATATAAGACCTGGTAATATAGTATAATTTAATGTAATATAACATAAATCATGTCTTATATTACTTTTTGCTCCAAAAGACGCATTAGAGCTGATGGTCCGGCTAGGTCTTATTTTCGGGGAACCACGGTAGTACGGCCAAACACCATGCCTTGAACATAGCAGGTGCTCATTTTTTCTGTCATCTCTTCATACCTCATTTTCCTTAAACATGGGAAAAGTAGGCCAAAGCGTATGCACACGTTTTCCAGTACATACCAGGTTAGGACCCACGTGTGCTTCTCCGCCGTGAGGAGCTGACTCTTGTCACTGTGGAGGCTTCTTGTTCTCATCACAGAGCTTTTGTTTCTGAAGAGGTGTTTGTGGGAAATACTACACCGTGTTGATAATATTTTAATAACGTACACTGCAAGGGTTGGAGCTGTGGCATGATTTGTAATCTCAGAACGCCTCAAAGCAGGTCAGTCAGCCTCCCCATCTCAAAGACTTTACCTGTGGCCTCATTGCAAAGATCTGAGTCTTCGGTGCAGGAACCAAACGTGAGGTGAGGGGTGGCAGGCTTACCCTCTCTCGTTACTGTGGGATTGTTATTTTTGGCTGAGGTGGCGAGTGCAGGGAATGGCTTTTATAACAGGGACTGGGGAGCACGGGTCCCCGGGAATTGTCCTGGGGCAGGTCGGTCAAGTACAGTGGCTTGTCTGAGGCAGGTGGTTGCCGAGTAGCACTGGAAACCGTCAGCAGGTAAAGGGGACCCAATGGGGTCACGAGAGCCGAAGAGAATGTCGTGTGGCCTTGGCATGCCGTGTCTTTTCCTTAAAGCCAACCTCTCGTTCGTTCAAGGTCGTTCCATTTTTTTGACAGGAAGGGGCTAAATTAAAAAGCAGGCTTGGGAGGTACCTGTATCTAGAGGAGTCAGATTCTTATGGACAGAAGTGGATAGAAGAGTGGGTGTGAGGGGCTGGCGGGGAGGAATGGGGACCTAGTGTTTCACGGGGACAGAGTTCCCGGGTGGGGTGGTGAGAAAGTCCTGGAGATGGAAGGTGGCAGAACACTGAATGTGCTAATGCCACTCAGCTGCACCCTAAAGGTGGTTGATGGTGGTAAGTTACGTGTTGTGTGTCGTTACCGCAGTGATAGGTAAACAAAACGTAAATCCGCGTCGCTGTGCTGTGGAGAATCCTGGCTTTCCTGTTGCTGAGCGTGTTGTGTGGCACCTGCCTCGCTGGTGTTCCCTGGTTTTGCTTCCATCATTTACAGCCAGTTCGTCTCAAAACAAAGGAAGGAGTGGAGGGGTTTGAGGGGGAATCTCCTGATCTTGACGTGATTACTGGTTTTCCCAGTGGAGAGGGCGAGGACAGACCGCTTTCCCTCGCTTCCTTTAGACTGCCTCAGACAGGGCGGTGACAGGAGTGGCACAAAATGTCTTCCCTGTCACCCAAACCAGAAATTCTGTGTTCAGGATTGTCCCCCCACCAACGAGAGAGCTCCCCGCAGCCGCCGAACTCTGAAATACCAGTCTAATGCCAGCACATTTCTTGACGTGAAATTGTGCAGCAACAACCGAAAACCCTGATTGAAAAAACAACAACAAAAAAGAAACAAAACAAAAAAAACAGGGTTTTCTTCTAACATCTTTCTGTGAAGTGTAGGTCTCGTCCTGCAGGAAAGAGGATAGGTAACTATTTCCCAACCTTATGAGTCGATTTTGGCGAGGTTTGTCTAAAACTGCACTTTTTGCCGACTGAAGATTAGCTGTTCTACCATTTGAGTCAACGAAGTAAAATTGACCCCGCAAAACAACCACCAGCAGCATCGAGTGCATGGCTCGGACGCTGGGGCAGGGATTCTGATCCTTGGGTTCTAACTTATAAATTTAGACAGAAAATGAATGTCCGCTCAGAAAGCAGAGCCAGAGCTTCAATAGAAGCGTTCCCACTTGGCGAAGGGCTAATGCATACAGAGCTGGAGGATCTTGTATTCTCGTTCTCCATAGTCCTGTGGGAACATACGCACAGACGCCCGAGTGTATTCCATCGTGGGGTGGGACTGGGTACCAGGCTCTGGGGACAGGCATAGCGTCTGTATGTATCGGGACACTTCGTGTTAGAAAACAAGAACAATCTGGATGCAGAAAAGACAAAAACCAGCGTTCAATTTTCTTAAGAAAATGCTGACTGTTGTGGAACGATTTTACGTAGACGATATGAAAAAGCCGGCTCTCTGGTGCTTTGAAATGATCGATTTCTGTAGCTCAGCCGTTTCATTACGAGGCGTCTGTGGGCTAGCTCCACGTTACCTTTTAGCTTTATAAAGGCCATTCATGTCAGACGTAGAATGCTTATTCGTCCTCTGCAGCGGTGGTTCTCAGCCTGCGGCACTTTTGGCAATTTGGAGCATTTGGCAATCAGCTTTGTTGATCACCACAACTGACGGGGGTGGGGGGACATTGTCCTGGCATCTAGTGGAGGCCAGAAGTACTGCTAACCAGGACAGCCCCATAACAGAATCATCCAGCCCCAATGTCCACGGGACCGAGGCTGAGAGACCCTGTTAAATTGTACTATTTCTAGATTCCCGACATGACAGAATAAAAGCCAAACGGGTTGTGTCTCAGTCAGGTCAGACTGCCTATGACAACAGTACCACAGGCTGCATGGCTTGAACAGCAGGCGTGTGTTTCTCACAGTTCTAGAGGCTGGAAGTCCAAGAGCAAGGCACCTGCAGATTCAGTGTGTGGGGAGGGTCTGCTTCCTGATTCATGGAGGCCCTCTTCTCGCGTGTCGGCACATGGCAGAAAGAGGGAATGCCCCTGGGGTTTCCTTTATAAGGACATTCGTCCCTTTCATGGGGGCCCCACCCTCCTGAGCTTGCCACCTCCCAGTGGCCCCGTCATTCACTGTAGAGAGAACCCAGAATTCTACATTTGTTTTTTCAACCAGTTGTCATCATCAGTGTAGCACCTGACATCACCAAATGTCTGCTTAGAGCTTCGGTATTCTGTCGTATGTTTTTTGTTGTGTACTTTCTCCCCCCTTAAATAATGTGGGGTTTTTTTTCATCTGGTGATGCTCTCATTTCATAGCTTTTTATTGAGTCTCTAGTGTTTTTCTAATGCTGTCTTACACGTGAACCCCCCAGAGTTTAAGCAGAAATCTCAGCCCACATTTGTATTTTGACTGTCAAATGTTCCTTTTGATGTATACAAAAGTACAGAACTATCACCACATTAAGTAAAGAAGATAAGAGTTCTGGAGTGGCATAAGTCTGGTAACTACACAATAAAACCTTGTTAGGACTACGAAGTGAGAACTGGAATGACCCACGAGGCAACTATTAGTGAACCCATTGCCGCCTACCCAGTTCTCATAAATCACAGCATCTGGAAGTAACAGATTTATTACCTCACCGTTACCCTGGGTCAGGAGTGTAGGCGCGGCTTAGCTGCGTCCTTGGCTCAGGCGTCACGAGCCGGGAGTCAAGGTGCTGGCTGGGTTGCGTCCTTATTTGGACCCTGGGTGGGGGGCCTCCCAAGTTCACGTTGTTGGCATAATTTCCTTTGGAGGACTGGGGCTCACTGAACCCTAGAGGCTGCCTCCTAGCTCCCTGGACAGTTCATGTGGTGGCAGCTTTCATCTCCAAGATCAGCAGGAGAATCTCACCCCCCAGTCCACGAAGACAAAGTCTTACATAATGTCTAATCATTACGGGAGTGACATCTACTCTTGGCCACAGAATGTCACCTCACTGAGGAAGTGGCATCCACCTCTTTTGACATGTCCTACGGGATAGAAGCAAGTCACGAGTCCTGCCCACACACTTACCACAGGGTGGGACTCAGCGTGGTAGGTGTAGGGTGTATCCTTTACAACAGCCAACTTGAATCCATACTTTGTCCTTTTATCTTTTTCTAAACAAATACACACTTAATTCTCATTCATTGATCAAAGTTTTGCTACCGATGAAGATGCTGAAAATGTAGTACATGGACTCGGAACACAGGTCCCTCGCAGCCCAAAGTGCTTGGGGTTGGTGACATGACGGAAAGACTCTGGCCGTTCTTGGTTGTTGGCACTGGGCTGTTGTACCCTGATTTGTCTTGTGTACAGAGGTCTCCTCTTGCACTGACCAGTGTTCTCTTTGTGCCTACGTCTAACCAGGGTCACAGGGAAGAAAATCACTGCCTTCCTGGCTGCCTCAGACACAGGGGCTCCCATACTTCTCACCGTCGTGTCCCCGCCACCCCGAGTTTCCACCTGCCTTCCAGGTCCTCGAAGCCCCAGCCAGACCGAAGCAAAATACAAAACATGGAGGTGCTGTACTTCCTTGCTGTGGCTTCCTGAGACCTGGCCTATGTATCGAATGATGGCAAGGGGACATATACAGTTACGTAGGTCCTCGCCGACGTCTGCGTCCTTTGCAGTTCTGTTCTATGCCCGAACGGTGGAGTGACCGTCGAGGGTGTCATTTAAACTCGTACGAGTGAAAGGTGTCCTGCTGACAGGACTGCTGGTCTACTCAATGATCTCCATCTGTCTGGATGGACAGATGTCTAAACTTCCCGTCATAGGCTGCACGAGTCCAGCCAAGCTCGTTTCCGAGCACAGTGTGATCTGAATGTGTACGCGTGTGATGTTTATTGAATAAAAAGTCAGGGTGTGTTTCGGTTTCCTGTTGCCCCTGAATTTTCTCGTCTTCAGTAGGGTTTGTGCCTGACTGTGTCCCAGCCTTATGAAACACACCAGTGTTTCTTATTTTGGGGGAAACATTTCACCGGGATGTATGGTTTTTGTATGTATACGTGTGTGTAATTACAAAATGTTTATGTAATCATGCGATCACACATTATAACACGAATCAGGCATGAATTACCTTTGTGGGTATAACATCGCGGTCGTTTTTTTCTCTACCGTCTCAAAAAGAAAGCAGGAAAAGAACATACATGGGCAGTATTTCAAAACTCTCTGCTTTTCCTCTCGCCTTTCTCCCAGACGGTGGCTCCCGCTTTGTCAAGACCTCATCGCCGCGAGGTGAGGCTAAGATGAGCATAACCAGTGACGAGGTGAATTTCCTGGTGTATCGCTATCTCCAGGAGTCAGGTAAGAGGGCTGCTTTTCTGTCCACAGGAAACTGTCCTTCAATGTGCTGCGCTACACGGCCACCAACCGTTGGTGGAAAAACCATGCTCTAGAAAAAGAAGAGCAAAGGACGAGGGGTTGGCGAGAAGGTTCTGGGCCACCTCGTGCCTGGGGCGGCGTGAAGGAGGGTGTTTATGGACTGGGGTGTAGACAGGAACCTCTTAGATTGAGGACCTGATTTACTGAGCGTCCTCCACCCGCCCCCCCACATGGGCCCTACCCAATTTTCTAAAACTTAGGGTTAGTTCTGGTTTCTTCCAATACTTTTGATTGTGACCAAGCGTTTCCTTTATGGTACGGGCGAAGCGCGTATTTCCTGTTGTGACAGAATGGACCTTGTGTTTAGCAGCTGCTGCCTTAGGGAGCAGTGACGGGAGGGGACTGAAGGTGCCATGGAGCCAGGGGTCTGGCCTGAGTTTGTCACAGACGAGCAGGACTCCTCACACGAGTCCTGTGACATCCTGAGCCTTCAGGTCCCCGTGATACAGTATTAGGGCTGCCCCAACAGCGGTGCCTAAGCCCAGTTTACAGAATTGCCTGTGGGCGCTGTGTTAAAAGTCTTGGCTCTTAATGCTTTGTTTCTTCCCTTAATTAATTTTATATTAATTTCTAAAGTGAGGACTCCTTTTTTAACTTTTAAAACCGGAAAGCATTTCATTTGAGATGCGCAAAATGACATTAGTGAAGAAACGTCCTTGGACCCACCTATCCACCCAACCTTAAGAAGTGAGCCATTGCCGGTGCAGTGGGGACCCCTGTCGTCGACTCTCTGGGGCCGTCTCCTGTCTGACTCCTCGGTTATGCCTTCTTTCCTGCATTTAGTGGTTTTTATCCCCATGCATTTGCTGCACAGGGATGGTTTTCTGAGCACTGTCACGTAAAGGTGTACTAGTTTCCTGGGGCTGCTGTGACAAAGTACCACAGACTGGGGTGGCTTAAACAGAGTTAGGCAGTCTCATCGTTCCAGAGGCTGGAAGTCCAACATCAAGGTGTGGGCAGGGTTGGTTCTTCCCGAAGGCTGTGAGGGCTTCTGTTCCATGCGTCTCCCTCAGCTCCTGGTGGTTTGCTGGCGTTCCTGGGCTTGTAGCTACATCCCCCGTCCCCCCACCCCCACCCCGTATCAGCCTTCATCTTCACAGGGCGTTCTCCTGTGTGCATGAATGTCCGCCCCAATTTATCAAATTTCTCCTTTTTGTAAAGACGCTGTTGTATCGGATTGGGGCCCATCGTTCTCCGGTGTGACCTCATCTTAACTGATTCCATCTGCAGTGAGACTCTGTTTCCCTATGAAGTCACATGCTGAGATGTGCTGGGGGTAGGACCTCAACTGAATTTGGAGGGAGGGGCAACATGATGGAACCCGTAATAATGTGTTTAAGCTTTGTACACTTGGTGTCGTATTGTACATATTCTGCAACTTGATTTGTCAAGAAAGAAACCAATTTCCAGGTCCCACCTCCCAAAGATGCATGTGCTGGGATTGGGGGTCAACCAGCCGGGGTTCGGGCTCTTTGTGAGTCTACGTAGAAGGGTCAGGTGGCGCAGCCAGACCCAAAGGCTGGAGCTCTGAGCCTTGAACAGGTCATTTTCTCCGTTGGAACCTCACCTTCGCTGCGAGAAATGTTCACCCTGAGCAAAAGTGGCAAAATACATTGGGCAGGTCGCACGTGATGAACAAACACCTCTCCCCCTCCAAGCCTGGATCTCCGTCACCTGGGACCCGAATATAGGAAAGTGCATATTCGTTCTACCTAGAGATTAGGTCGTTGGGATTAGCTGTTGCCACCACACAGTACAAGAAATTGATACACAGAATTGTAAATCAGGGAAATGGCTTCCAGTGCTCTCGTACCCTCACCTGGGAACCGGAGGACGTTGCTTCCCCAGAGCACAGGTCCTGTCCTGTCACAGAACTGACAAAAGCCTGGCGATGTTTGCTCATGAAACATCCACCCCCGTGCGGACTCAGGACACTGAATTTGAGACGCTTTCCGTGTACTAACAGCTCCGCAAGAAGATAAAGCGAAGGCAGAAGCACACTCAACATGTGGGAACAGATCGCAAGGTGAAATGGTGGTGCCCATGGTTGTGACCCTCAGGATACATAAAGGGGGCGAGGGGACAGCTTCGCTAGGGTTCTGCCGGTGGCTGGGCCCTGGGGCCCCGGGGCGCGAGCTACTAGCCTCTTTGAATAAACACAGAACTCGGCATCCGTCCCCCAGAAAGGCCAGACTTCCTTACTTGGTGTTGGGTAACGTTTGTCTTCTGTTTGTTGACAGTTTCTGTAACCAGGAGACTGAGGAGAACAGTGGGGAGGCGACAAAGTATAGAATTTCATCAGTGTAGATTTTACGTACGTCTGCTGAACTCCGCTCCGCGTTTGTCAGACTCCTGAGGGTACGACTCCATGTGTGGAGCTGGGATTAAGGAAGGGATGACGACGCTTTCCTCTACGTTGAGTGTTCCCCTGGAATTGAGTCCCCGCACGGACATTTGCCAGAGGAGAAGGGAGAGAAGAAATGCCTCATGTTTTCAGTGTGCGTTTGGGGGGGTTTGATACATCTGTCTCAAATCCTAAAGCTTTGGTACCGCAGCTACTGAGCTCCCACCCAGGGCAAGGAATACCTTCTCCCAGTCTGTCAGTCTCTTTTCTGGCTCAAAGATGGAAAACACATCCCTTGATCATGGGTGCTCTTCTGGCCCGTGTGTTCTCCCCTTCACCACCATCACAATCATTAACAACAAGACCTGGATCCCGGCAGGTGATGGGCGCCTGATTTCTCCCCATCTGGCTTTCTCCGCTGGAAGGTGCCAATAGGCTCTGTGTCGTCACGTCTGACTTTAGTCGTTACGTTGTGTGGAGAAGGCAGTGGAGATGGAAAAGGGAGACGGCGGGTGGGTGGTGACCTGGCAGTGAGGGAGACAGATCTGCTCTCCGCCTCGCCAACCAGGGGTAGACCCAGAACGTCCACCCCACCGTCCTGGGTGCGGGGAGGGACAAGTTTTGTGGAACCACAGGCATCCCTGGTCCCAGCCACCTGAGCAGGGAGGGAGCCCTGCTTCTCTGCTCAGGCGTCAGCGAATGCCGTTCCTGTCGGTCCTCCTGAGTCCTCCTGAGTCTCTATTCACGCCACGCAGCACTTGTCTCGGCTATGATGCCTGCGGCTACGACTGAGAGACTCACCGTGGAACACTCACTGTCTCAGCGAAGGCAGGGCACGCTCGCTGAAGGCAGCACTTTCCTGAGTGTTACGGCAGTCACATCGCGTCTCTTTAGTCTCAGGAAAGGATCTCGACAATGGACTTATTTCATTCCTCAGCCCCCCAAGAGGCAGAATTCAGATCGCTGTGGGTTCTGCCATGGCCTTCACCCAACCATATAGAGTAGTCCCTTATCTGCGGTTTTGCTTTCCGGGGTTTCAGTCACCCACTGTCAACCGCGGTCTGAAACTCTTAAATGGAAAATTCCAGAAGGAAACCACTGGTCAGTGTTAAATGGTGCACTGTTCTGAGTAACGTGATGAAATCTCTCGCCATCCTGAGCAGGGCATGAAATACCCCTTTGTTCAGCATATCCATGCTGCGTGTACATATAGTAGAGTAAGATGTTTTGAGAGAGAGAGAGAGAGAGCATTCACGTAACTTTTATTACGTTCTATTGTTAAAGTAGTTCTATTAGGTTGGTGCAAATGTAATTACGGTTTTGGCAATTATTTTTAACCCTTTAAACCGCAGTTACTTTTGCACCAACCTAATGTTTTATTTTTATTGTTGTTTTAGTGTTGCACCTAATTTATAAATTAAACTTTCTCATGGGCATGTACGTATAGGACAAAACACAGTACGTGTCGGGCTTGGTACTATCTGCGGTTCCAGGCAGCCACTGGGGGTCTCGGAATGTGTCCCCTGCGGGTAAGGAGGGAACCACTGTACTGCTTTATTGCTCAATAGTATTCCGTTTTAAGGATACGTGGAAGTTGACTGTCCATTCTCTTGTGGGAGAACATTTGAGTTGTTTCCAGGTTTTGACGATTGCAACTAAAGCTACTGGAAACATGTGTGGCCAGGTTTTCTGTGTGAACACAGGTTTTTGTTTGTCTTGGGTCGATGTCTGGGAGTGGGATTGCTGGGTGGTGTGTCAGTGTACGTTTCACTGTATCAGAAGTCACCACATGCTTTTCCATCTCACCGGGCAGCGCTCCATAAACATCGGTGGTTTGTAGCTTTGGTTTGAGTTGCAGAACCAATTTGTGCTCATAGCACCGAGCGTATTGGAAAGTAGGTAAAAGGCCATTAGCCCCGGCAGATGTATCTACAGGATATGGATGAAGCTTTATACTTCCTCTTCAGGTTTAAAATTAGCCTTCTGGGTCCCGCATGGGGTCCCAGTGTCCGCCAGCCGTGACTTTTGCCCAGGACTGCTGAGTGAGAGAGACCCATCGACTCACTGTCTCCTTCAGCAGTGCAACTTTCGGCGTAAAAATAGAAAACTCTGCAGCGGGCCGGCCCTCCTGTGGATAAGACCGAGCTTCTGGGCACACATGTGCCCATCTGTGCAGGATTCTGGACAGATGGCAGGGCTCCTGCTGGCGGGACCCAAGGTAGGGCAGATGCTGAAACGCCCAGCACTTGCCCACCCACCCCAGGTACTCAGGTCTTCAGAAACCTGGGGAAGCATCTTCCCACCTCGGCTTCTGTGACCGACAGCCCACCTCGGAGAACAGGCAGGTGCTGACTGGAACGATGAAAAAGAAGGCAAGTGACAAACTGAGTTCCGCTGATTTTTGTCAGGCGCACGTATGTTACCAGGCTGTGTGTCCCTGATAGCTGTCATTGCAAACATTTTAAAATAATAAAAGGAGCTTAGCATAGCAATAGGTGGTCAAAACTCATTTGTCCTCTATCACAAATTGGCAGGATGATGAACTTCTTTCTTCACCGTGAGGATTTAAAGCCCTCTGAGTGTGATTGTAAACTCCTTATACGCTGGAATGTATTTTCTGATTGGCCGTGATGCGTGGTTGAGAGGCCAATTTATTAGACGTATTTATTGCTTCCATTCACATTAGCATATATGCGTTACTCAGAGAGGGGCATCAGTGGCTTTCAAAAATTAAAGTCTTCACGTTGGGCGGGTGCTGTTTTCCTAAACCTGACTCCCTGGGTAGAATTAGACACGTGTCCTGTGCTTCACGTAATGTACACGCAGTTTTGTTACATACCATCCTTGCAAATAAGGAAGAGAGTGAATTGTTATGTATCCCGACTGGCGAGATTGAAAACGGAACTTAGAGGACATTTCTCATTCGTCTCGAGGAGTTTCTGTGACAAGAGACAGTCACAAGATCTCCTGGCCAGGTATATACCTCTGTGCCCTGTGATGCTCTTTTCTAATTTCCTGTGTGGTTAGGGCAGCAGAGTTAGGGCTGGATTTAGGTGGCTTTTTGTCTGCACAGCCAAGCCCAGGCGCAGAGCTAAGAGATTGTTCCTATTCAAAATACACGCAGGTTTTACTTCCCGGGAAGAATATTTAGCAGTTAAAAAGTCATACATGTCAGTGCAGCTGCCTCCTGAGACCAGATGGGAAAGAAACCTGTTTTGATAAGAGGGCGCCCGGCGGCCAGGGGTGAACTGGCGGAGGTCCCTGTAAGAGTGGGTATAGGCTGAGGGATCCCAGTCACTGCCAAGAGTTTCCAAGGAAACGTCACATTGTTTATCAGACGTAGAGGGTGAAGAGTTTCCCTCCGAAAAGGCACCCGGTGACGTGGGGCCCATGAAAGTGCTTTGTAAATCCTGCCAGTTTGGATTGTCCATCAGTAGAACAGACACTTCCCTGAGGCCCTCGGTCATTGGTGACTTTTGAGCAGGGGGCTGTCAGTTGTCAAAAATCACCGTTACCCTCCTGGTTTCGTTGTATTAGAAGCTCCGCCCGACAAAGATTGAGCAGTTTGTACTGAGTGTCCTTTCTGTCCCTGGCTCGTCAGCTCAGATCTGTGTAGCAGCTCAGAGCTGCGATAGTAAGAGGGGTGATGTGTTGGAGAAGGTCATGGAAAAGGGGTGCCCCCTTCCTTCAGAGATGAGCTTCAGCTTTGGGGGGGTGGGCAGTAAAATGCTCTTAAAAAATAAACCCCAGTGGAAGCCACCCAGATGTCCACGGACAGATGAATGGATAAACGCAACGGATAAACGCGTTCCACATGATGGAATGTCCCTCAGCCTTATAAAGGGAGGGCGTTGTGCTACATGCCACTGCATGGATGAACCTCAGGGCATTGTGCTTGGTGACATCAGCCAGTCACAGAAGGACAAGTACGGCGTGATCCCACTTACATGAGGCACCTGGATTGGTCTAATTTATAGGGACAGAAAGTGGAATGGTGGCTGCCAGGGGCTGGGTGCGGGGAGCGGGGTGCGGACGTGTTGTTTAACGAGGACAGTTTCGGTTTGGGAAGGTGGAAAAGGCCTGGAGATGGTGGTGGGGGTGGTTGCACAGCAACGTGACTGTACTTAATGATTAAAATGGCACGTTTATGTCGTATGTACTTTGCGACTTTTTTTATTTTGTTTTTATTTTTACCAATCAGTATTATAGGTAAAAAGTTATGTGTATAGATTAGTTCAGAGTTTGGGAAATTAGTCTTAGAAAGAAGAGAAGGAACCAGCTGAATTCCTAGGAACATTGTATCCCATTTAGGCTTTTTAATAGAACTGTGTAGTGGTTGGGATACGTCCTTCACACACACCGGGCTTCCTGTGTGAGGTAGATCAGGGTCTGACAAAACCTGGTTATCTTTTGAAACAGTACAGAAAATGGCAGCTTTATTTGTAATAGCAGGGTACTGGGAACGTCCAAATGTCCTTCCGGGGGTACTTGGCTAAACAAACTGTGATGCATCCATGCCTGGCTGCAAGCTCAGCAATAAAAAGGAAGGAACTATCGAGACACACCATAACCGGGATGAGTCTCCAGAGAAATGTGCCGGGTGCAACAAGCCGATGTCAAAAGACCACGTACTGTGTGGCTCCATTTATACAATGCTCCGAAGATGAGAACACTGTAGAAATGGCTGCCAGGGGCTGGGGCGGGGTGGGTGTCCCCACAGAAGGGAAGTTTGGGGTGTTCTTCTGTGCCTTCCCCTGTGGAGGTCATCACACATGGACACACGATAAAATTACACGTGCGGTGGTCATACACAGACGCACGCACGCTTGCACGCCCGCAGGCCAGAAATGGTGAACACTGGAGAAGGTTTGCAGTGTGGTGACCGCCAGCTAGATGCCAGCTTCTTGGTTTTTGACATTGCACCGAGCGCAAGAGAAGATGTCACCTACTGGGGCAGGCTGGGGTAAGCCTACACCGCCCTGCTACTTTCGCAGCTTCCCATGAGTCCACAATGGTTTCACAATTATCAAATCAAACATAAGGTCAACGGAACGCATAACTGTGCTCTCCCCTGTCTGCAGAGCTTTGTGTGGGGGAGCGAGAATGCGGGCGGCCAGTACGACAGAGGCAGGCGAGACATTTTCGTTCAACTCTGCAGGTCCTTAGCCACGGTGCGGGTCTCGGTTTGGACGGAGATGCTCTTTGGTATAATGGATTTGTGTAATGGCAGTATTAATTTAGAGTTGGATGGCCGTGCAGACCACCTGGGGCATTTGGAAACAGGAGAAGAATGCAGATTCATCGGAAGGTGAGCGGTAGCTGCCATGGATACGTAGCGCTCGGGTTTTGCATCCCCAGGAAATCAGCAGACTGGGCTGGCTTTTCCATGCCTTGTTCCCACTGGCTGCTGCTGGGCAGGGCCCATGAGAAGCAGGACTGCTTCTGGTTGACGCCGTCCTCCCGGGGCAGGCTGCGTTTTTACTGGGGAGATAGACGTGTGTGCGTGGCTTCTTCCCACCCCTTTCCTAGGAAGTCTTCAAATGTGTTGAGAATCTCCCCGTATGAACTTTAGCTCAAAGGATTCTGTAGCAGGTACGGGGTCACTCTGAGATAAGTGGGCCGGTCTGAGGGTCTTACTCCCTGAAGGTATTCTGAGTGGCCATGACGTCATGCGTGACCTAAAGGCTTTGAGTCCACTCGTTAAGGCCAAGTTTCTAAACCTCACCACTGTCGACATTTGGGGCCGGCTCATGCGGGATCCTGGGGACTGTCCTGTATTGTAGGACAGACATTGAGCAGTACCCCTGTCTCCCACCCACTGGATGCCAGTAACACTTCTCTTTCCCTCCCCTCCTTCATGACAACCAAAAATGTCCCCAGACGTTGTCCCCGGGAGGGCAGAAACCCCCCGCTGAGAAGCACCGATTCAGACCCCTTAGTTGTAGGATGTGTTTTTCTTGCAACGAGTTTTTATTGATCAGTGGGAGTTTTCATGAGCTTCTCATTTCTTCACCCTTTATCTTCCTCGTGGGCTGCATTTTGCTTCCTTCCACTGCAAAACTCGAACAGACTTTAACGGTGAGCAAAATGCAGTCCCTGTTTTTATTAAATTTTCCAGGGTATTTTTCCCCTCGAGGAAGGGAGGTCTGCCAAAAGCATTCTCCTGCAGATAATAAAATAATAGGGAGAAGCAGACTTTCCATCTAATTTTTTTCTTCTTCTTCCAGTGAGGAGGTTAGATAACAGGAGAGGGGTGGTACACTTAATATTGGTGAATAATTGCGTCTACCAAAATGGGCTTTGCCCACTGCAATCCTAGCAGCTGACGAATTACCCAGCAGGCTCCGCTGTGTTTCCTAGGACCGTGCAATGCCTTCTCATGCAAGACACGTTGCCACGGATTCGGGAAGTCATTTTAATGGTTCAGCTATCTTAATTTAAACAAAAGTTCAGGGCTTATTG
The DNA here is from genome assembly GCF_036562045.2 of Rhinolophus sinicus. Classification (NCBI taxonomy): domain Eukaryota; kingdom Metazoa; phylum Chordata; class Mammalia; order Chiroptera; family Rhinolophidae; genus Rhinolophus; species Rhinolophus sinicus. The sequence goes on along the minus strand of NC_133768.1, from coordinate 2,516,248 downwards.
TTCAGCTGAGTCTCTAAAAATATATTTTGACTGCAGCGGCTCTTTTACAATGCTAATGTGTGTTCCTGTTTCCAAAGAGAATCTGTATGAGACAGTCAGGCAAGCCCTTCTCTGAGGTAATGGTAGCCGTTTGCTTTACAAATTATACAGGAAAATATTAGTTTCGTCAAATAATAAATAAGGAAGCCCTGAAGAGTCTGTCCACCTAACTGGAGGCTGAAAGCACCTTTAAAGTCACGTGAAACAGTGACGTGTCATTTCCAGTAGCTGCGAGCAGCACATTAGTGGCGGTGTGGCAGGGTCCCTGACCCCTCAGGCTCAATGATTTGCTACAAAGAGTCAGGACTGGGCAACTGTTACCCTCGCAGTGGGTTACAGCAGAAAGCTACATGTTGTAACGCACAACACAGTGACCAGCTAAGAGTAGTATCGTGTATCCTTGAAAGTTGCTAAGAGAGTAGATCTCAAATGTTCTCACCGTATCGTGTATCCTTGAAAGTTGCTAAGAGAGTAGATCTCAAATGTTCTCACCGCAGAAAAGGTAACTCTGTGAGCTGATGGAGTTGTTGGCTTAACTGTGGCAATCGTTTTGCAGAAGCTACATGTAGTCAGGTCGTCACGTCACGTTCTACAGCTTAACCGTACACAATGTTATATCAATTGTAGCTCAGTAAAGCTGGGGAATGCAGGTTAAAATCAGCAAAGGGAACAGCGGGAGCCCAGAAGAAACCACACATTCGCTGCAGGAGTCCCCTCCCGGGGCAATTACATGGAGGTGCTTCCTTCTCCCAGCATCATGAGAAGTGGCAGGTGTGAAGTGGTGACATCCAGGGGTTTTATTGGGGGTCAGCTCCTGCTAAGGGGGACAGAAGGAGAACTTGGAGAGTACGTGGCTGTCCACATGCACCCGGTCCCGGTCCAAGTGTAAATCTGGGTGTTGATTGTGTAGCTATCACTGGTGCACGTGTGTGTATGTTGCTCTTCCATTTTTAAAAATAACTTTTAAAAATGCAAGGGTGGGTAAGTAGCTGGAGAACGTGAGTCCCACGCTATTGTCATGGACAAGAATAAGACACCCCCCCCAGCTAGCTTTGGGCATCAGTAATTCACGGCCGTCCACCAACGGACGGCGTCTCCGTTCCCTCTGCAGAGCAACCTGCAAGGTTCTGGTCCTCAACTTCTACTCCCCTGCCTGGTGCTATAAACGAACCTGTACTCAGTGAATTGTTTCATTACAAACCCTCCTGTAAGGGTGCTCGTTGCAAACGAACTCTTCATTCAGAAAGAGTGTTTTCCTAAACTGTTCTTTCGGTTTGATTATAACCACTTAGAGTAGCAATATAGAGTCATGGATACGATGCCAGGTCATAAGTCCCACATGTCACAGCCATCCCGACGACCCTGGTTCCCCCGCATTTTTGGGTGTGCGAGCTTTGCTAAGTGTACCGTTGTAATTTGTATGTGTGTGAAAGCTAAACGTCAAGATTTACCATTCTTGTGCTCGTTAATTTGTTGGGGGGGGGGAATACAATTAGAGTGAAAATCACTTGAAAATCACTTGAGTGTTTCTGAGTTGCAGTTGTTTAGAAATGTCTTATGCAATAGAGCCACACAATTTCCATTGGTGTTAACATCAAACAACAAAGACTAGATCCTGTGGAAGATGCCCTTACGGCTTAGTCTGTCCCGTCCCACTTTAAAAGTTGGTGATACGGCTGGGTCTGCGATGGTTTGGGTTTCCTTTTTCAGCTAAGATGAAATCGCCACTTACCAAGGGGCCTGTTTTGAGTTCATGCACCATTTCATGTAAGACCTGCCTGCTCTGAAATTCAAATGTGACCTTAAAAGTCTCCAGCCTTTATATTTTATTTCCTGCCGACTTGACTCCCTCCCTTCCTTCCAGACGGCCGGTCACACACAGCACACTGTCTTTTCCCCCAAAGTCCTGTGTTATCCGGGTTTAATATAAAAACAGCAGAATCACGTTCAAGCATTTCTTCTCTAGGATCTTTTCTACTCCCTTCACCTTCAGTCTTCTCGGCCTCACATCGCCATCGGCTCGATCCTTCCCTTGGTATTGTCACTCTGTCCCCTCTGCCACTGCTGTGTTGTCAGACAGTACAGCAGGTCCCCAGTAATGTCCTGTGGTTACAATGGTCATGAGGTACCCCTGCAACTTAATTTTCTTGTTCATGTCACTGAGCCTGGAGTAAAACGGGTTCCAATGTCAGGGTACAGACATCATTTTGCCTGAGGTCGCAGAGCCTGTGGAGGACGTTCAGTGAGGATTTACTGTCGCTCACATTTTTGGGGCACTTGCTGTGTACCAGCCATGATTCGAAGTCTTCACAGGTAAAGCTGTTAACGCATAGGATGGAGACACAGCTGCATGCGCCATTTACAGGTGACAGACCTGTGCCTGAGTCACACGGCCGGGAACTCACAGAGCTGGACTTCAGCATGGGCCAGCTCTCCGAGGTTCCTCTCTTGCACGGTGTATCATGCCTCTGTTAATGTGGTGAAATCGGTGATTTATTTTCTGACATTCCTGGAATAAACAGCACTAGTTGGCCCGGACTTTCTGTCCTTTTCCATATCGCTGAAATTCCGTTTGTTAATACGGTGTCTGGTGTGTTTGCAGTTCTCTTACCAAGACGAGCTGGGCCATGAGGTTCCTTTTCGGGTGTCCTTGTCAGGTCTGAGTATTAGGGTTATGCTGGCCTCGGAAAACCAGTTGGGGAATCCAAAACCGCTCCCGTAAGACACCCTCCGAGCCCGGGTCTCTGCCCTGTATCAGGGTGGAAGCAACTCTCTGTAAAGGGCCAGGAGGATGGTAACTGTTTTAGTCTCCGTCACCACTGCTCGTGCCTGCCTTTGTCGCAAAGACGCAGCCATGGAAAATACGTAGAAAAATGAGTAGCTCTGTTCCATTGGTACCGTATTTACAAAACAGGCAATGGCCAGATACGCGAATATATATGTAGTTTGCAGACCCCTGTCCGAGATTCTTCATAGAGTACGGGGAGTCCTCTCCTCCAGGTAACCTGGGACCAGGTGGGAACAGCAAGTGTCCATCCCGCCTTCTTCCTTTGCCCTCCCACTGTCTGGTCTCCTATTTCCCAACCTCAGGCCGGTGTGTATTTGTATATACCTGCAGTATTTTATTCATGTTGATTAATAGTTTTCCTTAAGTTGAAGCAGTGACTTTTTCTTAAATGTACCCGTGTGTCTATGACTTGTATTTGCATGATACACATGGAAAGAAGTCACTGTTCAATTTTAAGGAATTTGCCTCCACCCCCCGCACCCTGAAATTATTTGGGGGGGTCCCATCAGAGGTCTGGATGCCAGGGGGGAATCCTTGAAGTCCCAGAATAAAGCAGTGGACATGACGTTTAGTTCCAGAAATGTCTGTCGATGGCTTGTCCGTTGAGTGCTCACACTGCCGGGATGCTGGGCTTGGAAGGATGGATAAGGGAAGGAAGGCTGATTTTCCCCAAATGAAGAGCATGAGTGAACTCGCTGACGCACAGCAACGTCCCAGGGTGTTTAGGGAGAAAAGGCCACCTTGGTGGAAGGGACAGGGAGACTTGATGGGAGGGAGGAGAAGAAAGTACTGGAAACTTGGATTGGCCGCAGATTCATGCCAAGCTGAAACGCATGAACCCTGTCCCCTTAGAAGCCCTCGCTTCGTGTTTGAAAGGAAATGTGAAGGCACTGTCAGTACAGGATGACTTCACCTGCTCGGTGAAAATGGAGAATCAGCCACGATGGTGGCTCTCCAGACCCATTAGCAACCTGGGAAAATGCTCGCGTTGTATCAGGTGCAAAAGAGCGGACACAGAATTCTTGCACCCCGGAAACTCTCTAGAGAAAAGGGAGTGGAGGAAGCTTCCCGATAGGAGAGCGGCACTTGTGCCGCGTACATAGTATGTGAGTTCTATCCTTTAGGTTCCAAATTGCTTTCTCTGTGTCTCCCAAAATTCTCTGTTACTTTGTTACTGTAACTTTTCACGATGCCATCCGTGGTCATGTCCAGTTTAGCATTCATGCTTCTATTTCCCAATTTCCAAAGATCAAATCCAAAATTCACGCGGGTTCAAAACGGGGAGGGGAGGGCGGGGCTGGAAGGCCAGAAGAAGGCTCCTCCAGGCCCAGCTTTTCCGAGTGGCCAGCTACCCGGCTGGAGCTGTGGTTTCTCCTCTGGCTCTGTGAGCATTTCAAGGACAGCAGCCTTCCCGCCGGGCCCCCCGGGAGCTGCCTCAGCCCCGCCAGCTGTGGGCCCAGGAGGAAGTAGCAACCTTCCTTTATAACCTGACTAATGCTTTCCCCGCCTGGATGTTTCCCATATTTAGAGCACAGTAAAAGCCTTGGCAGCAGCAGGCGATCTGCGATAGCCAGCGGTCATCCAAGCTGTACTCTGCCGCCACCCTTGGGGTCCAGGCCAGATGTTAAAAGTGAAACCCTATTTTAACGAGGTCCTTCTGGTATTTCTCTTGGGTGCCAGCCAGAGCCGTTCCATTTGCACTAAATTCTATGTGATGGCGGGTCATCGAGAACAGGTCTGCAGTACATGAAACGTTCCCACAGCACAGTTTCCTGGAGCCAAGTGTCAGGGAATTAGGAGAGAAGGTGAGGACTAGGTCTTGAGGATTTTTATTTATTAATTGTTTTATATATAAACACCTTGAAATGTGAAGCTGATATGAACGTGTGCGTTGAGTCAGACTGCGAAATCAAAAAGCATTCTCAGCACGTGTTTCTCGGGCACAAAACATAATCCTCTGATGAGACTAACCCATCACGTCCCAAAAGAAGTGAAGCGGTAGTGAATTCGTCCCCAAAGATGAAGGTATGAGTTCTTACTCATTGACTGCTTCTAATTACGTGTGCGAGTGTCTTCCTGGGTTTGATTTATTTGGCCCAGCCACCACTTCATTACCCTTGGGCTCCCTTCCATTTTTATTTTTATCAGCACCCCCCCACCCCCACCACCTCGTGTCACCCCTGTCCCCACCCTGCGTGGAATGTGGGCATGTTTCCAGGCCGCTGCAGTTCTGTTGCAAGAGCCACGATGAGCCAGGAAATACTGACAGAGGAGAAGCTGAACCGACTCCACAGTGGCTGTTGCTGGAACGTCGATATTTGCAGAAACAAAGGAAGCGCTACGTATCAATTAGCAGTCCACGGTTTTGTTTTCAGAATGACTCTCTTGTCACATGCTTTCTCTGGAGCCAGTTAGGTGGGATGCGTGCGTTAACCCAGGGCTGTTGGGCATCCATGAATCAGAGGGCCATGCCCACAGCCACGTTCTTTGCCTCTCCCACCAGGCGGCTTTGGCGGGCGCGCGAAAATCATATTACAGACCTCCCAACCACAGGCGTTAACGTGTGCTTTCACTTCCTGTCCAATGGGGACGTCCCCACCCGGCGATTCCGCCTCGGTTGTGTTCATGAGGAACTACTCCCAGTTCCCCAGTTCCTCTTTCCTGCTCTCGTGGCTTCCTGGTTCCTGCGTGTGATAAAGCTTCTTGTGGCCACGCGGGGCGTGACGTGTCCCCTTCTCTGAGGGATTGTAAGTGACTGGGTCTTCTTTCTAGGGCACTGACCTTGCTGTGTCATCACTCAGTCACCCTTGTAAATTAAAATCCTGTGAGTTTGTTTGGGACAGTGAGGTCCTTTATTCTCTCTACATAGAATGTTAGAATTGAAAAGGAGACCTTGGAGGGGCAGCCAGGTGGCTCAGTTGGTTAGATGGGGAGCTCTGAACAACAGGGTTGCCGGTTCGATTCCCACACGGGCCACTGAGCTGTAGCCTCCATAACTGGATTGAAGACAATGAGCTGCCGGAGGGGCGGCTGGATGGCTCATTTGGTTAGAGCGCGAGCTCTTAACAACAAGGTGGTCGGTTCAATTCCCGCATGGGATGATGGGCTGCACCCCCTGTAATTAACATTGCAAACGGCAACTGGACTTGGAGCTAAACTGTGGCTTCCACGACTAGACTGAAGGACAACGACTTGGAGCTGATGGGCCCTGGAGAAACACACTGTCCCCCAATAAGAGGAAGGCGCCCGCTGAGGCGTGCTCTCTCAGTACATGAACAGAACCAAACCACATTTCTCCATCACCATCTGACTGTGTCTGCCTTCTCTGATTCCCAACACAGCTCTCCTGACGTGAGTGTCGTCGAAAGATACAATTCATTTTTGTTTGATTTTTAATACAGAAAGCACTCGGGCTCGTTTCTGCAACGTACACCTTATTATTTGCAACTTAATTTGCTGGAAAACCTAAGGTAAATGGGTGTTACTGGTTAAATGATCTTTTTCTTCTTTTAAAAGGATGCCATTGGAATCATTTAGAAATTTCTAAACCACTTTCGGTGGTATATGGGTGGAAAGCATGGACTCTGGGGTCAGCAGGCCACTTCCTGGCTGTGTGCCCTCAGAGAATTCATGTTCCTGCTCTGTGACTCGGTTTCCCCATCTGTAACATCGACTTACTAGCCAAACTCCTAGGTGGTTGGCACCGCTCTCAGCTAATTCATAAAAGTGCTGATACGCGTAGTTAGTACTTGCTTACCTTTGTATTAGTTATTGTTATTCTCAAATAATGTCATAGTTTTCTGTTCAGGTATGTACACTCGGCCAAAAGCCCTTCCTGCTGCTTTGAGACCGTCGCTTATACGATAGTCCTCTGTGTCTGGAACCTGTTTTCCTTCTGCTGTGCTGTGGTACCTAAATCCTTAATTCTTATCCTCCTCTGTATTGTCTCTTGTCCTGAAAATAGTGACGACTGGGGGTTATTCAGTTTCTCGCCACCTTTTATATCAGCCTCCCGAGTCTCTCACCCATTGTTCTAATCCATCTTGCGGGCCAGCTGCTGTACAGAGGAGCGGTGTTCTCTGGGTGCCGTAAAGTGGATCAAAATGCTCTGCTGTCTTCAGGGAGCTTCCGTTTTCTCAGGAGCTGGGAGATGCACGTGAATAAAGAGAAAGCTGCGTGCTGTGCCGCCGTATGAGGGTAGCTCGGGAAGAGAGTGGTCACTTCCTATGAGAGAACAGAGAAGGCTTCTGTGGGGGAAGATGCCTGGCTGCAGCCGTGATTGTGAATAAGGAGTCAGCAGTGGAGGAAAAGGCAATTTGGGAGCAGGGATTCTCACCCTCGTGCTACAAAAATGTTGGCCTGCTCATTCTTTGTCGTAAGAGGCTGTCCTGCGCATTGCACGATGTTTAACACGTGTCTAGTAGATCCGCCTACCTACTCGATGCCAGTAGCACGCACGTCACATACATACACACACATCATGGTGACAACAAAAATACTTCCAGAAATTGCCAAATGCCTTTCGGGGGGTGCAGGAATCACCCTCGCTTGAGAACCATGAACCCCAGTTCTTGACCACGAGACCAGAATAAGCAGAGTCACCCTATAGGAAAGCAGATGTGCGCCTTGAGGACCACACTCAGGCCAGGGGTCTTGCCCAGACCTACAGGCTCTTGACTGATTTGAGGAAGGAGAGTGCTAGGCTCTTCGGGGGTGATTCTGTGCAGTTACAGTGACAGTTTTGTGTTACATGGAGTAGCACCTGTAAAGCTTGTATGCTACTGCGTGATAACAAAGGAAGCACGGGCTGACTGTCAGGGTCCGTTGTCGTTACCATGGTAACCAGACACAGGAGAAGCGTGTTTCAGTGCCTTCGGGCTGCTGTAACACAGGCCCACAGACTGAGTGGCTTATCAACATCAAACATTTATTTCTCAGAGTTCTGGAGGCTGAGAAGTCCGAGATGAAAGGGGCAGCAGACTCGGTGTCTGGTGAGAGCCTGCTGTCTGGTTCACGGATGGCCATCTTTTCAGTGTACCTTCCCATGGGAGAAAGGGCAGAGACGCTCTCAGGGGTCTCTTCTACAAAGGCACGAATGCCATTCATGAGGACCTGGCCCTCATGACCCAATCACTTCAAAGGCCCCCACCTCCCAACCATCATCTCAGGGGAGTGGGTTTGTCTTAACCGTCCATGGCTGAAAGAAATGAAAGAGAGCATCTGGGAGGCCGTGCCATTTACGTGCATGCATGCATCTGTGTGTGGATGTGTGTATTCAGGGTTGGCACACTTTTCCTGTAAAGAAGCTGACAGTGAATATCTTCAGTTTGGTGGACCCTCCTACTCTTTCTGTTGCAGCCACTCAACTGCCCTTGTAGCATAAAAGCAGCCGTCTTCGTACAATATGTCAACTCATGGGGGTGGCTGTGTTCCAATAAAACTTTATTTACAAGTACAAGCAGTGGGCCTCTGTTTGCCTCCCCCTGATCTGGACAACTAGAAATAAACATATCATACCTGTCGGCTTTGGAGAGCTGTCAGTATTCCAAGTATGCATGTCCACTAAATACTTAATAATGATTCTGCTTTTAATGCTGCAAATTGGTGCCCTTGGTATTTATTTCAGCTGAAGAAGCAAAACCAACCACACAGCTGCCCGAGTATTACATGCCTGCTTTTCTCTGCCGAATAAGCAATATCTCTGAGGGCAGGTGGGTGATAATTTAACAGGTTTTGCTGTTGAATTAGACTTGGCAAAATGGTTCGCTGGAAAACTCAAATGGTTTGTGAAGCCATTTGTGAAAGAGGTATAGTTTAGCGGTGTCATAATTGCAGGAAACAAAGCATGTACGTGGTTTGTTTTAAATCTATTTTTATTGCCTCATTGGGTGATTCAAATTCATGTATACACTGCTTTCTTCTCTTGTGCGACTGTAGCAGCTTTTATTTCAAAAGGAAAGGAATTTAGTCTTAGAGATCTTATGCTTTATGTAAAATGGAGTGCTTATTTGAAGACATTCCCAGTTTATCATGATTATGCCTTCTTTTCTCCTTGGAAATATTAATAGTTTCCCCTCATCTGGTTATTCCGCATTACCGTGTGTCATCTGAATTCTGTCACCAGTTGCATATAGAGGGTGACTTGCTTTTCAGTGGCAAAAATCTACACATCGTGTGTAAAAGTCGAGCAGAAATGTGAGTAGAAGAGACCTGTGGCTGGTGTCCTTTGAGGGGGTTAGGCCCCCTAGGTCATTGATTCTCACCTGTGCCCCAGTCGGTTAGACAATATCTGGAGACATGTTTGGTTGTCACGACTGGGAGGAGGCAAACTAGTGGCATCTAGTGGCTGCTAAACATGGTACAATGCACGGGGCAGCGTCCCCCATAGAGAAAAAAATGATCAGTCCCTAATGTCCGTGATACCACGACTGAGAAATCCTCGGACACCACTTACTAAGTAGGTGGCAGGCCCGCTGGCTTCAGCCATGGCTCCAGGCTGGCTGAGGAGTAGATACGGGGACACTGACGCTTTGCCCTCATGGGTCTGTCATCAAGATTCTACCAGGCTCTTTCATCTCCTCCTGTTTAACACGTCCACGCCTGCCATTGGGCCGGTCCTGAGTATTTCCACCTCTGCCATTGACATTCTGTTCTTTGTTGCTACGGATCTCTCCCTCGAGTGGGAGAAGGGGTGGGTTGAAAGCTGTGGGACAGCTGAAGAGACAGAAGGTTCAGGCGCTGTACCACTCTGGTGATCTGCAAATGGATATGCTCATTAGCCTCGGGATCTGATTGGTCCGCTGGTGATGCAGGTTGGGCCAGCCCCGAAGAGAAGTATCCTGCCTGGAGGTGCCAGTCTCCGAAAATGGCACCTGGCACCACACCTTGGCACATGGCAGAGCTCCGGCCACGGGGGCCCAAGAGGAAGTGCTCACGCGTATTCCATGGACATCTCCCTGTCCCACCAGGAATGAATGTCAGAACGGGAAAGTACCCCGGCGACCTCTTCGTCCAGTGTGCTCCTTGCATGGGCGAGGAAACGTGGAAAAGTGATGTATCCACTAGTTCACGGTCGTCTCTCTAGATTCAAAGTGTCTGTGGTCCTGCTTCTCTCACATCTGATTCCTCTGTGAGCTCCTTTGGGTATTTTTATCCCCACAGCGTAGGAAAGGAAACGGAGGCCCAACCAAATAAGGTGGCCTGGCCCGGGGCCTCAGTTCCTTTGTGGTGGAGGAAAGTCAGAACCCAGTGTGCCTGTCTGCTCCTGGCATGTTCTCTACCTGGCCAGAAATCAAGAAGAAAGTCTTAAAAACAAATGAACTGAAAAAAACCATTGGTTTAGAGACCACGCATAGGTGCATTCAAAGAAATGCAACTAATGTAAGGTTAAACAAATGGGAGGCCTCGTTCCAAGTCATGTGGAACATTCCAGCAGGCGTTGATGAAGAAAGCCCAAGTCCAGTCATGATTTGCTGTCATCGCCTAAAGAAGACCCAACTCTTAATAAAGGATGTTCAAGGTCATGCTGCCCCCTTTATAGCTTTAGCCCCCTTATTCATCATTTTGCTTCAGTGGAGGGAATTCGTTCTAGCAGACAGCATCCAGCTCTCTTCTTTGCAGATGTCTCAGACTCCCGCTCCCTCAATTTGTCTGCACTGCTCCCTTCCTTTTAACAACCTTAATTGAATATCGTCATCGACACGTTCTAGAAACAGAATCGACAGCTGAAGAGCATTATCCACCGAATCATATAGTCAACATGTTGAAACCCAGATAATGAAAGGAACGAAGGCCATAGTCAAGCCTTGGGTTAGAAGTGGGTTTGCATCTGGATTTTCTTTCTTTTTTTTTTTGCAAGTTGCCTGAGCTGCAGTCATGGCTGCTGCTCATCGAAGCTGCCGGAGGTCCAGCTGGGAATGACGTTGGCCTCTCCCGAGAGAATTTAACAATCTTGGTTCCTGTGCTTGTGGCTCTTAGAGTGTAAAGTAAAAGGATGAAATCTTGGAATCACATTGTGTAGAGTTGAGATTCTCGTTCAGCCCCTCGTCCCATGTGTGAACTTTGGACGAATTATCTAGTGTCCTCCATATTTTCCCCTTTCATGTAAAACAGTAACAGCACTGACGGTGACCAGCTGCTATCTATGAAGGTTGATACAATGGGTGCAAAGTCCTGAGGTTTGGTTCTAGGCAGCTGTCAGAACATGCTATTTCTTGTGCCTTAAGTGGCGATTCGGTGGCCCGGTGTTTCTTGTGGGGATGAAGGCGGGAATGAGTGAAATGTACTGCTGTAGACTGTCTGTGTGTGTCCCTCCCCAAATGTCATATATTGAATCCTAACCCCCAGTGGGATGGTATTGATGGTGGGGTCTTTGGAGGGGTTAGGTCATGAGAAAGGAACCTCATGAATAGGTTTGGAGCCCTTATAAAGGAGACCCCAGGGAGCTCTGTCACCCCCTTCTGCTGTGTGAGACACAGATAAGACGGCCCTCTGCGGGTCAGGCAGTGGGCCCTCAGCAGGCACTGAGTCTTGACCTTCGACTTCCAGCCGTCAGAACTGTGTGAAACAAATGTGTGTTACTTACACTACTCAGTCTGTGGTGTTTTGTTATAGCAGCCCGGACAGACTAGGACATATGTATACCAAAAGCTTCACGTCTCTTCTACGGGGGCCCCGTCAAGCCCCTGAGACACTTGTCAGGAGCCTTCGCTAGCCACTGATGCTGTGCTCGGATTGAGGCAGAGATGTCCTAGGTGGTGTTTCATGGGGGGGGGGGCAAGAAGGGTGTCCCACTGCCTAAGCTTGGAGCTCAGCCCCAGCCGTAGGCGCTGAGTGAGTGACTCAGCCTGTGAGTGACCCCCACGAAATCCAGAACCTGATCCGTGAGAGGGGGAGAAGGCATTGAGGGGCGAATGCCTGCCGAGGGTTAGCGGGAGGCGTGAATGAACTCAGTCCTTGGGCAGGGCGGGGCCAAGCGTGAGCAGTGTGTAAGGGCTGGCCGTTGGTGTTTTATCATAACTGCTATGGACGGTGTCCTGCTGCAGACCTTTTCAAGATACTGCGAACCTCAGAAAAGACCATCGCCTCTAGTGTTGTTCCCATCATCCGGTCGAGGCACAAATGGAAGAAAAGGCAGGAGCCAGTGAGTGGGGTCGTCAGCCACGAAGAGTTGGGGGGGGGGAGAGAGAGAGAGACAAGAGAGAGAGAGAGAACTGTGGCCTGGAGGACACAGGGACGATTCCATGACATGGGAGGGTCTGGCCCGGAAGCACTCGATCCTGGTCCGTGTGTTGACCAGGGTTTTTCTAGTCTACACTGCCGGAAACCTGAGTGATGAAAGCTGGGAGACGTGACAACCCCGTCTAGTGTGGCTGAGACCCAGGGAATGTGGTCATTGGTTAACACGGGCTGGGTGGTTCTGTGTTGGCAGGAGTGGGCAGTGGGAATGAGGGTGGACAGAGAAAACCAAAGGAAGAGGGAAGGCCGATCATGAAGGGCCTTTGCTTCTATGCGCAGAGAGCGGGGTGGAGGGGGACCCAGTGGCGACACAGCCTGGGAGGGGTCTCCTGTGCAAAATCAGTGAGGTCGTTCGTGCCGCAAAGCAGTTGACAAGGCTCTGGGCAACGGATCGTCAAATTAGCACAGCTACCTTATTCTCTGTGAAATAAATAAACTCCATATTTCATGTATTCTTTGTAGTCAGGCAGTGGGAAACGAACAGGGTGTACTGAGGAGGGCGACAGAGGAGAGAGAGGGAAGGGAAGGGCAGTGACGCACAGAAATCTTTTCACGGAGAAACAGCGCCCTCTGGTGAGCGTGTCATTTATCGCAAAGCCTGGTTCTGTGTCCTGTCCCCTTCTCCTTTGCCTGAGCCAGCGATGGGCAATATAAACAGTGAGACAGATCAGAGCCACCGTGGGGATGCCCTTAGCCGTGCCCCACCTGTTTGGCGGGCAGGCCCATGCTACTCACACAGGTCCCCAGAGCCCCCTTCAGCCTGTCCCTAAGGACTGCAAGCTCCCGTGGGTCACCGGGTGGTAATAAGCCCCACGGGGCTGGGCTGCCTGCTTGCGGAGAACACCTGTGCCTGCCACGGCCTAGACCCCCTGCAGAGGGAGCGAGCCCCCTCCCTCCCCTGGGGAAGGTCATTGCACATTTCTGATGGCTTGCAATCTGCATCTCCTTTCCTGCCCTGCCAGGTTGCCTCCCTTTCTTAACTGAAACCGGTGTTGTCTGCACATGCCGTCACCAGCCTTCCTGCCTTTTCTCCCAACGTTTTCATTCAGGTGCCTTCACCCACCCCTTCCTGGGAGCCCTTTCAATTGCCAGGCGTTGCATTTGTCAGCAGCTTGCCGTGGAGGTGATCAGTGAGGCGTGTGGGCGGAGGGGCACAGCCAGCGGCTCTCAGCCAATGCAGAATTCCCAAGTTTTCCATAAAACAACTCAAGGCCGCGCCGATCGGTCTTTTGCTTGGCTGTTTGGCTATGCGGTTCATCCACCCGGCACTTGCCAACCCGTCTTTTCGGCTGAGGAATGGCGCCCCGTGTGCTGCTAAGCTGGGGACACAGCGAGTCTCCAGCTCTGACCTGGAAAGGAGAAAGCCTGCAGTCAGGGTTCTGTACCGGAAACACTAGCCACGGCAGACTCCATCCTGTTTTGCTTTTAATAACGCAGAGACAGCTCTACCCCATGAAAACCGTTTTTCCATCCTGTGCAAACATAGGTCTTCCTGGGTCTGCATGTCTCCCCGCACCTCGGAAGCCGGGTGTCCTCCAGCTGGTGAAGCGTGTTTGAGACCAGTGGGTCCCCTTGAGGTCCCGGTGGTCATGGCTTGCTCTTTGCAGCCCAGGCCTCACGACCCCTGGCTTCCCTCTCTCCCTCTCGCTGCAGGTTTCTCCCACTCGGCGTTCACGTTCGGGATCGAGAGCCACATCAGCCAATCAAACATCAACGGGACGCTCGTGCCGCCCGCGGCGCTCATTTCCATCCTGCAGAAGGGGCTCCAGTATGTGGAGGCCGAGATCAGCATCAACGAGGTGAGTGCCCCCAGGCGGGCGGTGCCCCGGCCCCCATGCCCGCCACCCCCGGGGACCTACCTGGCAGAGCTCAGAAAACCGGTCCCGTCCTGCAGGCTGAACCCTGAGGTCTTGGACAGGGAATGAGGATGTTTGTTTTCTCACTTGGTGTTAGTATTTTACTGGGTCAGGGGATGAGGGACTCAGAGGGAGCAAGCTGCCTGTGTCCCTTACACAGGAGTGTTTTCCACGTGTGTGCAGACTCACCGGCTGTTGGCCTGTCCTCGCAGGGCTCACAGTCCATTCCCACACCTGAAAACCACACGGGCACGCTTTCAGCTGCGTTACCCATCAGGGCGGGCGTTCACCCTGCACGTGCACAGAAAATGCTCTCCCTTCCACTTTCTCTGAGTGGCTTAGTGTCAGAGGGACCCTGAGTCCCGTTCCAGGTCTGTGTGACCGCGACAGAGGCACAGTGAGACAATCGGGGAAGCAGAGACGGTGGCTGTTGTGTTCAAGAGGGTTTCGAGCGATGGTTTCCAGATTATTGTGTTCACCGTAGAGCTGATGGCGGGAAGAATGGGACACTGTCCATTTCAATTGCGCCGATCTACTTGTATCGCCTCCCTCTTTTTAGACTGGGGCGCAGTGAGTAGCGGTCCAATTTTGCACCCATATTTCAAATGGGTGGTTTTAAATTTTTGGTTTAAGACCGCACCTCTCACCCTCCCACTTCCACCTCGTGCTTTGCTTTTGGGGTTTTCCACTGAAGAGCCTCAGGGCTTCCTGTGACCTCCATGCCTTTCTCGGCGTCCCTGTTATTTCCTCCACACTTTCCATTCTTCCTCCTGCCTTTCTTTCTCCCAGCTTGCTCCCGGCACTTTCTTCTATCCCAGACTCCCCCTTATCCTGTCATCACCCCACCCCACATAGCCAGCACCGTCAGATGTCCACGCGTGCTCTCTGCACCTCCAAATGTCCAAGGGTCGCCATCCTCGAGTGACGCCTTCCACAGGTCACACCACCCTCGGACCCATCTCCTCAGATCCTTCCAGACTTTCCTCCTTCCTTGGAACCGATCTCATCCTTACAGGCTTGTCTTATTCATCGCGTTTAACTCCACTTTGGCTTTCAAAATTTCAAAAGTATAATGTATCTTGCGTTCCGTCACGTGCGCGTTGCTTCACTATTTCCCAAAAACTGACGTCTGTAAAAACAAACACTTGACTTTCTGCCTATTTCGTCCCTGTTTCCTTTTCGTGTTTCCTTTTCTGACACTGGATGCCGGGGGTCTTCCACCGGTTCTTTGAGGCCCCATCTAGTCCCTTTTTCCACCAAACCAACATGTGGACCTCACAGGACCCTGCCAGCTCTCAGATGCTGCGATGCTGCAACTTGTTCTCCCTGCCCGCTGCCCAGTTTCCATCTCTTTCTTGTGTCACGCAGGCCTCATGCTTTCTCTTCCTTCGCAATTCAAATTCCAATACATCTAGAGGACAGTAAAAGACCCTGTGATTTGTCACTTGGTGTCCAGTCATCAAAAGTGAGACGTGTGAGTTTAAACTAGGAGGTGTTTTTATTACTCGGGGCCTTTCCTGTGGTTTGCAAAGTAGTCCCCCATTTGGGATGTGAATAGATGCTGAAGGAAGCTGCTATGCAAGCGTGCTGACCAGGTGGTCAACTCCGTGGCCAGAATCGGGATGAGGGTGGCTGATGCGGTGGCAGCTCCTTTGTTCCATGTTCCGTATTGTCTTATATTGTTTCTTTATTTCAGGTATTGTAACCAGAAGTCAGCTGGGGTGATGGTTCATTTATATACCAAAACTCGTGCGGTTCTTCCTACTTTCTGAAATAGTTCAGATTCCGAATAGAAAAGCGTGTTTGCACACCCAGCACAGACAACCCACAGGCACTGAGTTTCTTGTGACTAATACTTGGGACGCTAAGGAGAGAACGTTTCTCCTGTATCTCTAAGTGTGTATGGACGGTTTTTTTCACTGTAGATGGGAAGCAGAGACTCAAAGCAAGTTAGAAAAGAAGAATCAGAACTCATTGCTGCCGTTGTGGGTGCAGGATGGCTAGGTTTCATGCACACGCTGAGCCCAAGAAGGCTTCTCAAAGGGCATCAAATGTGCATTTGATTAAATCAGATGGGCAGATGGAGAAGGCATCAAATCCTGTTAGTGCAGGAATTTTTCATTTGGGTTCAAGGTTTCTGAAGACATGCTCTCCCGCGTTAGAAGGTGGATATTTGCAGACATCCCGCATGTCCTGGCCTCTGAGCAGGTTTCTCAGCCTCGCCTGTCCTGGCACTTGGAGGCTGGGTTGTTCTTTGTGGTGTGGGGGCCGTCCTGTGCTCGGAAGGCTGTTTAGCAGCGTCCCTGGCCTCCACCCACATGATGCCACCAACGGCTCCTGTCCCAGTTGTGACAACCAGAATGTCCCCAGGCATTGCCAGAGTCCCCTGAGGGGGCACAGTGGCCACCCCCTGTTGAAAACCACTGCGTCAGGGAGAGTACCTTTTGCATGAAACAAGGTGGAAGAGTTGAGATGTCCCTTATGCCCCAATTCAGTGTGGTGGTTACCAAATATTGGGTCTCCCCCGGGGACAGCCACTCCACCCCGTCAGGCGCCGATGCTCACCCTGGACGCTGGCTTCCTCCACCTTCCCCGCGTGCCACTGTGTCCGCACGTGTGTCCTGCAGCCGCCTCGCCTGGAGGGCGGGATGCCAGTGCCGGGAGCCACGAGGACTGATGCCGGTCCCTCGGTTTTGTCCACAGGATGGCACCGTGTTTGATGGCCGCCCCATAGAGTCGCTCTCCCTGATCGACGCTGTGATGCCCGACGTGGTGCAGACACGGCAGCAGGCCTTCCGGGAGAAGCTCGCTCAGCAGCAGGCCACGGCCGTGGCGGCGGCAGCGGCGGCCACGGCAGCGACAGCTGCCCCCGCGGTGACAACTGCTCCGGCCGCCACGGCGACAGCCGCTGTTTCCCAGCCCAACCCACCAAAGAACGGAGAGGCCACGGTGAACGGGGAAGAGAACGGAGCCCATGCAATAAGTAAGTGCGGCACGCCGGGAGCTGGGAGCTTCTGGCAGCCTCTCTCTTGCATGTGAGGCCACCGGGCTCCTTCATTCCGGGTCTGCCTGCTCTGCATCCCTGGCGTTGGCTTCCTGTTTGGCCAGAAGGACGTCACGCTCTAGGTCTTCATCAGACCCCTTAGACGTGACGTGCGTTACTCACACCTCCTAGTTTTAGGAGATCGTGCGACTTGGAGCCCTCATTTCGCACGGCAAGAAGCACCGTGTGACGACTACGGTCACACACGGTGCTTCGTTTCGGGAGGCCCCTGTCCCCGTCACCCAGCCTTCCAGGGTGAGGGTTTCTGGCCACATTGTGGCATAACAGGCACTTGTGGTTACTGAGAGGCCCCGGGAGGTGAGATCCTGTTAGGTCATCACCCAAAAGAACGCGGCAAGTAAGTCAGAGAGCTGGAATCTTTACCCAGAGAACCTGAGTGTAGGTTCATGCGTTACTTATAAATTCAGAGGGACTGCCTCCAGGTCAAAGTTCAAAGTGTGCTCATGCTTGCACGCGTGGGGGAGTGTGCACGCGTGCGTGCGTGCACATGTGTTCTGCGGTGCACATGGGTTTTCTTATTTGAAAGTGGTTTCCCTCTGAGCAGCCGTGCAGCGCCACCCGTCCTTGAGGGTTGAGTTGACCACATTGCTTGACACCTGACCCGATGGTGTCCTCGCATGCAGCCGGCTTGCCACCTGAGATGAGGCTGCAGCCCTGTCCTTACACACCAGGCACAGGCCAACAACTTCCTCAACTCGCTCCCCAGCGAGGGAGTCAGATCTAGCACGGAGTGGAAGGCCTGTGTAGGCAGTGATGCAGATAAGTGACAGGAGCTTGACTTACAGGCCAGCTGTCCAGTAAAACAAAATGCTTCCCACCAGCAGTTCCATAATCATATTCACAAGGTCCGACGTGGTGACCGGGGAACGGAGAGGAAGAAAATATGTGGCTTGGATCACAGATAGTTTATTGGTTGTCCACTCACGGGGATATAACCCGTGAGTTTTCAAAATTAAATAGGAAAAAAAAAATAATGATGATTGTTTTCCTAGTCTTCTATTACGGAAAGTACGTTGTACTTGGTGAACTTTGAGAAATGGCTGCTAGGACAGACACTTTGCAAACTTTTAAATTTGCACTGATTGCTTTTAAATCCTAAGAAACCGATGGATCATGGCCACGTGGAGAAGCGTGCGCTGTACAGCACGCCAGCAGCCCGACATATGTAGGCTGCCTTTCATCAGTCCCTGGGGGTTGGTCTTCGTACTCGGGGGCACCACCTCCCGCCTGGCACACCCTCCAGTGCTGCTCAGTGTCCCCTTTGTTTCCTGAAGTTACTATCCACACGTTGCCCCATGGCGGCTGCAACGCAGGCTCAGCCAGACCGTGCTATCTGAAGCTACGTTTCATTCTGACCATCAAGTATCATTTTTCTTCTGCTACTTATGAGGAGAAAAATAACCATTTTCAAGATGGTCCTCTGGAGGGTGGCATTTGGGGTCACCGTCACCAAGCTTACCCAGGAACCCAAAACCCAGATCCCATGATTGATTCATCTGGGGTTGGCTTCTTTGGTTAGAAAGACTGGTGGTTCTGCTTGGCTTGGAAAGTTTGGGACCCTAATAAGAAACCAGAGTCTGAGTCCCAAGGAAACAAGGGTGTTTGAAGGCAGAGGGTGGAAGGTAGTGGGCATTCTGAAAGAATGACGGCATCTACCGGTGGGAGCTTCAGAGATAAAGAGGTGACACCTCAGAGAGGAGCTCCCTGATAAAATGCCTCATTCTGTCACCAGCACACGAACCAGAACCCCCTGGCTGTTATCATCTCTGCCCACTCTTGTTCTGGTGGTGGTTGGACATTAGCCTGGCCCTGTTTATGAAGAATAAATCATCATGTTTATTCCTCTGTCAGATTTGCACACTGTCGCAGTAAAGGTCATATACTTACAAAATTCCACAAAAGCGGTGATTTAGTTCTAATCGTCACAGATGAGATTACGGAGCATACGTACAACGGTGTGTTTCCAAAATGGAAAATGCCCTGGCGGTGAGTGCCTCTTCTGTTGGTCACCCCTGCGTCTTTCCCTGTTTCCTACGACAGATAATCACTCGAAACCAATGGAAATAGACGGGGACGTTGAGATTCCGCCCAACAAAGCCACCGTCCTCCGGGGCCACGAGTCTGAGGTGTTCATTTGTGCCTGGAATCCTGTCAGTGATCTGCTAGCTTCTGGGTAAGCGTGTCAGGCTGGGGGGCGCTCCAGGGCCTGGCGGGTCTGAGAGGTAGCTCTTCTGCCTCCTGCAACATGCGCTGCCCTCTGACCTGTCGCATCTGCCCCTGTGTGCAGACCGAAGCCGGGGCACTGCATGCTGCCCTCTGGGAAGCTGACTGTGGAGCAGTCTTCATGCCAAGCCATGTGCTCAGGGGGGTGGGGACCACAGCAGACATTTAAAAATCACTCTGCACACACCTGAAACTAATATGATAGTGAACGTCAGCTCTAATTTAAAAATTAAAAATTTTTTTGTAAAAAAAGGGATTGCACCTGGAAAAATAAAGGAACGTCCTAAAATAAAATTACTTGGGGCAACAAAGATGGTGAGGAGAAAAACACAGAGAGTGAGTGGGAGAAGGGAGAAGGAAGGCCTCGTGCCAAAGATGCCTGACCTCGCCCGATGGGCAGTAGGGTGCGCCGAAAGCTGAAGGCACCTGTGTTTCCTTCTGCAGATCCGGAGATTCGACTGCAAGGATATGGAACCTTAATGAAAGCAGCAACGGGGGCTCCACGCAGCTCGTGCTGAGGCACTGTATACGAGAAGGGGGGCACGACGTCCCCAGTAATAAAGATGTGACCTCGTTGGACTGGAATGTAAGCCTCTGCCACCTCCCCGACGCTTTACCATCTGTCAGTCCCACCAGCCGCCTCGGCCAGGGCTGCGGGATGGAGCCCGTGGGTCCTACCCTCATGGGTCGTCCATTTCTGAGTGCTGACCAGGCTGGTCGGGCAGATAGCTCGCTGGGTGTTCCGTAGCCATGGCTTTCCAGCGTTTATATACGTCTGCAAGATGTGCCTGATGGTCTTATTGGGGGAGCCTGTTCTGCTGAGACATATGAGGTGCAACCAAGGAATGGTGACTTTCCACCTTGATATTTCAGTGGCAGGCATTACGTGCATTTCTACATGGGACACACACACAGAGCTCTTTATACGTTCTTCGACTTTCTCACTCATCAAGAGTGTTTCTGTACATCGTGTCATGTCATCACAAACTCTGTTCTTCTCTGTATGCAAACATATTTTTCAAAGCTCACCGAAGTCTCCAAACGTCTCCCCGTAACTTTCCGTCTTGCATTTTTAATGATGGCATCAGGGCACACGGTTGCAGTGTGCTTTCCTTGCTCCCTCGTCTGCTTGGTTGTGATGTCTCACGTTTTCATTTAAGAGCCGCGTGAGCAAAAGTAGTCATGTGGGCTTGTTGAATCTCTTAGCTGGGACCCGACCGATGGTTGGCGTGAATATTCTAGCCCCTGGGTAAGGTGAGAGGTTCTCTTTGCTTTGTTGCAACTGCCCCTCCTAAACTGTTTTTGTTGGTCTGTGTTTCTTTCTGGCCTGCAGAGCGATGGGACGCTGTTGGCTACAGGTTCCTACGACGGGTTTGCAAGAATATGGACAGAAGATGGTGAGTCTCGTGTTGGGGTCGGGGAAGAGGCGGGTTGGTGTGGAGTCGTGCAGTGAACAGACGGTGACTTTGAACTCAACATGTTTACTGTTGGTTTGTTTCTCACACAACAGGTAACCTGGCCAGCACCTTAGGCCAACATAAAGGCCCCATTTTTGCCTTGAAATGGAACAAAAAGGGGAACTACATTTTGAGTGCAGGTGTAGACAAAGTGAGTATGAACTTAAAATGCATCTTTGATCTAGAGATGATTGTTTATTTTTAACCTCTGGAGCACATTGTGGTTTCTTTGAATTGCAAGGCTTTCTGCTATCCTGTAAGAAATCAAGAAGTCTTGTTCAGTTCTGGTTTTGTGGTTTTGATCTGCCCGTTCATTCATAGCATATCATCTGTTGATGGATTAGACTGCTCTACAGACCTTTGTACAAAGCTTCTGCCGTTTATTTGCGGTATATAGCTCAGTTAAAGCCAAAAATATTTGCTCTCTGACCCTTGGCAAAAAACATTTGCTGACACCCCCGCCCCTATGCCAGAGTATAACCCTCTAGGTCAATGAATCGTTCCTTCTTTCTCTTATCTTTTAGCCAATGAGCCCTTCCTTCAGACTTGGCAGCCTAGTAGCTAATATTTAAAAAGCTGAGATGTAAAGGTTCTCATTGAGCTAGCATCGAGTTTGCCGCCAGACAGCCTAATTCAGATATTACGCGCTTTGGCTTGGGGTGGCTGCTCGTCAATACTACTGATTGGGTTGTTGAAATAACTTGCACAAATAATCACACACCTTTAATGAGCACTGTCCTCCCTGTGTTGGCCCATTCGATGGTCCAAGGTGGGAGGCAGGCCCGGGTGAGATGGACCCCACTTCACAGAGAGCCTTCCTAACTTGCCCGGGGACGCCCTGGTGGAGTGGAGGTGGGTCGCAAGTCAGATCTCGGATCGCCAGTTATGACGGCCCTTTCAAAATTCTAGAGAGGTCTTTCCTTGCTCACCTCCCTCTTGCCCCATAGGGTGTGTGTGTATTCATTACCTGATGAAGTCTTTTTACTCTACCAGCTGGTGAGCTATATGGTCAGTGAAAAGGCACATTTGCAATTCTGTTCATCTTTGGTTCATGCACCGTGGGCCATTATTAGTCAGCCGTGACAGGAAGAGTGATAGTGTGCCTGAAAGTAATACCCAGGGAGGCAGCTGACCTTCAATGGAAGCGTAACCTGAACTGGCGAAAGTCGAGTCAGGTTCTTAAGAGCTTTTGTGAAATTAATGCTTTCTTCTGTCCAGTGTATATTTAATGTAAGCGTCAACAACGTGCTACGATTGGTGATGAAATCTATGACATTGCATCAGGAGTGTGCAGGGCTTTGTATACGGGGGTGCCCAAAAATGTACGCACATTTTAAGAGATGTTAACACTTTGGTCAGCGTTGCTCAAGCAGGAGTTCGCCATCGTCAGAAGTGTCTGGACGCTGATGGGAACCACTTTGAGCACCTCTTGTCATTGTGGAGGTCACACGGGACTTGTATTCATCTTTTGTTCCCGGTATAGATGAATACAGTTTTGTCCTTTCTGAAAGTGTGTGTACGTTTTTTGGCACCCTCTGTTCTCCGCAGTGCCAGATTTGTTTGTGAGTGGCTATATTAAGAAAAGAGTTAGACTCCTCCAAACAAACCACTAGAAGGTGTTAATTGGTCTCGAGCTGACCCAACACGTACAGAACCAAGTTTCTCAGGTGCTCCGAGCATTTCCTCTGAAAATGTCTGCAGCCAACACAACTGATAACCACGTCTTCCTTAGATGAGAGCTTTATTATCATTAACGGGGGTGTACAAGTTCCAGCTCAGTTGAAAACCCCAGCTGATTAAGACCTATAACGCCAGCGGGATTCACTCAGCTGCCTCCAGCTACTACTTTTAAGTGTCTTCCCAGTATCCACAGGGTCATAAGAACTCGTGATTTACTTCATTTTCTGGGGCACGGGTCACTTTTCCCCTTAATTCTAGCCCAGTGAGTCACCCGGTGTGACTCGATACCTCTGCTCTGTCTCGTAGCCTGGGCTCTTGGAGTGACCGTCCAGGGCGTTTTCAGAAATGCCCGTTTGTGCAGCTCTTCATTTGGAAAAGTGCCAGACAGACAGTTAGATGAGCTTCGTGACAGGTTTTTCAACGGGTAGCGGGTGAGGGGGAATCCCCACCAGTTCTGGTAGTTTTCCAGGGACCACCTTCGGCGGCTGCGTCTAGTGGCAGACTCACCAGCATGTGTGGCTGCTGAGTTTGTGACATGTGGCCGTCCGCTTGGGACACGTAAAACATGCTGGGCTCAAAAGCCCCAGACGAGAAAGACAACGCCCAGTGTCTCATTAGCAGTTCTATGTTGATTCCATGTGGAAACGATCCCATCTCGGCCATCCTTGAGGGGAGTGAAACACGTCGTTAGAATTAGTTTTACCTGGATTCTTCTTTTAGCGCGCTCACTAGGAAGGCGGAAAATCTCGCATGGGGGTCCCATCCTGTCTCTGTTTGACACGGGAGAGGGGCTCACTCACTGCCTTTCCTTGTGCCACCAAGTTTCGCAGACAAGACTGGTCGAGAAGAAGAGTGACTAACCTTTTCTCTTTGTTTGCGGGCTACAGACGACGATAATCTGGGACGCCCACACAGCTGAAGCCAAACAGCAATTTCCGTTTCATTCTGGTGAGTTTCTTTGTTCTCGTTTTGTGACTCGCAAGTAAGAGGTCCGAGTCCTATAAAGGGTCCCGGGAAGTAGCCGTGAGTGTGGAGGAAGGCGTCCATGCCGTGTAGCTGGTGGGGGTGAAACCCGTTTCGTGGTCAGCGTGGCTGTTAAGGTTTGCAAGACGCAGGTGCCCCAACATCCAAAGTTTAAAAACGCAACAGTGAACCAACCATGGAGCCATGTGTTCTCCACTCTCCCGAGGGTGCTGTGCTGGGGGGTTGGGGATAGGGTCCCTGAGAGCACACTCAGTTGGCAGTGCGCTGGGAAAACTCCCAGGAGTCGCATTCACCGCTAAGTTTATTACAGCGAAAGGGCACCAAGCAAAATCAGCAAAGGAAAACGGTGTGTGGGGCGAAATCCAGCATTTGCAAAGGTCTTCTCTCAGTGGAATCACACAGGCCAGGCTGGATTGCCCCAGAAACAAGTTGTGACAGCCCACGTGAACGGTGACAGCCCATGTGCCAGGAAAACTGATTCCACACTCAGTGCCATGGGCTGGTCCCATAAACACCCTCTGCCTTGCTCATACCCAAATTGCAGACTTCCAGAAGGGAAGCGGGGGTTTGGCATAAACCATGTTGCGTGCACAGTTTAGGCACAGAAGCCTTTCCTATCAACTGATAAGGGAATGCTCGGAACCTTCTGGAAGCCCAAATCCCCAGCCTTGCCAGCAGGCCTTCCTCCAGACAACAGGTCAGCCATGCGGTGGGAGGTCTTTCCTGCCAGACGTGTAGCTACTGCTGTGGACCTACGCACGTCCCTTTATGTGTTGTGCC
Source organism: Rhinolophus sinicus (assembly GCF_036562045.2). Taxonomy (NCBI): domain Eukaryota; kingdom Metazoa; phylum Chordata; class Mammalia; order Chiroptera; family Rhinolophidae; genus Rhinolophus; species Rhinolophus sinicus. Next base: position 2,492,140 of record NC_133768.1, on the reverse strand, counting down.
CACACCAGGCCGGCCACGTGGGACAGCCCAGAGTCTCGAGATTGCACTTTCTCAGATTGCCACCTGACACTTCATGCTATGTGGAACTCAGCCCTGTCGCTGCATGCAGCCTTCTAACTTAAAAACGGGCGAGCATCCCCACAATTATAGGCTGTTAGAAGAAACTAGCTGAAAGTGGACACAAGGGACAACATGCCACTTCCTTTCACAGGAAATGTCTTCCATTTAAAGGGAGTCACGGAACATCTGGGGTGAATGTTTACTATTCTGTCACATGTTCCTGAGACAGTGTTTACAAGGGGATGAGAATGTCTTTCCTGACAGGTAGTCGGGGGTGCAGCAGGTAGTTGTCACCAGGGTATCCTGGTGACAACTGGACGGGAGGGCTGACCCCAAGCACTGCCCGTCTTGGTGCCCAGTGGGGGCTGCCAGCAGCAGCCATGGGTCCAGAGGCAGCAGACTGTGAGGAAAAGTCCCCACAAAGCCTTGCCACGACTGTGAGGTGCAGACGCCAGCGTCTGTTTTCCCACCTGGTACGCCAGATACATCTGTTAGGGCTGCCAGTGAATTGTGGTAGTGGTGTGGCCCTCATATGACAGCACTGGTGACGTGGAAATGGCTGGACGCAGTACAGAATGCGTTTCCCCAGCAGGAAGTAGGCACAGCTGCAAATGCAGGCAGCTTGGGATCTCAACCTACGTAATATGTGTGTTAGACTATGTGTAACATGCAGTTTGCCACTAGTAAATACTAACCACACATTCACAGTGTGTGCAGCCATCACCGCTGTCTACTTCCAGAACATTCTGTCACCCCACGTGGAGACCCCTTACCCATGAAGAAGTTGCTCTCCATTGCCACGTACCCCAGTTCCTGGCAACCCAATCTACAAATTTTGAGAGACTGTCCTCTCCATGTCAGACGCCTGCGCTCTGGGCTCTGCACCTCCAAACTGGTAGCAAATGAGTCCAGTGGGTTTCTGTTGCAATTGGCGTAAGTGCCAAAGCGTCCCTACTTTTGTTCTCGGGAAGGTTCCAGACCCTGATTACACGAGGCGTGCCTACCCCTGAGGCCCCCAACCCCATGTTTGTTCTGTAAGGAGAGAGCAGCTCACCTGTCGTTTTGCTGCCCGCGGGGCAGACCCAGGTACCATTGCTGGGTCAGGAAGTTTCAGGTGTTCCTGGCTTTTTTTGTTTTTTTTAGTGTCAGGCAGTTGCTAAGACTGTTTAAGGCAGAGGAAGTGTGGCTCTTTTTCAAGGTGAAACACAGGTAGTGAGAGCTGTAAGGAGCAGCTTTCGGCAGCATTTTAAAAACTCCTTATCTGATGGGATGACCAATTGCCTTGCCCTGTTGGGTTCCCCCCCCCAGAGTCCTGTGGGGGGGCACCCTCAGTCTCCGTTGGCCGTGGAAAGGAACAAACTACTGATAAGCTATTCATAACACTAGTCTTTTTTCAGCAAAGGTCATGTGCTGTACGGTCCCATTTCTGTAACATTCAGGAAATGGCAGAATTGCAGAGATGGAGAACAGCTCCGTGGAGCCAGAGCTGAGGGGTGGGGTGGAGATGGCACGAGGGAGGTGTTGGGGGGACAGTCTGGCTGCTGACTGCGGTGGTGGTTACGCAGATGGGACAGCCGTCCACACACACAACCATTGGGGGGCCTGGGCGATGGCTACACGGCAGGGACTCGCTGTAATCTTGGCACGTTCCTGTAAGCATTTCAAAATTCAAAGTTGGAAAAACAAAGCAGCCTTTGTGTGCCTGGGGCGGTACTGACTGTGGGACATGTGGGCACCTGTGGGCAGGGAGGGCACACAGACCCCCCCAGCATAGCTTTGCCCTGTTACTTGTCGCTCACCCACACTGAATGGTCAAATCATGGGGGGAGCTGCACGGGTTCTGGTGCCACGGCCCAATCAGAGTGGGCCCCCCCTTTGGGTGGCAAGGGTCAGCAGACATTAGTTTTTATGGCCAGGTGCTGGGCCGGCTGCCAGACTGTCACATTTCCAAGTGCAGTAAGTGCACGCCTGGAAGGCAGGGGCTGGCCCGGGAATGCGTGATTTGGCTCGTGTGGGCTCTGCCCTCTGGCTCTCGGGACCATCATCCTGACCAAGCTGAGTGGTGAATTTCTTCACTCCGCCGGGCATGTGTGGGAAGGGTGCCAGGCACCGTGGGGCTCTCGTGAAACACGCTGCGAGGGATGTGACCCCAAAACGATGCCCTGTGATGCTGAAAAAGCCAGGGCTGTCAGCCAACTCCTTACCCACAGCTCCCACGTGGGGGTGGAGCTGGACGTGGAAGCTGATGGGGCCCATCCCTGCAGTTACCCACCTATGGAAGACACACACATGAGGAGGGCTGAGAAGGGGAAGGGGCAGACAGGTGACTAGCATATCCTCGTAAGCCGGATTCTCCTTCCAGGTCACTGCTGACTTGGCTTTAAGAAACACACATGAGACGTGACACACACTTAGGTAATGATCAGTTGATGAAAACGTGTGACCAGAGGCGTGCAGGAACTTAACCCGCTGTTTCTTCTAGAAGCAAGGAAGTGTCATGAGAAAATAAGGATGCTGAATAGTCTGATGGGGAGGGGAGGCCCCAGACAAAGGGGAGAGCCCCGTGAGATGGGGGGGGCATCACCATCCCCAAAACTCAACACAGCTCTTGGAGCCACCTGGGCCTGAGGAAGGACTCTGAGAGCATGTTGATGACAAGTCCTGAGCCCTCAGCCGAGTTGTGTCCCCCACGGGGCTCTTGTCAACTCTAGTTACCTTACATCTGCGGGAGATTGTTACATGGGGATGTCTGGAATATAGAATAGGAAATCTTTCTCCTCTCCTTTTCTCTCCTCCCTGTGTAAAACAAATCAGACCGTCAGTGATACTCATAGAAGTGGGAAGGTGTAGGAGCAGGTAGCACGTGCCGTGCCTGCTACCTCCCCTTTCTCACCTGTGCCTGGGGCGGTTTGGGGGGGATAGACTGCACACCCAGAGCCCAGGAAGTGTCCCCGACTCACTCCCTCTGGCATCTGCTCATCCCTCCAAATGTGGGAGGAGGTGGCTTTAGGTCTATGAGGGAAAGAGGCTGTGTTCACACTGGGAACCATTTTTTATCATGTTACTACCTAAGGCTCCTGGACGGTTCCTTCAACTGTCCAGAGTCAGTCGAGCCTTGCATGACTAGTAAATGCAATGTCCTTCTCTGTCCCCCGTCCCACAGCCCCTGCTCTCGATGTGGACTGGCAGAACAATACTACCTTTGCCTCCTGTAGCACAGACATGTGCATTCACGTCTGCAGACTCGGCTGCGACCGCCCGGTCAAAACCTTCCAAGGACACACAGTAAGTGCAACTTCTGACGGGGGGGACTCAAGTTCGTGAGGGTGTGCTGGGAGGTGAAAGCCGTCTCTTTTATGCCTCGGATTAAAAGATACTGTGACCGCAGACCAGATCTTCCGCAGCCCTTTGCCGCTTGGGCTGCTGTAGTATCTGAGGCTGTTGAATTAACCCACGTATGGGCAGGCAGTGGAGACAAAGCTGACCCAGATGAGCCAGGTGTCGGATTTTGCTGGAAAGAATTAAAGTAGCTGTTATACAAATGCATGAGGACATAAAGGAAAGGATGCTTGTAATGAGAGAATAGATGGGGAATGTCTGCAGAGGAAGGGAAACGTAGTCTTTAAAAAAAAACACAGTCAAATGGAAGTCTGAGAACTGAGAGGTATTATGTCTGAAATGAACATCTTAATGGATGGGTTTCACAGCACATTGGAGATTGCAGAAATAAGGCTAATTAATGGCCCTGTAGCAAGATCAGAGAAATTAGCCAGTTTACCTAAGTTTGGTGGGAAACGTCAGCATTCAATCTAAGAAGTGCAGGCGCCAGCCGACTTCTCATAAATTCCTTAGCACACGCATGAGGCTCTTGGTGGCCTTTTCGGAGCAGATCCCTGTGTCCCAAACCCCCTAGGCCAGCGCTCCTGGAAGCCCTGCTGTGTTAGAGCACCTCACCTGCACTGCCCCCCACCTTCCACTCTCTCACAACACCCCTTTCCACTAATATAACCGACATAAGTGCCATTGTCCTCAGCACTTGCTTGTTTCCTCGGTACTCACCTTTCCCAGCTGCTGTCCCCGTGGGTCCCTGCTTCTGAAACAAGGTGCTTTTCGATCATAGGCATCCATTGTCCTCTGACATCTCATTGTGGCTGTAAACTGACCCTTCTCTCCTACTTTTCTGGTCGTCATGTGTTTCTCCTCTAACCCTGGACTATGCGACCTCCCGCTGTCTCCCTCCCCACACACCACGTGGCTCTTTAAATGGGTCTTATTTGCAGCTCTGCATTCTGCACAGGACACGTGCTAAATGTAGTTGAGTCTGGTTTTTCCTGGGACCTGTGAGCTCTTCCCGGATGCTTTCTGGGAACTGGGAGTCGGGATGCAGAGGGCACGAGAGCAAGCCCCACTCTCAGGAAGCAGTTTCTGCCACCCTGGGCACTGAAGGTGGTTTGGCTGGGGACAGTCAGTGGGTGGGGCCCATCGTCACCTTCCCGGGCCCTAAGAGTTCTGTCCCTGGGTTCTGCACTTACGGTCAGAGCCACCCAAGCTGCCACTGTCCCTGTATCAGCACCTCTCATCCAGCACCAGGTTCTCTTGCTGTCCTGCTAGATCCACTTTCTCATGCACGTGTGTACACACACACACACACACACACACACACACACACACACCCCTCCAATCCAACCTTCTCTGTCCCGTGATTGACCTAGTAGCCTGGACGCCAAACTTCCTTCCTCCCTTTCTCCTGGGCCACCTGCCATTGGTGCTACATGGAACACAGATGTGGCCTTGTCACTCCCCTGCTTCACACCCTTCAAACTGTGTCCTTCACCACTAGCATGACCATAAAATTGATCATTCAAATCAGAGCACATGGGAGTGGGAGATTAATTGTGAGTGCGAAATTCCTTCACTGTTAGGCCAGGACAACAACCATGAGTGGGGGCTGTGCTGGGCACAGGGGACCCTGCAGGAAAGCCATCTGAGTGGCCCCCAAAGCCATCACCCTGCTCCCACCATTTCTCTCAGCTCACCACGCCCTGCATGCCGTCCTCACCTGCAGACTGTGGCTCCTTCGTAACCCGTGGTTCCCTTCTCCCTGGCCTAGGAGTGTATTTTTCTTCAGCCTCCAGAACTGAGTCTTGGCACCACCCGGCCCCCAGCCTGGAGGGCCGCCTGCCGTCTTTTCCTTCTGCCGCTGCAGCACTCCACGCCCACTTGCTGGAACTCTCCACTCCGCTGTGTTGCAGCATTTTGTTGACCTGGCTGTTTACTCTGGGTTTCGAGTCCCCTGCCCTCCTGGAGGATTATGTTTCTCTTACTGTTGTGTGTAATCACAGCAGTTACCTGTCTGCGTGTGTGTGTGTGCATTTAGGTCACGTCGTCTTCGGCCTGGGTCAGTCCCCACCTCTACATCAGACACCTTACGTCTTTATTTCCCTTCCCCTCTACTCAGCAGCCAAAGAGAATTATGTTGGATGTAGGGAGAGTAGCTGTTGTATTAAAAGTGCATAGGAAAGTGATTTTCAATGTCAGTTTTAAAACAACTGTGGTCGTATTGGTTTTATGGGCTGTGCTTATTATATGTAAATTCATGGGGCAACCTTCCTGGTTGTGGTGGGTTTTTTTTATTATTCTCTCAGAGAAATATGGATGAGGGTGGCTGGTTTTGTATGGTGTATGGCTGTGCTTTTATATAAATGAGAAAGGCAGAGTAAGAAAAAGAGGAAACATTTGTCATTGGGATGACGGGCTTTCATCTCCAGGGTCAAGTGCCCAAGAGACTCTGCAGCGATGACAGCGCGCTCCTGCCCCCTGCTGGACGGTTGTGGTACCTACTCACAGACCTTTATTTCTTTTTAAAACCCTTTGCTCTCTTTCAGAATGAGGTCAACGCCATCAAATGGGACCCTTCCGGAATGCTGCTAGCATCCTGCTCGGATGACATGACATTAAAGGTGACGTGGCCTGGTGGGATGGGCTCTTTGATCCTAGACAGGCTGTGTTCTCAGGGCGGGTCTCTTCACTGCAGCTCTGGCTGACGATGGTTGTGTTACGAGCACCCTTTGTGCCTCTATAGTTTCTGCCATTGCTAACTCGCTGACTCGCTGTCACCCAGTGAAGTGCTGTTTATGAGTCCGTCCCGTCCCTGTGGCCTCCAGCACCGATGACCGCTAGCATCTTGCCCGACCCATGGATCATCCAGCCACAGACCCCGCTGGGTGCTGAGCTGCCCCCGGGGCCAGAAACCTAACGAATGCTCCTGGAATGACAGATGTCAAAAGCATTCCCGGGTGGAAAACAGCATTTGCTCACACTGTTCCCCGTATGTTCTCTAGATCTGGAGTATGAAGCAGGATACGTGCGTCCACGACCTTCAAGCTCACAGCAAAGAGATATACACCATAAAGTGGAGTCCTACCGGGCCAGCCACCAGCAACCCAAACTCCAGCATCATGCTAGCAAGGTAACGGGAAAGCGGCCCACAGCCCAGCCTCCCTGCGGCTGAGCTGGCCACACGGCCAGCAAAACTTGCTCGTGTCCAAAGGGAGCAAAATGGTGCTAAGGTCTGTTGTCAATTTGTTGATTCCCTTCCAGACTAAAAGGGCGCACCAGGTAGAGCTGTCAAGGGACACCTGTTAACCACGAGGCTGGTAGCACGGTTGGTTATATGTCCAGGCTTCTAACCCTTTGCTTTGTGCGGGGTTTTATTACAACAGAGAAAGGAAACACAGTTGAGTGGGGACCTTGGCCTTGCTTTACTCGGTTCAAGTAGGAGCTACAGGTGGTGAGAATTCTGAGTGACAATGAAGGGTTCCCCAGCCTTAGCCAGATCGGGCCGCACCACTGATACAGAGAACGCTGGAAGGCACAGCAGTGGAGGGAGTGGAAGGGCCAGTTACGTTAGTCAGACTCTTCCCAGGGGAGGAGGGGTAATAAGTGGCCGTGCTGGCCTCCCCAAAACCACCTCACTTTAGGCTGCAGTCAGCAGAACTGTCTGGTGCCGACGTTCATCGGACCCATTCAGGATAGAATGTTCCTTTCTCCGTCCTGTATTTTTCTTTTCTGTGCTTTTTCTCAATTTTTATAACAGTTTGTTTGGGCCAAACTGGAGCTACGTTAGGAAGTGAGGTCTCAAATGCTCAGGAGAATGACGCTTGTGCAGTTCCTTTTATTTATGTTATGTTTTCACAGTAATGTTTTAATAATTGTTTTTAAATAATTTTTTCAATTCCAGTTGACATTCAATATTACGTTAGTTTCAGGTGTACAACATAGTGACTAGACATTTATATACCTTGTCTAGTCAAGGTATATGATGATCCCCCAATAAATCTAGTCCCCACCTTATACCACATTTACTTATTACCGTATTATTGACTATATTCTCTACACTGTGCTTTACATGCCAACGACTATTTTCTGCCTGCTAATATGTACTTTTTAATCCCTTCACATTTTTTACCTTTCCCCCTAACCCCCCTCCCATCTGGCAACCTGCATCTATGAATTTGTTTCTGTTTAGTTGTTTGTTTGTTTTGGTTTTTTAGATTCCACATATAAGTGAGATCATATGGTATTTTTCTTTCTCAGTCTTATTTATTTCACTTGGCATACTACCCTCTAGGTCCATCCACACTGTCACAAATGGCAAGATTTCACTCTTTTTTATGGCTAATATTCCATTGTATATATGTACCACATCTTCTTTATCCAAATTTGTTTATCAGTGGGCACTTAGGTTGCTTCCATAGCTTGACTATTATAAATAATGTTGCAGTAACATCGGGATGCAAATGTCTTTTCGAATTAGTGTTTGGGGTTTTTTCAGATAAATACCCAGAAGTGTAATTGCTGGGTTCTCATTCGTCTCTTGTTATAGCCTTTGTTTTAAAGTTTATTTTGTCTGGTGTAAGTATTGCTACTCCAGTTTGTTTCATTTTTTTCATTACCATTTTAAGGAAATATCTTTTTCCATTCCTTTACTTTCCCTCTGTGTGTGTCTTTCAATCTGAAGTGGGTCTCTTCAGGCAGCATATGTAAGGGTTTTGTTTTCTTATCCATTCAGACACCCTATCGTTTGATTGGAGCATTTAATCCATTTACTTTTAAAGTGGTTATTAATAGATATGTAGTTATTGCCTTTTTTTTTTCATATTTTTTATTTTCTTCCCTTTAATATTTCTTGTTAACAGTGGTTTGGTGGTAATGAACTCCTTTAGCTTCTTCTTATCCGGGAAGCTCTTTATCTGTCCTTCGATTCTAAATGACAGCCTTGCCGGGTAATCTTGGTTGTAGGTCCTTGCTTTTCATCACTTTGAATATTTCCTGCCAATCTCTTCTGGCCTGTGTGGTGTCTTGGTGTGGGCCTGTTTGGGTTCATCTTGTTTGGGGCTCTCTGCACTTTCTGGGCTTGTATGTCTGTTTCCTTCACCAGGTTAAGGAAGTTTTCCATCATTATTTTTTCAAGTAGGTTTTCATTTCCTTGCTGTTTCTTTTCTCCTTCTGGTACCTCTATGATGCTAATGTTGGTACACTTGATGTTGTCCCAGAGGCCCCTTAAACTCTCCCCTTTTTTTTTTATAGATTCTTTTGCTGTTCTGATTAGGTACTTTCTGCTACCTTATCTTCTAAATTGCTGATTTGATCCTCTGCTTCATCTGACCTACTGTTGATTCCTTCTAATTTATTCTTTGTTTAAGTCACTGTGTTCTTCATTTCTGAGTGCTTCTTTTTTATGGTTTCTGTCTCCATTTTTATGTTTCCTATCTCTTTGTTGAAATTCTCCCTGAGATCATTGAGCATCTTTATAACCAGTGGTTAGAACTCTGCGTCTGGTAGATTGTCTCCATTTTGTTTAGTTATTTTTATGGAACTTTGTTCTGTTCCTTTATTTGGGACATATTTCTTTGTCTCCCCATTTTGGCTACCTCCCTGTATTTTTTTCTAAGTATTAAGTAGGGCTTCTATGTCTCCCAATCTTAATAGAGTGGCCTTATGTAGTAGGTGCCCTGTGGGACCCAATGGCACAGTCTCCCTGGTCACCAGAGCTCGGTGCTCCAGGTGTGTCCCTTGTGTGTGTTGTGTGCCCTCCTTTTGTAATTGAGCCTGGATTGCTGTTTGCACATCAATAGGAGGGATTTACCCTGAAGCTGATTAGTTATGAGAACTGGCCATGACTACAGTGGAGGAGCTATGGTGCCGGGGCTGACCCTATGGAGCAGGATGCACTTTAGTTCGGCTCTGGTGCCTGCCCAGTGTGCCCTTTGGGTGTGTAGTTCTGCAGGTGGCCGGGTGATGGTCTGTCTTGGTCTGAAGCCACCCTTTGGGTGTGCCAGCCCTGGGGTTTCCCACTGCAGACCAAGTTTATTATCTACCTGGGCCCTGCTCTGGGTCACTTGGTACGAGTCACAAATCAATCTATACATGTCTTCCACTTCCACGGGGCTTAGCGGTGCCTAGGAGAGGCTAAGCTATAAGCCAAGGCCGACTGGCACTAGTGCCAGGTTTAGGGCTGCTCAACCAGAGGTATGGGACATGCAGAATCCAGATGCTGCTTCTTTGATATTTGGGAACCTTTAACAGATTTTAGGAAAGTCTGCGGCATGAGCCAAGACAGGCCATTTGTACATAAAAGCCACTGGAAGAAGCTTGGGTGGGCCCGAAAGTTGAGTGGGGTGGGGTCTCTGGGAATCACCAAGGCAGGGCAAAAGATGTTAGCCAGGTTGATGGAGACTGAGATATAGTGCCCGTCTGCCAGACTGGGTGAGGGGAGGGCTCAACAAAGGAATAATGTCTTCTGCCAGCACTTCTGTCTGGGAGAGAGCTGCCCCCTCCAGCCCTCGTCGTAAAGCCAGACAATTCAGTCACTGCCCGTATGTTCCTGGTGCCTTTCGAGCTGCTGCCCCAGGTCTGGAGCTCAGAGGCAGTGAGTCCATCCGTGAGTAGGTCCAGTGTGGCCCCTTTAGGAGGAGCACCTGGGGCTCCAGCTGCCCTCTGGCTTATTCAGCCACAATCCCCACTGGTTTTCACAGCCAGAAATTATGGGGACTTCTCTTCCCAACACTGGAACCCTGGGCCGGGGTGGGAGCGCCTGGGACCCCTCCATCCTCCAGGTGGACCTCTGCAGCCGAGATATCTCTCCCGATTTTTAACCATCACACGTCAGTGTAGGACCATCATGTTCTGTGTCTCCACCTCTCCTGCCTGTCTCTGGGTGGCTTCTTCTGTGTGTCCTTAGTTGTAGGGCTTCGGTTCAGCTGGACTTCAGGCGGTTCAGTGATGGTGGTTCTGTAGTTTAGTTGTAATTTTGATGTGGTTGGAGGAGGAGGTGAGCACAGCATTTTTCGGTCCTGTGTTTTAATAAGAACATTTAGAAGAACAAGCTAAAGAGATCCTGAGGCTGAATGCTCAGATATTTAGGGGTGTGGAAACCATGATCCAGGCAAAGATGGATGCTGGTTTAGCCTGGAAAAAGAGAGGGCTTGGGAGGAACGTCTCATTACCAGGAAGCAGCAGTGAGTATATTCTGTGTAGTTACAGAGAATGGGATTTTGGGGAGAAGTGACAGGTGGCACAGTTCTCCTGTAAATAGGAGGACCCCTCCATCTTTGTAGCAGGGCAGTGGGATGGGCGACCTTGCCAGCGGCAAGGATTCTTGTTGCTGAAAATACTTGACCCAAGGTTATCTCTTAGAAAATACTGGGAGGAATTCCTACATGAGCTGAGAGGCTGAAGCAGAAGCATGCGAAGGCCACAATTCTTTTATTTCAATTGTCCAAAAATCCACTGGAATGGCTATAATAGAGAACACACTAGAATCCATCTTTGGTGGCTTGAAAGGTGTTTTTGTATCATGTGGTACCTCATTACAAGTATTAATTATCCTTTGAGTCAACAAGTATAAAAGGGACATACCTAATGAGTCCCTGCTGAGAGAAAGAATGCCAGATAACAGTTCCGTAATCTGTACTGTTCTCTTAAATTTGAAAATAATTAAAATTTGTAGCTCGGGAATATGATTGCATATTTGGATGTGATTGCATTTTAATTAACTTTTGTTCACTCAATTTGCTATTTTTCCAAATAGTAGTGATAAATGTGTTTCAAATTATGGGAGCATTTTATAAAATATGGTAAATATTCTATAAAAGTATTCCTATCTATAGGAAATGCAGAAACAAATAAATATGGATATCAATTTATTTTCCCAATAACAGAGAGAGAGAGAAGGAGTGAGGGAGGGAGAGAGGAAGGAAAGATATATTTTATAACTATGGATTTGTTTTCAATATGTCTTACATTTTAGGAGAGACAAAGCATACCCATTTACTGTCTCTAAAATGTAAAAGCTACGAAAGGAAAACGTGATGCCTGTTGAACATCTTGAGGAAACAAAGAAACCGGTGTGTTTCCATGGTGATGTTTTCTCTCCTGTCTTTCTAGTGCTTCGTTCGATTCCACAGTTCGACTGTGGGATGTGGAGCGAGGTGTGTGCATCCACACGCTAACGAAACACCAGGAACCTGTCTATAGCGTCGCTTTTAGCCCCGACGGGAAATACCTGGCCAGTGGCTCCTTTGACAAGTGTGTGCATATCTGGAATACCCAGGTAATCAATCCCCTGATGCCTTTCCCAAAGTAACACCCAAATAGTCACATCTGTGGGGACCCAGGCACAGAACGGGAACGTGTGCTCAGGAATGAGTCACTGAGATGGAACCTTGAGGCAAAGCCGGCCCCCCAGGGCGACCCCAAGGCGAGTGCCATCTGCCCTGTGTTCCATATGGGCGGGGGGTCTTCTGTGCCTTTTTCTGAGTTTCTGGCATGAAATCTTCTGACTGCCTCATCCTTTTCTTGGGCACAAGCTGTCATCTCGGAAAAGCAATGCTGCCCTCCAGGTACTAAGCTTGAGGTGAGAGGCGTCCTTCCATTCACGGTTTGCAGGGGGCAAGCCAAGGGGCGAGGCCAGCCCTACCCTCATCCACTCCACACCCACTCCTGTAGCTTCCCTGTGGAGCGAACTGGGGAGAATGAAGGAGTGTTGGTTTGCTGCTGTCGTGCCAGTTTAACGTTTCCAGTGAAAATACTTGATGTTTGGGTAGCAAGAGGTACGTCAATATTGGGTTGTCCTGACGTCAGAACTGAAGAGACAGTATTTGAATAAATGTCATCGCCGTGGGTGTTAGTGGCCACGCCTGAAGGTGAGACAATTCTGCACACAGAGTGGGGCTGGCTGGGAAGTTGTAGAGGGTAAGGACTGTGTTGCCCGGGCAGCTCTTGGTTCTCCTGGTAATGGGAGAGAGAAAGGGTGGTGTTGCAGGTAGCCAACTGTCTGTTTTGTGTGACCTCAGGATGGACTGCAGGGCCTCCTCTCTCCCCTTTTAATCCGATCCCCCTTCCTGATCCCCTTAGCATAGGTGACATCAGGTGGTGGGTTTGCATTAAGTCCAGGCCCCTTGTGGCAGGGGGAGGTGGTAGATGAGCCCAGGTAACTGGCCTGAGGCAGGGGGTCCACGGAGAGACGCCAGGCTTCCCAGGCACTGCCTCACAAGCCCCACGTCCTCTGGGGGAGGGAAAGGCGGTAGTGGGCCCTGCCTGGGACCAGCCTGAGGCCATACTGAGCTTTACAGCCCTGGGTAGGCCACCCGCAAAACATACATCCCGGGAAGAACGTGCAAGAGTCTCTTTCATGAAACACCTACTAGAAAGAGTGAGGGGTGGGTTTGTAACCTGACACCGTAGAAAACTGACGTCATCAGTTAGGTAGCACCTGCTGTCGACAACTCATCAAATCATGTCCATCCTTTCTGAGAAATCACACATCTCTTTGAGACATTTTAAAGTTTGCTTTGATCCTCAGTGAGAGGGATACCTTTTCGGCCATCGGTCATTGGCTGGAATGGCCCGTGGGAGGCCTGACCGCAGCCAGAATGTTGGCCCAGATCCCACAGGTCAGCAACACTCCCGTGGCAGGACGTCTGAGGGGCGCGTTTCTGCTGAACACTTCCACGTGTTCGGATATTTTCGTGATCACTTGTTGGGCAGCGAGAGGAGAGCCTCCATCACGTCACGTCGCTGCGCTCCTGTCCCCTTGCATCGTCAGTGACGATTGCTTTGCTTTGCTTTGCAGAGTGGGAGCCTTGTCCACAGCTACCGAGGAACAGGCGGCATCTTCGAGGTGTGCTGGAACGCTCGAGGGGACAAAGTGGGCGCCAGTGCGTCCGATGGCTCTGTAAGCAGCACCGGTGGTTTGCTGGGGACGGGAGGGGACGGGGGCGGGAAGAGGGAAAGCCAGGGAGCTGGTGCCTGGGTGGCTTCCAGGGGGGTGCTGGGTCCTCGTCTCGAAGGTGCTGTTGGGTGAAGGAAACTTCTGGGTTGGCACCACGTCTGAGAAGGGCTCTTCCTTCCTTCCTTCCTTCCAAAATTCCTTCCAGTTCACGTTTTCTCAGTGAAGTTGGTGGTTCTCAACTGCGGCAATTCTGCCCCTGCTGAGGACCTATTTTGGTTGTCATCACTTTGGTGGGGGTGCTACTGGCATCCGGTGGGGGAGACCAGGGATGCTGGTAGGTCCCCACAGCACAGAAATGCCGGCCCCAAACATCACGGGTGCCACGGCTGAGAAACATGCTCCTGGCTGTGCTCCATGTTTTGTGTCCCCAACCTGGGCCCTGTGGTGACAAAGGCATGGCCTTTCTTTCCACAGGTCTCCCGGGTCGGGTCCCAGGGGCCCTCTTCTGCTCCTGTGAGATGTGTAGCCTTTTGTTTCGCCCTGCCCTTGAGGTTGCTGTGCGCTCGCCATGAGCTCTAAGGCCGGGGGCAGTGGGCTGCTGGACGAGTTTCAGCATCACCCCCAAATGTTGTCCAGGGCCACGTGCTCAGGCCTGGATCGTCCTGTGTTCTGCCACTAGGTGTCTGGTCTGTGACGCCTGCCGATGGCTGCTGCCACCCTGTGAGAGCCTGGCATTGCTCTGACCTGGCTCTCCCACTCCATGCTCATTGCTTGGGGTTGGTTGGTCAGGTGATCAGACACTACCCTGTTCTTAGAGCTTCTCAGAACCTTCATGAGTGTGTGCCGATAAAACTTTATTTATAAAACAGGAGTGGTAGGCCGGATTTGGTCCACGGGCCATAGAATTTTGCCAACCTCTAAAGGCTCCTTTGTGTTGTCTCTGAAGGTAACAGGCGCTTTCTCTTTCCTTCCAGGTGTGCGTTTTAGATCTGCGAAAGTAAACACAAAACATTACGGGGAAAAGAAAAGACTTCTCACGGACCAGCTGTGAATGTGTGGGGTGGCAGCACGCTTCGGACACAATTCTGTCAGCTCCGAAACTGTAGGAACGTGACTTGCGTTACCGTGTACTTTGAAATCAAATCATCCCTGGCCACAGGAGTCTGTATTTTTTCGTAATCCTCATCGAGAAGTTGAAAACAAAAGTGTACACCCAGTCACACCAGAGGGGGAAAGAATGGTTTCCACCTAGAACATTCCACCTGGAGAGCATGAAGCCCGCAGCTAGACAGTGCATGGGTTGGTTCCCATCCAGACAGGCTCTGATACCTGAGAGGGGAGGGGGGGAAGAAAAAGCTGTGCCAAAAAAAAAAAAGGAAAGAAAAATGCTGTGACAAACCAAAAGAAGGTGGAAACGTTCTCCTCCATGTGGTGGGTTGTTTTTTCCCCCCGAACAATTTGGACACTACAGTTACTCTCGCAAAGGATATTCCAAGACCAGTTTGTACCGATGAGATGTGCAACTTTGTAATCCCAACACTTCCTATTTTCCAGAACCTTCTTTGTCCAGTGGTTTTTCTGTCGGCTGGAATCCTGTCGTCAGGGGGCGTTCCGTCTGAGATGGAAACTGTTTTTGGTTTGTTGCTTGTTCCCTGTTCCTGCCCATCCCCTCTGCCTCTTCCTGCTCTTGCGTGTGGTCTTGATTTGCAGTAAACCCTCAGTAGACGCAGCCCCGTGGACGCCGTGACAAAACCTTTGAGGACAGCCTTGTCATCCCCCCTCCACCCTCCTGCTGTCCCCCCCTCTCCCCTTCACCCTCTCGCTGTCCCTTCATCATAGTTGCTTCAGATCTTAGGTCTCAAGGGCACTTTCAGCACGTGATAAGTGCTTTATGTAAGAAGACAGGGCAGGGGGACTTTTTACAGGAGAAAAAAAAATGACTTATAAGAGAAAGAGCCCGGAGTATTTTTGGAAAAAAATTAAAAAATATTTTTATGTTAAAACAATTTTAAAATCCTAAAATGGCCATCAGACATAGAGAGCTTTGTGTGGTTTCATATTTAAAAAAAAAAAAAAAAAAATTTTAGGAAGACACAGCCAGGGTCCAAGGTAGCTCTTCCCGTTCCCACCGGACGCATGGAAGGTGCTGAGCGTGTGGGGTGGGCTGGGGACAGGCTCCATGGGTCGCCACAGGAATGTGCTTCAGCCCAAGGCGGAAATCCCGGCTGTTGCAGCTCAAGGACCCGTGGCATCTCTCGGTGTGTTTACCTGCTCGGCTGCAGGCGAGACGTGACGAATGGTGCACTGAGCCCGGACACATGCCCCAAACCAAAGGGTATGGAAGAAGCCATCGAAACCGACAGCTCCGCTCCCTGCGCCTGTTGGCGACACCTTGTTTGCAGTGCCGGTCATCTCCCCAAGATGGGCAGCGGGGCGACTCCTTGCAAAGCCGACCTAACAACAGCCGTGGGGCCTCACGGGGGTCCAAGAATGAGAAACGAACGGGGAAGGAAGATTGTTCAGTCCTGAAGGTGAATTCACGTACACTGATCATTTCTGCCGCCTTCATCACTTCTTGCTCTCCCAAGAGACTAGGAGGAAGATTTTCTTTTTTAAAATAATGAATCTTTTTACTGTTTTTAAAAAATTACACATGGCTTTGTGTTCCTGCCGGAGTTTCCTTTCATCGGATCAGGTGACCTTTGTAGTCGTGTTGTCGTGACCCGACACTGACCTATTTTTACAATGAGCAACGAGGAAGGACCCAAAGATGGGACATCTTCTCACTGGGTTTCCTGCGGGCACAGAAGGGACGGGGCCGTTGGCCAGGCCAGGGGTGCTGGCCCTGGGCAGGTTTCAGCCGTGTGTGTGTGTGTGTGTGTGTCCACAATGACGTGATGTGATTCAGAGAGTGGCATCCATCCGTGGGCCCACCAGGCACCATCGGGGCAGGGTAAGTGCATCTTGGAACGTGCCAGCTACCAAAGCCACAGCCCCGTCCGTCATTGTCAGGTCATGACTGGGCCCCACTGGACATTTATTCAAGCCCCAGCCATGGAAGACCAAAAAGTGCTCTGTTTACAAGTCGGGTATTGTATTCGTGCTGTGCGACCTGAGCAGAGTCCTGTGGAGTCGCCACTCCCGTCTTGGAAGACAGCAGACACACCCCAGCCCCGGCCACGCTGATGCATTTCCTGCCCCAAGAAGCCATTGGGTTTGGGACGCAGTTTGTGGAGATCCGTCCTGACCCCTCCCCAGACAGAGACGTGCCCCCCTCTGCACAGCATGAGCTGGCGAATGATGCGGGGGGGACACAGTGAGGGCTTCACTAGACTGTCCTCATTGGAAGGTCCAGAGCCAGGGTCTCGCTCAAGCATTGCCTTTTGCTGAAGCCCCACTCGGAAGCCCCAGTGCCCGGCGGGGCACGTGACAGTGAGCAAGGCCGACTGTCCACCGACCTGGCTTCCCCAGCCGGCCATCGGAGAGGAGCTTGCCGCGGGCCCCAAGGGGACCAAGCGAGAGCGCGTGGTGGGGTCCGCTCACATCCATCCTCGTTCTGAGCACAAGGACAGCCTCCAACCTTCACACGCCTCTGGCAAGTCAGGAGTTCACCCTTGGAAGCCAGGTGGCTCCTGTGTAAAGTGACCGTGTGCCCTTGTGCGTTGTTTACAGCTCTTAAAAATGGTGAGTGATGCGTCAAGTCTTAGCGACCAAATGTAACCTGGATTCTGAGAGCAGACGGAACGCACCGGAGCCATCGGTTGGGTTTGAAGTGACCTGGAGCCCGTCCTGCCCACGGGATGCTGGGGAAGGGGAGCTGCAGGGACCCCACACGACCCCTAGGCCTTGACCTGCGCTCTGTCTTTCTAAAAATAGGTCATGGAGCCAACTGAAGTGCACTTTGTCAAACGTAAGGGTCTGCTCTGTTCCTGGTTATTTTTCTCTTTTTTTAAACCTGTTCCACTTTTTTTTTTTTTTTTTTTAAATCATGTTTCTTGTCAAATGCAAAAATGTTCCTCCCGCCACTCACTGAGGTTTTGAATTCTGGCTTCTGCGGTTTTTATTGTCTGTGTCAGACGTACAGCCAGATGTGGTTCTCTGTCAGCACCTCCCAGATTCTGCCCCCCCCACATCGCCCGTGCTGTTGTCCCTCCACCCCGTCACCCTCACGCTCTCCACTCCGAGGAAAAGATTCACCTTGTGTGTCGTAGCTCATTTGTTTCGAGAGAGAATCAACAGATCATATTCAGTGTCTTGAATAAATTGCTCTATTTTGATATTAGACAATGTGGTAGATGTGCTTTCTTCGTCTCGTTGGGTAATTTGGGGACCCAGCTCAACAGCGACAAATGGAACCAGGGCTGCGTTTTCTCAAGGGGAAAGTCACTCCAGTCCCTCTCTTGCCAGGGCTGCTGTTTAAAAATCGTGGGACCTGGTGCCGTGGGGTGGACGGACGGCAGCCCCGTTGTTATAAAAGCTGCTTACACAAAGGGAGCATGTGTTTGAGTGTGTTTCCTTTTCGTGACTTTATTTCAGGCTGGCTGTTTGAAAAAGTCAAAGCAAATGGATTTTTCTCTTGTCCGCGGGTTGGTGTGCTGGGGGTTTGGGTTCCAGGATAAGCTTTGCATGACCTGAAGACCCTGAAGTCACAGGACACGGGAGACTTTGGACATTTACTGCTGCGCGAGGCAGACACCTTCATCAAACGTGCCATCTGCTCTGAGCCAGACTCCATCAGGGGTTTACGTTGAGGCCACTTTACTCATTGGTGGGTGTTGCGTAATTTAGTTAGTTAATGGATACTGCTCTCCCCGTGACAGGGAAGAGGCAGCTGTCTGTGACAGATGGGCTGGGTTTTGCTGTACAAGTGAGTCACAAAGAGGTCCCGGTGTCACTCTCCTTGCATCTCAACTTGATCCTGCACGGGGGCCCTTTCCTGCCTACTTTTGACCCCTGTGTCGTCTGGCATACAGGCCGCTTATTTCCATTTTCCTCTTTTTTCCAACCCCCACCCAGCTGACCAAGCCTGTACCCACAAGGTGGATTTGGGGTGAACTGAGCACCCTCAACCCTGCTGCAAAAGCCGTAGGAAGGTCCTGAGAAGAACTTGGAGGAAACACTCAGTGGGCAGGGAGGAAAGGGCATGACACGCGCTCCCTGGGTCCGAGGCACGTGTGACAGGTGGCTCTGGTGGCTTCAGCAATGATGCTGTAACACGAACAGCTCTGATGGGTTTCTTTATACCTTAGCGGAAAGTGGATTGGGGCAAAGACCATCCAAGATTGGTGTCGCTTTCCTCTGCAGGTGGCTTGCAACCAACCCTTTGCTGCAGGGGTTCTAACGTGTTTCTCAGGCCTTGGAGGTGACACTTGATTTCATTTATTTGGGGAATCTGAGCTTCCTCTCAGTGAACGGGGAACTTTGCTGTTAATCGCCCACGGGTTGGTGTTGCTGCTCAGGGATATTGGAGAATGTGCTTTGTGTCCACGGGGAGCTGTGTGTGTGCGTCTGCGATGCCGGCTGCCTGTTGTTCCTGCCGACGAGAACCTGGAAATAGATGCGTGGAGGGGGTGGCAGGCAGGTGTATGTCCTCACAAAAGGCTCAGCATGTGGCCGAATGTTTGTGTTTTTCCAGTCTGGCTGCCTTTTCTCTGAAGGGCTGCATCCACCTGCGAGGTAAGCTAGGCGAGGGGACGCCATTGCACGTGGAGGGGACGCGGGGACACGGGGACAGGGCCGGGCTGTGTTCCTCATGGAAGTACTTCCACTAAACCTGACGTCCTTGCTCGGGGAAATGGCTCTGATGACGAGCACTCGTCCTCCCGGAGGAGGTGGCTGGGGCACCACGTACGTGCCACCATTGCTGCGCAGTCGGAAATGACGGGGAAGATCGCTTGGTAAGAGGGGCCCCAGGCAGACCTTTATGTGTTTTATGGGGTGATGATAAACTGGCCAGGGAGCTGAAATCGGATGGGAGCTGCCTGTGGGGGCCCCTTTCTACCAAACCACACTCCCAGCTCCACCTGCACGGACGCCTGTGTGAGTCCCAGTTCCCCACCTTTTCAACTACTTCCCTCCCTTATCCCTGCCCTCCCGTCACCGTGGTCGCTTTCCCTGCCCTCAGCGTCCCAGCATTTTCTAACAAGGGCCATCGGCAAAACTAACCACAACCCCCTGCGCTGACCATCCTTCCTGGGAAATTGCTTCAAACCAAGTGTTCGCGTTTGTTTGCTCAATTATTATTTGTCTTGCTCCCTAGATGGACTTGATACCCACGTCTCTGATGCTCATTGGTGTGTCCCCAGGGCCTGGGCGTAGCTCGGTGCCTGGCAAGCAGCCATGGCGAGGACGCCCTCACCCTCGCGCGCTCGGTTCACCCCAAAACCACCGTGCCAGCTGCTGACACGGACACCCCATCTCAGGAGGAGTCGTTTTAACTGGATAACCAGGTTGGTCAGGGTTCTTACTTGCTAGTGTCTGACCGTGCCTGTGGCTAGTGAAAACCACAAAGAATGGGTGACGACATTGGGCAACTTTGAGGACTCTGGAGGCCGTGCAGACAGGAACAGCCCAAGTCGGGCTAGGACTGGTCCTGCAGAGCACACGGGGCGCAGACAGCACTGGGGGCTGCCCACACCCCGGTACTGGACACGGGCAGCTCCTAAGACAATGGCCACACTGCCTTGCACAGCCGTGCATCTGCGGGAGCCCCTCTCCCCAAGTGCTTCTCTGAGACCTGTGTCCTTGGGCACTGCCTTCTAAACAAGCCTTGGGACACACGTCTGATGGGCTCCCCTGAGTCCTGTGCTTCCTCCAGTTGCAGGGGAGCCTGGGGAACGGAGCAGCTGGCATCTTAGCCTCCAGAGTGGGGGTGCGGCTGCGCCCCCTCCAGGATGGGGGGCTCCTCAAACCCAGGAGGGGCTTCCCGTGCTGGGTGCAGACAATGTCAACACAGATGAATGCAGGTGCCACCCAGGAAAGCTGACACCCCTTCACGTGTCCTTGACACTTTGGGTCAAGGTGTGTTGTTCTAGGGCAGGTCTGTCCTGATGAATGCGTAACCCTAGTGACCACGCTGGCGGTCGCCCAGTGCCCTGAAGCATCTGCAGCCGTGCGACTCTCCAAAAGCACAAGCCCAGAAGCCTGCACAGCTTTCCTAGAGCGAACGGGAGTCCTAACCGTGATGGGAAGAGAGGTGTCCCACAGCCGAGCCGTCTGCAGTGCCCTCAGAAAAGGGTCTTGCTTTTGTGAACACCTGGCTGAATTGCAACTGCACTTTCCAGTATTTTTGCCAATATTCCAAAGTGGAAAAATGGAAAGATGGAGACCTAGGCAGTAATCTGAGAATTAATCAGCTTGCAAGGATTCCTGAGACGGTTTGCGGTCCCTCTGGCGCCCTCTGGTGGTGAACGGAGGTCACGCCGTGCAGCTGCCCGTGTGTCGCTTTGCTACCTTGTGGTGTCACTGCCTGACTCGGGAGCGTTTGCGGGAGGTGTTGGGACAGAATCCAGGCCAGACCGGGAGCTCAGTTATGACTTTTTTAATTAACTTTCCCGAGCACTTGGACCTGGCATTGCATTGCAGCGTCGACAGAGGCTGCTGAGCTTTGGCTCTGGAAGCAATTGTTCCATTCGCAGGTGCACGGTCGTGGATCATGTACCATAAAGAGCATCCTCGGGAAGGAGCTGTAACGTGGTCACGAGAGTGAGCTTTTGAGGGACGCCACACACCTGGCAGAGACGGGAAGGGGAGGACACACTTCTCAGGAAGGAGAAATGCAGCGTCTGAGCACAGGAGGGAGGGACCGTCCCCGCCACGTCCCCCTCACAGGTCGCCCTGCGTTTTGGGAAAAGGTTCAATCTGGTGTTTGTTGCGGGACCCACTTGCAAAGTGGATTTCAGCTGTGCTGGCGTCGGAACCTGGGGAGGAAAAGAGAAGAAAGTGTGATGGTGCCATGTCTTGGACAGCGTTGCCCAAGCGTCGCAGATACTCCCGGGTGTGGGAACCGCACAGCTCACTGCACCGGTGTCACGGCAGGTGCAGCGACCACACGGGCAGCACCTGGGCCCCGGGCCTGCAGGACGTGCCCTGACGGACAGAGACCGCCACCCGCTGTCAGCCTCCTCGTCGTCGCATGGCTGACGCCACGTGGCTTTGGGGGTGGAGGTCATCAGCACAATGACAGCAGGGGTCACTCCTGCCAAGTGAGTCACCCGGAGGTCTGCTTCGTCGTTCCCAGAACACACCTTCCTCCAGGACCTGTGGCCGTCCTTGGGGGCGCGTGTCAGAACGGTGCTTTCATCCTGCACATCCCCTGCCGTGTGCCAGGGTCTAAGCTGCGTGTGGCGAGCAGAGCGACGGGAGACACAGAGAACCACGGCCTTTGCAGCTGCGCGTGGGGCATGTGACTGCCCTTCATGGAAACCGCCAAATGCCAGCGTCTCCACCACGGGGCCTGGCTGACAGTTGCAGCCCTGTCTCCGTCACTCGGCCCACTGGGCTCTGTCACACGCCGAGCTCAGTCCTGCCTGCCACCGGCCTTCGCACGGCTGTTTTCTGCCTGGAAAGTCTGCTCCATATTTTCTTGTGGCTCCTGCTTTGCATCCAGGTGTCAGTTCAGATGCTACCTTCCCCGCAGGGGGACACCCTCCAGAGAGCCCGTGTCCCGGCCCCACCTGATTCGTTTCCGTCACAGCCTCTCGCTAGCTACCTGGGATGTTATAACCGCGTGTGCTGTGCATTGTCTGTCTCTGCCAGTGCAATGCAGAGCGTCGCTGCACAGGAATATGTCTGTCTTTGCCTGGGGCCAGATCTGAGGAGAGTCGGGGTTGCCGACAAGGGTGACGGGAGAAGACCTTTTGTTGGAGCCGGGAACCTGCTTTTCGTGGACACTGGGCACCAGCTGGGACGGCTTCTGGAAGGCACGTCCAGTCCCATCGCCCATTCCTGCTGGAGGGGCTGGCGGTACTTCGGAAACACTTGATTGTCCCAGGGTCCCCTACGGTTTCTGAGAGCATCTTGGGCTCATGGGAACTTCCGTGCGATTTCTGACCTCTTTTCAGAAAGACCCTGGGCTGGGCTGTCACACGGTGGCGTGTGACCAAGGCCTGGGCTGAGGACATTCCTGTGACTTCACACTTTGGGGCATGCGCTGACTCCTGTGGCTTTTTAACGTTTCCTGGTTCTCTCATCCTTCCCCTGGGGCTCCACGGAGGAGATGCATTTGTGCCGTAACAACCTTCTCAGATGCCAGTGCGGCTGCTGCCAAGACCCCTGAGCCCAGCCCTGCCTGCACTTAATTCACTGGGTGCTGACAGTTGTGGTCTTAGGCGTCTCCGCCAAGGAGAACGTGTTGGCTGAGGACGTGTCTGACACTATAATCCAATGAGGCCACTGGGGGGCGTGCACTAATTCTCTGTTGGTGCAGCATGTGACCATCTGACGAATGTCCCTGCACGAAATGCAGGTGCCAGACAACTCATGATGCCCAAGAGCCACCCCCTCCCTAGCAAGCTCTTTAATGTGCCTTGCAAGCCAGGCAGGCGCTTGGGAGCTTCCTGATGCTACATAGACCTTTGTCTTCTGCACCCTCAGCTGTTGTTCGTGGATCCCTCGAAAGCCTGAAGCTCGAGGTCGAAACCCCAAGTAGCGGGCACTGACCATGAGCCCTAGGGAGCGTATGACACCTGGGCCTGGAGCCCCTGCAAGGTGTTGGATTTGACCTACCGTGTTTCCCCAAAAATAAGACCCAGCTGGACAATCAGCTCTAATTTGTCTTTTGGAGGAAAAATAAGTAAATAGTAAAATAAAACCGGGTCTTATCTAACATAAGACCGAGTCTTATACTAATTTTTGCTCCAAAAGATGCATTAGAGCTGATTGTCCGGCTTGGTCTTACTTTCGGGGAAAGACGCTAAGAGACCCTGGGCGATCTGTGTTCTCTTCCACACTCGGAGCACCTGCTCTCCATGGGGCCACCTGCAGTTACATTCAAAGGGAGGGCAAGTGACACTGGAGAGAGTCACAGAAGACAAAGAATGGATATGATGAGAGCGAGCAAAGAAATGTGGACGTACAGGAGAGAATTTGGGGAAAGCGGCAATAATTACCGGAAAGGACAGTACAATGGGAGACTGGGAATTAAGGCGAGACAAGGAATTGTGGGAATGGCAGGCAATTGTGGGAGAAGAGAGATGTGGGAGAGACAAGGGATTGGGGGAAAGCACAACTGTGGAAAAGAATGGGAATTCTGGGGAGAATGGAGAAGTGCGGGAGAGAAGGGCTCACGGGAGCGAAATGGAGTTTTAGGAAAACTGAGGTGCTGGACGGAGGGCAATTGCGGGAATACCCAGGGATTGTTGGAGGAAAGGGACACTGGGAAACACAAGGAGTCACGGGCAATCGATGGAATTGCAGGGCAGACGGAGAACGGTGGGAGAGAAGTGGAATGAACGGTGGCTATGACAACAGAATTATGGGAACAACTGCATCGTGTGTAGGCAGGGGACTCGTGGGAAATACAAGGGATCATGTATGGGTAGGGGCATTGTGAGGACAAGAGGTCATAGGGCACAAAAGGAGTTGTGGGAAGGACAGAGGATCATTGGAGGGAAACAGAATTCTGGGAGAAAGGGGGCATTGTGGGGGGAATGGAATTGTGGGAAGGATAAAAGATGATGGGAATAATAAGGGATTTATGGGAACACCAGGGGATTATGGGAGGAAAGGGGGAACTATGGGAAGAACAGAGGATCATGGGAGGTGATTGGAATTGTGGGAGACAGGAGGAATTATGGGAAAATAATGGTTATGGGGAAAAAAGGAATTGTGGGAGTGATAGGAGGGTCACGGGAGAAAATAGAATTGTGGGAGACAAAGGATTATGGGAAGGACGAGGTCACGGAAGGGGATTATGGGAATATCAAGGATTATGGGAGGAAAGGGGAACTATGGGAAGAACAGAGGATCATGGGAAGTGACTGGAATTGTGGGAGACAGAATTATGGGAAGGATGAGGTCAGAGAAGGGATTATGGAACACCAAGGGATTATGGGAGGAAAAGGGAACTATGGGAAGAACAGAGGATCATGGGAGGTGATTGGAATTGTGGGAGACAGGCAGAATTATGGGAAAACGGTTATGGGAGAGTGGAATTGTGGGAGTGATGAGGCATCATGGGAGAAAATAGAATTGTGGGAGATAAGGAATTATGGGAAGGATGAGGTCACACAGGGGATTATGGGAACACCAAGGGATTATGGGAGGAAAAGGGAACTATGGGAAGAACAGAGGATCATGGGAGGTGATTGGAATTGTGGGAGACAGGCGGAATTATGGGAAAACGGTTATGGGAGAGAGGAATTGTGGGAGTGATGAGGCATCATGGGAGAAAATAGAATTGTGGGAGATAAGGAATTATGGGAAGGATGAGGTCACACGGGATTATGGGAACACCAAGGGATTATGGGAGGAAAAGGGAACTATGGGAAGAACAGAGGATCATGGGAGGTGATTGGAATTGTGGGAGACAGGCAGAATTATGGGAAAACGGTTATGGGAGAGTGGAATTGTGGGAGTGATGAGGCATCATGGGAGAAAATAGAATTGTGGGAGATAAGGAATTATGGGAAGGATGAGGTCACAGAGAGGGGATTATGGGAACACTAAGGGATTATGGGAGGAAAGAGGAACAATGGGAAGAACAGAGGATCATGGGAGGTGATTGGAATTGTAGGAGACAAAGAATTATGGGAAGGATGAGGTCACGGAAGGGGATTATGGGAGGAAAGGGGAACTATGGGAAGAAGAGAGGCTCATTGGAGGTGATTGGAATTGTGGGAGACAGGAGGAATTATGGGAAAATAACACGTGGGAAAGAAAGGAATTATGGGAATTAGGGCTCATGGGAGAAAATAGAATTGTGGGAGACAAGAAATTGTGGCAAGGATGAGGTCACGGATAAGGGATTGTGGGAACACCAAGGGATTATGGGAGGAAAGGGGAGCTGTGGGAATGATGGGATCATGAGTGAGAAATAGAATTTTGAGAGAAACAGTACATTGTGGGAGGAAAATGGAATTGTGTGAAAGACAAAGGGTCTTAGGAGAGAAAGTAATCGTGGGAAGGACAGGGATCATGGGAGAGACAACGGGAATTGTGAGACTACTAAGGGTTATTGGAGGAATGGCGAATAGTTGGAATCCCCCATAGAAGTGGAATTGTGGGAGACTCAAGGAATTACGGGCATGACCAGGCATCATGGCAGAGAAAGGGGAATTGTGGGAAGCACATAGTATTGTGGGAATGACAAGGCATCATGGGAAGAAAGGGGCATTAGGGGACCATGGGAGAGAAATAGAATTGTGGGGGAAGCAGAGCATTGTGAGGGAGAAGAGGAGGACAAAGGATGGTGGGAATGAGAGGGGAATTGTGGGAAGAGCAGAGTATTATGGGAGGACAGGGGAATTGTGGGAAGACCAGAGTATTATGGGAGCACAGGGGGACTATGGGAAGGACAGAACAATGGGAGGTGATAGGAATTGTGGGAGACAATGACTATGGGAAAGAGAGGGTCCTGGGAGAGAAGTAGCATTGTGGGAGAAAGAGGAAGGGGGCGAGCATGGGTAGGGGTTGTGGGAACAGCAAGGGACTGTTGGCCCCCAGGAGAGGCGAGGCGGCCTCCTCCCCAAACAGCATTTGTGGGAATCAGCCCCCTGCTCCCAAAAGGAAGCTGCCCCAATCGTGTGTCTCTCCTCGTAGAGAATTGTCAGTCTCGTTACCCAATGCTAACAGCTAAACGTCTACTCAGGAAGACTCTTTCGAGGGGATAGAATCGGGGTAGACGACGGAGGGTAACATTAATCCCAACAATGGCAGCAACTGAGACTTAATTAGAAACAAGGATCATAGATCTGACTATTTACTATTCCTTCTTCTTGATTAGGTCATAAATGAGCTTATTGCAATAGCAATTTCAGGATATAGAGCAAGTGATAAATTTAAGGTTATAGTATGGTTCATGAAAAGTGTATATTATATATATATACATATACACACAAGTACGTATTAATATAAATGCAGATATGTGTATAACATATTACTTGCCGGCAAGTGGCCCCTGAGACATGTGGCCCGGGGGAGAGTTCAGGGGAATGCCAGACTTGTCCCCAGAGGGCAGTGGTGATGACGGCCCAGAGACCCATGTGGGGATCTTCATAAGGGGCTGAAGTGTCCTAAGCAGCGAAATACTGAAACGATTTAATTTCTGAATCCCATCCCTCTGAATTCTTCTTAGCATCCTGGATGCAGATTCCGGCAGAGGGTCACTAAACGGAGCAGTGACGACGGTACCTTAGGGGCACGCTACGCCGTTTTGCTGCCGCTCCAGGAGCATGTCCACCACGGTAAGGGAGGACTACGGTACACTTAAAAGGATGATTGTTATCGTATGTGAGTGGTATTTCGATTTTTTTAAAAAGCAAAGGAGCGGGGAAAGCAGCGTGCGACTGGCACCACTCCACAATTAGCTGTGAGCCCTGCAGCCAGAAGTCTGAAGGAAAACTCCAACTTCAGCAGGTAACACACTGTGCACACTCGAGGATTTTTAAGACGTTTCCTTCCTCCATTATTTTCCAAAATATTAATTGACTAAACATGGAGTTCCAGTCTGAAAGACAGACTCCTCTTCAGGCATGGTGACACTGCGTGAACGAGGCCGTTATCTGAACCTTGCAAACGCTGTCACTGAGGAGGAGGTGAGGGAAGCCAGCCTGACACAGCAGCTGCCAGGACGCCCACCCTCGTGGTCTCTCTACTGGGTCTTCATCTGCTGTCCCTGAAACCCCTGTGTGTAAACTTACGACCTAGGAGGGGCGGACCCATAAACAGCTTGCAGGAGAGAGCGAGACTAAGGAAATGCCGATTGAGCGTGTTCCTTGGTGGTGATTGGGGCAGGGGCAGATTGGAGTAGGTTTTATTGGGATTTCCGATGTTTTACTTGACCTTGAAAGATGGGCCCAGCCACTTAAAAATGCCAGGATGGGAACGGCAACAAAGCCAGATACTTCGAGATAAAAATGTTTAGCTCACTCCACACGTGGCACCACGCTCACTGCAACCCCACTGGTGGTTCCCTCATCCTTGGTGAATGATGTGACTGGACAGAAAGTCTGGGAACACATGGTCTCTGTCTAGTAGCCACGCCTACTGTACCCCGTGGAGGTGCCCGATGTGAACCAGACAGTACCCGTCTCCAGGAATCTATCAGTTCGTCACCTTATTTTTCAGCCCTCGGAGTAAACCCCGTTTCTCACCTGGAAACAAACCCTCCTTCAATGTATCTGAATAGTAAGTAGCAGTGGGGAAAAACATGAAACTCTGAAGTCATTTCCAGACTTCTTTCTGCGTATTTTCTTTGTTCCACATGTCAACACTATCTCTGCACAAAGTGGTTTGGGTTGTGCGGTGTTTGTCTTTGGTTTAGCTCACACGTGTGTGCGTGTGTGTGTGTGTGTGTGTGTTCATGTAGCTCAGACAACATGTTGGGGAAAGCAAATGTACGGTTCCAGGCTTTGGAGAGACTACTTATTCTGAGACACTGGTTCTGAACTGGGGTTGCTGGGTCCCCCGGGGGCCGTTTATCAATGCCTGGAATCCGTTTTGGTTGTCACGACTGGGAGAAGTGCTAGCTACTGGCACTGAGTGGGTGGAGGCCAGAGATGGGGCCCAACACCCCCAGTACCCAGGACGTCCCTCAGGACAAAGACTCACACAGCTCTAAATGCCCAGGATGAGGACCCCCTCTGAAAGAACAGACAGGAGATGGGAAAGGCCTGGAACAGAGAACTCGGGTCCTCGCCTCCCAACCCCAGTGCCCGCTGAGGAAAGGCAAAGCAGCCCTACGCCGCTGCACACACCCGCTCGGCCTTCTTAAGTGTCCTGCTCTCTCAGCTCTCCTCTCCCCCTGTTCAGACAACCCGTGCGCTCCCATAAAATGACAGCTACCAACGACCTCCTCTCAAGGATCTGTTTGCTCGTACATTACAAGTCGTCAGCTCCGTTAAAACTTCGTGGAGGTCAGAGTGGTGATTTTCAAACCTACGTTCATCGGAAGACGCATTTTTGCTAAAGCTAAACCTTACAAGGAACCCTAATACACACAAGGTAGGGTCGTACATTGGCAAAAATGTCTTTTGTAAGGGACAACTTGGATTGTATACGAAATGAATGTGATGAGAACGACGAAGGCTGCTTTAGCCAACATCAAACTCTGAGACAAAGTGCAGGTCTCCAAGAATCTGCATCAACTCAAGCATCTAACTTTTTCGGTTTTGACTTGATTGCAGCATACCAAGGAAATTTAGTTATGAATAGCCAAGGACCTGAAATGCAATGCTCTTTAGGTAGCTCGTCTGGCCATCTCAGGATAGTCTTCACTTAAATGAGGAGGGCGGGTGGACGTTACTCTGAGCTCCACACACACGCACTAACCTGAACGGGTGGGTGGGTCTGGGGGCTTAGTATTTGGTTCCCACGCATTTGACCATGCACAGTTTTTCATGCGAATTTTGGAGCAGGATGTGAATTGTTTCCTAGGTGCCTGAAGGACCACATTAGGGTCTGCAGGGCACAGTTTGAAGATTGCAGCACTGGGGTTTAAATTAAAAGGACAGAAGAGCCTGCATTGGCTGACTGGCTTCTCGTCTTAAATGCCCCCAAGTTGCTGGACGAATCAAACTACACTTATTATCTACAGACATCATGTCATACCGTTCACTGCCTGACAGCAAATGTTACTGAGGGGTCTGGAGTGACAAGTAATCTCCTATTCAAAATGCCATCCAGCCCCAGGGGCAGCCAGTTATAATTAACGTAAGGCTACAGAGCTTAATACGGAAATGAGAGGCAGCATTGAAATATTGAAAGGAGACGTGGATGAGGAAATGCACGATTAGCATCCGTGTCGGTCAGCTATGGTAACTTTCCATGCACACCCAGAGAACACGGACACCGCCTCCACACATGTCACCTCCTTGTTTGAGAAAGGACCCCCAGGGGAGCCCCGGGCCGCAGTCCCTACCTTCAGACAGTATGCTCAGGGCCT
Source organism: Rhinolophus sinicus (assembly GCF_036562045.2). Classification (NCBI taxonomy): domain Eukaryota; kingdom Metazoa; phylum Chordata; class Mammalia; order Chiroptera; family Rhinolophidae; genus Rhinolophus; species Rhinolophus sinicus. The sequence continues at coordinate 2,462,744 of NC_133768.1, read as the reverse complement.
CATCAGAAGTGTGCCTGCTGACATGCAGCGCCTTCCTGGAAACAGGGCCGTCATGGGGCGCACAGGAGCCCTCCTGCGTCGGGAAGGCCCGCTCGGCGGCCGAGGTCGTCATCGATTCCCACTGGATCTCCTTCCTGGGAGACTGGATGCCCAGGCCACATCCTGTCCAGCCGTAGAAGGCCAGAGACAAGAGGAACCCTTGGGCTGGATTCAGTATGCCCTGGGCATGGGGACAGACAGACACGGGCCAGTGAGTGCCGTGTGGCAGGGATGAGAGCCCCAGATGCTCACAGAGGGACAGACTCCACTCGGGAGGCCCACGGGCCGGCCTCACTTGCAAGGGACCTGTTAGGTGGTTGGTTTGGAGCAAGACAAAGCGTGGCTGTAGGTGCCATATCTCCAAGGGCGCTTCCAAGTCAGAATTTGATGTAACCGAGGCTCCTGAGGTGAAGAATGAGTGAGTCCAGGTAACACCCCTCCTCTTACGTGCAGTAAGTGCACGGGGGGCGACCACAGCTGGGACTCCAAACCACAGCACAGGAAGGGAGACAGTGGACGCCGGTCTTATTTTAAACTCCTTGTGAATCAGATTTCCCCCAATTCTGAAGCGACGGAAATATTAATTCTGTGTAAGGCCACATGTATCTATCTCTCCATGTATGTCCTCCAGCTCGTGTATGTACTTTTATTACAGATGGAATTATAATAAAAACATTGGGGGAAATCGTCCCATGGTGTTTCCACCTAATTATCATTTCGTGTATTTCTAGCCAATATGTTTTCATATGTGAGTTATTATGTAGCTGTGTTTACCACAATTTTTATATTCTGCATTTCTCACTCGATACTCAAGATCAGATAATTGTCATTCTTAACATCTGCGTAACATTCCATCAAGACGAAAGACCTTAATTTACCTATAACCATTCGCTTCTTTTAAATTAGGGTTGTCTCTAATGCTTTATAATTATGCATAATGTTACAAGGAATACCGTCATCCCTGTGGCTTTTTCATAGTCTAAAGTATTTCTTCACGATAAATTCCCTGACAGCTGAGTCTGCCTGAAAAGTTTGACACACTCTGCCCAATTGATTGACCAGAGTAGTCCCCATTTAATGTTCCCCACAATGAATGACAGTAGTAGCTAGTGTACCCCAGCCAGAGGTAAGAAGTCCAGGAAACTATTCAACTCATATAGATTTAAATATTAGGTTGGTGCAAAAGTCATTGCGGTTTAAAGGGTTAAAAACAATTGCAAAAACCACAACTACTTTCACAGCAACCTAAGAACAAGACGTTATATTTCTGAGTGGGTTAATTTTTTTTTCCTTCTGGCTTTTTTTTTTTTTTCCAAAATGAAAACTTAAAATTAAAATTGACCTACCATAATAAACCACGTGGTCTTGGCTGCATTTCTGACATGTTTCAAAGAGCTCCCATTGATATCTGGTTGCATCTCAAGGTAGAATAAAAGGCTCTCATTGATGATGTTCGACAGCCAACTGTTAGGAAGAAAATGGCCCACGGGGTCAAGAGAACAGGCAGCAGATTCATTTTTCTAAAGGCTGGGGGTCATGGAATGTGTCTACCAAGAGCTAAAAGCTGTGAAGGGGTGGCCATTCAGCAGCAAGGAGGAACCAGCACATCGAGAATCTGATGTAAAAGTAAATGTCTGGGGCGGCCGGGTGGCTCAGGTGGTTGGAGCGCGAGCTCTCAACAAGGTCGCTGGTTCGATTCCCACATGGGATGGTGGGCTGCGCCCCCTGCAACTAAAGATTGAAAATGGAGACTGGACTTGGAGCTGAGCTGCATCCTCCAAACTAAATTAAAGGACAACAACTTGGAGCTGATGGGCCCTGGAGAAAGACACTGTTCCCCAATTTAAAAAAAAGAAAAGTAAATGTCTAACCACTATGCTGTACACCTGCAAGTAATACAAAATAATATTGACTGTAAACTATAATTTGAAAAGAATAGTCATGGGGATGTAAAGTACAGCATAGGGAATATAGTCAATAATATTACAGTAACTATGTATAGTGCCAGATGGGTAATAGACTTATTGGAGTAATCACTTTGTAAGGTATATAAATGTCTAATCATTATGTTGTTTTATACACCCAAAACTGAAAAAAACAAACAAACAAACAAACAAACAAAAAAACAACAACAGACTTTGGAGTTAAAAAAAAAAAAAAATGAATTCGATGTAAGAGACATGACTCCTTCTGTCAATCTAAGGCAGAGACCGACAAATCCTTCCAGTGGTGACACAACCTCAGGTGTAAGGTTCTAGCACTACACCAAATAATCCAGAATTCGGTCTTCATTTGATGAGTAACCTAAAATTTTGATGGAGACCAAAGCAAATCTTATCTTGACATTTTATGTTTGAATTTTTGGTGTTCTTGTTGGTAGGCCAGCGAAGTTTGAAACGGCAAGTTCAGTGCGTTTCTAGAGAGAGATCATTTTCGTCTCTCCTAGGAGAATGTCCAAACCTCCTCGTATCAGGTAAATTATTAACACCACGAAGGCATGCCCCGTCTTGCCAAGTATCGCTTCACAGCAGTGAAGGGTTTTCTGATTCCTATCTGTTTTGCATGGGTTACAGGTCTATTTTCAAGGCATCCACTTGAAACGGGGGAAACCGAGAGAAATTGCTCCCTACTCTTCTGGCCTGCGCGATGAGTCATCACACCAAAGACGTGCCCTCGGCCTTGTTCTGTCCTGGTGTCAAGACTGATGCAAATCGCTGGATTTAAAAGGTATGACCAAGTGCTTTATGTCCAGGTGAACCCTGGCAGTGGGACAAAACACCGGCTGCATATAGCTGGGACGTATGGAAGCTAAACTTGGTTCTTTTTGTTCTGAGGGCTTTAAATATAATTTCAGTAGATCTGACTCACTTTCCAGAGGTTCATGGATTTAGACTTCCCCTCCTGTCTCACATGCATTTCCTCAAAGGGCTCCTAGCAGAGTTTCAGAGATTTCCTTTCCAAAGACTTCCCTTTGGAACTTTCAGGTCACGCTTGGAAGAGCAAAATGGCAAGGTGCTTGCCTGTCCCTTCCCAGGGACAATTAAGAAAAGTAGAAGAAAGGTTACCAAATAACGAAAACCAGCATTATTTTGAAAAATCGGATCTTGATCATGGCGCCCATCCGTCTCTCGTTCTCTGTGTAAATGCCTTGTCGTCCTTTCAGTAAGGAGGCCACTGTGAAGAACAAAGGGGAACCGCATGTCATGTTCACTAATGACACTGAGCGACAGGGAAGGGAATCAAAGCAGTCATCAGCCTGTGAGCAGAGCCAGGAAAGCATGAAGCACGGCAAGACACTGCCCCACTCTCCTCACAGCGCCCACGTTGGCGTTCCCGTAGACTCAAGGGAATATGTATAATATGTATATTTTTTTTTTTTTTTTGGGGGGGGGAGGAATATACTTTTTAATCTTTTACTTTGAAACAAGTTTAGAGTTACATAAGATTTGCAAATCTAGTACAGGGAGTTCCTGTATACTTATACCCAGCTTCCCCCAAAAGTAACATCTTACATAACCGTGATCACCTTTGTCACAATGATGAAAACATTGGGACAGTACTATTAATTAAACTCAGGATTTTATTTGGATTTTACTAGCTCAGGAACTAAATTTTTAAAGGTTTATATTTCCTGTTCTAAAAATAATGCACACGTGCTCTTTTAAAATGTTGCAAAATTTAAAATTTCGCCTATACACATGGTGGAAAATATTAAAAAGTTTGGAGAAGAACGAATGGCCCACGGCCCACCCAGCCACAACCACTGTTAACATCTGTGTCTTTTTGGAGTCTTTTTTCTATAAGTCATTTTCATTTGTTTGGTGTAATCAAATCACTATTTGTAATGCAACTTTGTTTTAAAAAATGCTACATTTAATCCCCAATTTTTCAAGGTAGATGTGAAAAGAGCGATCCCAAGAGCCTCAGTGATTTCCTGTCCTCAGCGGTAGAGTACTCTAAATGGTTTAAAGTTCTACAATCATCAGCTGATCCTCAAGCGACCTTCCCCTCTCATTCTGCCCTTGAGAGGTTCACGCAGCTCCAGGCGGTGGGAGACGTACGTGCTCCAGGACACGCTTCCTTGAGGATGGGGTCGGGGCTGGAATGCAGCTCCCAGCCTCAACCCAGAGGTCTTTCCGGTGCATTCTGCTGACTTACAACATCCCTCTTTATCCAGTTCTTACCATTGCATCTGACTCATTTCCTGTGCTCTGCTTCCTGTTTCCTGCCCCACTGAGAAAAGACACAGGCCAAGGACGTTGTGGGAGTAACCAGGCCCACAACTCTTTGCTCCATAGTGCATGTGTGTACCCCTCTCCTTCCCCCTCCTTCTGCTCCTGTCTCATCTCCACTGTTTTCCAGGGCCACTCCTGAGGCCGCCAAGGCATGCCAAGAGCAGACCCAGCATGGCCCAGACGGAAGTGACAAGTCTTCTGGGGCTGGCCTTCAGCTAACAAACATTGCCCAAGAACGGGTGTAGCCCAGGACCAAGTCAGCTTGCTCACTTGCATTCATTAAACCTGCTCACTTTCTCCAAGTGTAGCGCTCTTACATCTCTGGAGGATGACACATGAGGTCCGTTGTCCTAGATCATTCCAGAAGGACAGTGCGTGTCATTATCTGAGCCCAAGGCCTGGGGCCGTCCTCGTGGCCCTGCACTTGGAGAACTTCCCCAGTCTTTACCTGCAGTCAGTGTCTTTCGGAACAGGATGGGGTTGGCCACGAGGACAAGGAGCAGTGGCAAGTACGTGGTGACGTAGTGGGGGATGGCGTGATCCAGGCCCCGCTCACACCTGACGGACGAAAAGCAAGTCATTATCGAAAACACAGCTTTGCCGAAAATACGCCTACTTATCTGGAAGCCGAGATAAGAGGACCAAAGCAATCTAGTCCTGACTCTGCCCGAAGGAAATCTGACTCATAGCTCATGTCTGTGAACGAGCAACAAATCACAGAAGAGTGAGGGAGATCAATCGTGTTTCCATTTCCAAATGAGAGGAGCTGAAGGCATCCCACGGGGGGCGGGGGCGGGGGGGGGGCGCTTTTACAGTCCCCTGCTGGGAAAAGGAAGGCCCTGGGATGATGGGTCCCCGGCCCCGGGTCTCTTCAAGGAAAAAACACACAGTTCAAGTAAGACAGACATGCAATGAGCTAGTCGGTCGGCAGCACTTTGCTGGCTCCGCCTGGCCGATACCACGAGTGGATTCAGTTCCTCTCCTGGAGCAACTCAACTACCCAAGCTTCATATTTCAGAGGACACTTGGTCTCATGGTGAATGATAACGATCATGGCAGTGGTTCTGCTCAGGGAGGACCACGATTTCTGTGACGGGTCAGGGTAACCGTCGGTCACATAGGACACGGAGGAGTGCCACACACAGCTATTGGCCAAGGGAGGACCTGTCAGCTAAGAAATACAGACTCTAGAAGAAAAATGACCAAGAGGAAGAGAGACTCAAGACAAAGGGGAGAGAGGACTGCTCAGGCCGGACCCAGGAAGGAGGTGGAACAGCCCCTGCGGCCACAGAAGGGGGAGTGGCAACAACCAGGCACTCTCGTTTGGATACTCGTAAGTATGGAGTGATCAAACCGGAAGGGGGGCCATGGCAGGAAATGCCAAAAATCCCACAGGGGAAATGCAAGGCCCGTCTTTTCTTTTGCCACAAGGAGGATTACAATACCACCTAAGGATGCCCCCTTCTTTTGAATAGAAACTCTCTTCAGCTGAGCAGGCTGAAATGTGGTCTGGAAAGGCTTGAGGGGAGAAGGGAAACTGGCAGAGGAAGAGACACCCTTGCAGAGACTGAGGGTAAATGCACCTGAGAGAGTGGGGATGGCAGCTTGCAGGGTGCCAGGGCTCTAGGTCATGGGGTGTGAGGTTGGAGAGATGCTTAACGATGAAGGTGCCTGAAAGGAGCTGTTTCCCAAAGGCTGTGGGGGCACCTTGGGAGCCCTGAGCAAAGGCACCCTCACGCTCAACTCTGTCTTTTCTAGGAGAGTCCAGGAGCCACAGGAGAAGGTGAGGGATAAAAATTCCCTTTCTGATGAAGTGCATCCCGTTTTAACAGCTGCTGACACTGTAAGTGTCCTTCTAAAGTTCCTGGGGAGAGCAGGCTGTGTGGGTGAAGTTACACAGATCTCTGTGCGTGTCCAACACAGCAAGGCAACACCGATTTGGACACATCTAATTGAGTCGCTGCAGGAAATCGAAAGAGAAAGGAGAGAAACAGTCTGCACCGCAGGGCAGCAAACTTTCTGTAAGGGGACAGATAGTAAATATTGCATGCTTCACGAGCCACACAGCCTCTGTCGAAGCTATGCAACTCTGACGTCGTAATGCAAACGCAGCCACACACAATCCAGAAACAAATGGATGTGGCTGTGTTCCAATAAAACTTTATTTACAAAAATGGGCGGAGGGCCGGATGTATCCTGAAGACTGCTCTGTGCTGATGCCTAGTCTACATAAGGTAAGTCTCAGGTCACAAAGAGACACTGTCCACACTCTGATTTTCAGTTTCCTATTGGAAGTTAGAGGATATATACTTGGAGAGACCTTGAAGCTTTACAGACGGTTGCATAGATGGAATTTTAAACGTGAAAGCACGCCCGGGACAATTTCAGAGGCCACATCTCCCTCTATCTGTATTCAGGATGGCCGAGAGCATCGGCTGGAAGAGGAATGAGAAAGTGTAGCAACCAGAGGCTTAGAATGAGCTCTTCTAAGAGTGACCCTTTGATTCTGCCACACCGTCTCGTGCTGTTTCTTCGAACGTTAAACTCACCTGCTCATCCCGAGGAAACTGGTTGGAAGAATACAAATGAAAGCGTGGGCATGACAAAGCTGTATCCACGTGGAGGGGTCGTGCCCACAGCCTTGCACACACACTGCTGTACAGGAGACCAGCCTCGCGGTGTGCAGACGTACTGTGTGCTCAGCCACCCACCCACACCCACACCCACGTGAAAGGCAGAGGTGGGAGAATGCACAAAGGTGCAAGGTATTGCCCTGAGCACTGGGGGTCTGTGAGCCCCGGGACAATGGGCTGACCTGCAGGGGCCCGGGCCAGGTCAGTGCCCATGCATTTCCTGGGGGAACACACACCGGGGGAGGGACCGGGCGAGCTGGGTTGTGGGGGGGGTCTAGCTTACCTGGACACGGAAGGGTAGTAGAGCATGAGGACGCCCTCCGTGCAGAGCAGGGCGGCCAGGCCCCAGGCCATGATGTGGTACAGCACGATGGTGCTAGGAGACAAGCAGATGGTGCTCGGAGACAAGTCCCGGCCAGGACTGAGAAGGACTTCCCATGACGGAAACCACCAGACCCGCCCCCACACTCCAGGAGAGTCGGGAAAATACACTCCAAGAGCTGCCTTCCTTTGCCTCTGAGGTTTGTTTCTAATTGAGGCGAAATTCATAGAACACGAAACGAACCATGTCAAGTGCACAGCTCAGTGGCATTTACTAAGCATAGTCATAATGTGCGGCCACGACCTCAACCCGGGGTAGGGACCGGGCGAGCCGGGTCCTAAACCGGCTGCGTCACCCCAAAAGGAAACTCTGTACTCACACCCAGCCCTTGGTAACCACAAATCCACTCTCTGTCTCAGTGGATTTCATCGAAATGGAACCATACACTGTGTGGCCTTTGGGTCTGGCTCCCTTCCCGCAACATAAGGCTTTCAGAGTTCAAGGGATCGAGGCGTGGGTACCTCATAAGTCCTCATAAGTGCCCAGCTCACCTAATAAGCAAGGTGTTCCTATCTGCAATCCTTCCCTAATCCCCGCACCCCTGTACCTAACTTGCAAGCGTTTTAGCGCTCAGTGCAAACCAAGGTCTCGGAAGAAGTGGGTGGTTACAGGATGTTTCAGGAGGGCAGGCAGCCTTCCGTGCCTGCCTCCCCCTCTGCACTGTTCCTACACAGTTATCATGCCCGGACAATCTCTATCACTCATCTCTGTATTCCCAGACACCCCACCCTGTTCCCCCAAAGGAGTCAAGGCAGCCCAGTCTGCCTTGCGGATGTGGTCTGACTATTCCAATCCAGTGTTTAATTGGCCTCCTCTGAAGGATGGGCCGGGGGGTGGGAGCTCCATCAGATGTGGCACTGTCACTCAAAGATCGATCAGACTCCTGGCAAACAAGAGTGCACCCCCCAACTCATCAGGACATGCAGACAAAGGGAGCAGTCAGGGGTCAGAGTGAAAGGACACCCCTCTACACAGAGCCCAGGAAAGAGAAAGAGACAGCATTAAAGGAACGAGCTTCAGGGAGAAGAAACATTTCGCAGCGGCTCTCCGGGACGCCGCAGACCAATGCTTCCAGCATGTTTTGCTTCCCACTTCATAACCAGTTCTGGGGCAGCTTCCCAGCGTCTGGTTTGGGAGCGGGTGGAGTGTGTCTTGTCCAGAAGCTCGAGGCTTTGCATGAGACTCAGAAAACGACCCAGCAGCTTTCTGCAAGGGCTGGGCTGCTGAATAGAGCAGTCTTCACATTCCAGACACGAATCTTGGATTGCAGGGTGATACTGAGGTGGGAGAGAGAGCGGGTGGTGGCGGGTGGGGAGGAGGCTAGGAAGGAAGCTCATCCACGCCTGGTCAGCGGTTCCCTGGCCCTGCATGGCCACGAGGGATCTAGGCCAGGTCACACAGGCGACAGCCACTTCAATCTCTGACACAGCCCGAAACCCACACCAGGGCCTGAGTCTGAACTCCACTGCGGCCACGAGCTGGAGCAGCCCAGGGCTGAAGACCTTCATCCCTTTTTTCTGATCCCTAGAAGGTCCTCCGAGACGCCCTTTTCTCTCCCACTTTCATTTTCTTAGAGCAAGTACTGTCTTCAATGGAGGGCATTTCCCAGGGTCTCCAGAACCTTCTGGTATTGTTAAGCCTGTGTATCCCACACCTGGAACCAAAGTAGCAGTTTAAATGTTACCTGTATAATGACATTTCTTAGGATTAGGACGAAAGGTAAAAATTCGCCCATGCCAAAGAAAACAGCTAAAGACAGGAAGGGTCTGGAAGGACACGTGGAGTTTCATCCAGCCGTCCCTGCAAAGTTTGGCCCCCTGCCCTGGCATTCCTGGGACCCCTCCCCACCAGCTGCAGTCTCTTAATTGCCACCTGCAGAATTAACTCCACCCTGCCCTTCCTGTGCCCTTGGGATCCTCGGAGTTTGCCTCCTGCGTGATGGGTGGGTCCTCGGAACCCACGCTCTGCCCGCACCCTGGAGTCTCTGCGTTCTCGCTCCAGCGGTTTGTCTATCCGCATGCTGAGCTCCCAAATGAGTCCCAAACACTCTCCTGGGTGTGAAGAGGGCTCTGGACTGCCTGTGCTGGCTTCTCAGGGTTCTGCCTGTCCAGCTGTCAGGCTGCCCATTCCAACCCCCACGGGTGGGGCTGGAGCAGTGCATCCTCCAAGACAGCCGGAGGCATGCATTTGCTCCAGCTTCCTTTTGGTGCCCCAAGGCTCCTCTTTTCCCCATGACTGGTGGTCTGTCGACCTCCCGTTGTGTCATAGCTCTGACCCCTCCACAACTGAGCGAGAGAGCCATCAGACAAGGACGGATACTCTCACTGGGCGTCAGGAACAAGGCCTTCTTATGCTCCTAGATGCGCACCCAAAAACATTCTCCATTTTTTCCCTTAGAAACATAACCTCCATGGCATGCAGAACTGCAGCATGCTTGGCCGACCACTATATTTTCTACCTCCTCTTGCAGCTCAGTGTGGCCATGAAACTAAGTTCTGGCCAATCTTGTGAAAGTGGAATTGTTGTGTAAAACTCTCAAGGAGGCTGCCTAAAGAGAAACCTCTTTTGCATTGCTCCCTTCCTCTTTCCTGCTGCCTGGAATGCAGATGTGATAGCTGGAGCTGCAGCAGCTATTTCGGGCCATCACACCTTGAGGATGGAAGTCAGACAATAGGATGGTGGGGCAGGAAGGTAGAAGGAGCTTGGGTCTCTGGATTGCCTAGCTCTGGCCTCTTTTAGTATGCTAGAGAAATTCCTACCTTGTTGAAATCATTATTATTTTTTGTCTCCAAATCTAATCCTCACTGATACCTGACTGGCTTCCTTTGACCTCAACTTTCTTCCCTAGAGAATTTTCACAACCAGAGATATCTAGGTTCTATACAAATGTGTAAGAGTTTGTATGAAGTAAATTAAAAAAGTAAAAAGATGGAACAAGCACAAAAATGAAGGAAGCATTAAACTTCAGGCCAGAGAGACCAAAGTTGATGATGTGATACACGTGAGGAATAGCAATGCTTTCAGAGCAGGGATCTGCTAAGACTGCCCAATGTATTCTATTAGCCTGAATACGATCCTTATTTGGTTAGTCCATTGGCTTTAAAAGTGAATTTATTCAACGAATTGTGCCGAGACAACCGGATATGTACACACGAAAGAAAAGAAAGGTGGACCTTTTCCTCACCTACACACAAAAAATTAATCCAAAATGGACCACACACCTCAAAGCGCTGAAACCATCAAACTCTTAGAAGAAAATACAGGTATAAATCTTTGTGACCTTGAGTAAGAGGCAAGGGATGGGAGAAAAATATTTGTAAATCCTATGTATAATAAGGAACTTGCATCTAGACTATGTAAAGAACTCCTACAGTTCAATAAAAAGACAAATAGCCCAATTTAAAAAATGGGCAAAAGAATTGATGAGACATTTTTCCAAAGAAGGTACACAAGTGGCTAATAAGTATATGAGAAGATGGTAAACATCACTAGCCATAAGGGAAATCACTCCACATACACTAGGATGGCTAAAATGTTAAACCCCAAAAAATACACAGAAAATGATGAGTGTTGTTCACGAGGATGTGGAGAAACTGGAAGCATCACACATGAGCAGGGAGAGTGTGAAATGGTACAGCCTCATCTCAGCCATTAGGCAGCAGCTTACACGGTGCAGTTACTCTGTGGCCTAGGAACTGAACTCCTAGTTACACACCCATGAGCACATGATGAAAACACACGTGCACACAAACACGTATACAAATGTTCTTTGCAGCATTATTCCTGGTACCGCAAAGAGTGAAAACACCCTAAACGTCCATCACCTGACACATGGATCAAACGTAGCATTGCATACAGTGGACTATTATTCAGCAACGAACAGGAATGAAACCCTGATGTTTATCTACAAGGAAGTCCCAAGGTTTATCGACAACATGGATAAATCTTGAACATGTTTAAGAAGCCAAACACAAAAGGTCACATGTTGTATGATTCCATGTCCTGGAAATGTGCAGAACAGGCACATCTAGAGACAGCAATTTGATTAGTCGTTGCCAGAGACCGAGGAGAAAGGGAGAATGGAGAGTGACTAACAACTCATACAGAGATTTTGGGGGGATGATTAAAATGTCATCAAACTAGATAGATGACGTGATGGCTGCACAATTCTGTGACTACTAAAGACAATGGATTTATACATTTAAATGGGTGAATTTTATAAAGCTGTTTTTCACACAAGCAAGCAGGTCTCCACCCAAAGGGGACCTGATTGAAGTGGACTGTGAACTCAGTGAGGGACAAATACTTGTGGACTTGGAGCCTGAAGACCTGGACACTCTTGCTTCTGTTTGTCACGTAGGTTGTCTGTGTCTCTGTCCCCTCACCACTCGTGCCCATGCCAGCTATCGTCAGCGCTCAGCGCTCAAGCATCATCCATAACCATTTACACACATTATCACGTTTACAGCTATGCCAATTCTAGTTTTAGTTCTGGGCCAGTTCCAAATATGTAATTTATTGAATGACTCGTTTTCAGGGTCCTAAACTCCTTAGCATTTTGATTCTGCCTTTGGCTTTTTATAAAAAGGAATTGCCGTGGATATGTCTGGGTGGAAAAACCAGCTGACAGATGCTGACGGACCGTGTCTGCCGCCCTGAAAAGCCTTTGGAGACCTTCCTTCCAACAAGGGAGCGGGCAGGCCACCCTGCTCAGCCCTCTGCCTACCTCAGACCTGCCGATCTCCGGATCACGAGGTAGGCGTCCACCGCGTAGCAAAACAGCCACCAGAAGCAGGCACTGTATAACAGCTGGATCCACAGCTGTAATCGGGAAGACCCAGCATCAGAACCCCTGGCGACAGGCACCAGACTGCCCCCATGTGTGAGATGAGCGGGCAGATGTCAGGAGGCAGCTGGAAAAGCCTCCGGAGACCCCGGGGCAGCCTGGGAAACCATGGGCCGAAGTGGACGCTCACAGGTGTGTGGCCCTGTCCTCCGTCTGCTCAGGTGACTGCACAGGCGAGCCCTGCCTGCTGGTGCACCAGTATACACGGTGGGACACAGCAACGTCACGGGGAGTGCGGCTTAAACCGGCGGGAGGGCTCCCAGGGTCTTTGCACTAGAAGCTGTTGTGCTGAGAACCAAGGAGTGTGGACAGGCCGTGACTCAGAAAGACCTTCCCAGTAGAAGGGGAAGGGAGGGGCTCCGTAGGCCAGAGAGGGCACACGACTGATATGCCTCCTGAGGAGGCCCGAGACAGATGGCCCGTCAGGACGCAGGCCACTGAGGGGAGAGGGGGAGAAGCTGTCAGTCCTGCTACGGACCGACCTTGGGATCATTCAGTGGGCTGTGAACATGAAATATATAGGTTGCATGCAGTAAAATACAGCCAATAAGTCCTTCACTTTCTTTTTGTTTTAGCCAGCTGGTTCTGATTGTGGCTCTGTCTGAGGTAAGGATTGGATTGTATACATTTGCTTAAGACTCGGGGAGAGAGAAACCACACTAAATGACAGAGGGCCCCCACCCCAGGTTCCTGATCAGTAGGTCTGGGGAGGGTGGGGGAGGGACGCTGAGAATTTGCACTTGGAACAAACGCCAGTGGGTGGGTTGCTGGGGGGGGGACCACCCCTTGAGGACCTCAGCATAACAGGAGCACAGGGAGGGAGAGGGGAGTGAACAAAGGGAAGCGTACTCACTGCACTCCCCACGCAGAAGGCGGCAGGCCAGATATCTGTCCCGTTCACCTGGGAGACGTTTTCAACGAAATCGGGGAATCCTAACCACGCCACAGACCGAACTACGATACCTAAGCAAGGATTAGATGACATGTTGTATCTGGTCCTAATTTGGATCTAAAGCTGACTTGTAAAACACTGTAAAAATAATGGATGGATAGATGGATGGACATATGGATGGATGGATGGATGGATGGATGGATGGATGGATGGATGGAAGGGAAGACACAAAAGAGGGAGGGAAGGAAGAAACACCATATTGGTGTGTGCAAACGGAAAAAAATAAGACTGAGTTACTCAGAAAATAACTACTATGGTGGCAAAGCCATCCCAGGCATTTTGATTTCTAGTGAAAACCATCATAAACCATAATCGTGTCTCTATAGTTTGTGTTTCTTTGGCATTAAGAAGTGATTGTGTGAATAACAATCAGTAATTCCTGGCTGTAATTTTAATGTCCGTAACTCTTCTTCATCCAAAAAAAAGAATGATTGAAAAAGCACAATTCTGAAGTTTAAAAAGACAGTTCTTTCATTCTTTTAAAAAATACATTTAAGGGGCGGCCGGTTAGCTCAGTCGGTTAGAGCGCGGCGCTCTTAACAACAAGGTTGCTGGTTTGATCCCCACATGGGCCACTGTGAGCTGCGCCCTCCACAGCTAAATTGAAACAACTACTTAACTCGGAGCTGATGGGTCCTTGAAAAACACAAATAAATAAAAGTTTAAAAAAACATATTTAAGATTTTCACTTGATAATTCGTCCTTGATACTTTGTTTTTGACATTTGTTATTTGTGAGTTTTTCTTCCTATTAGACCCAGATCCTGAATTCTCCTCTAAACAGCACACACGATTAAGGTTGTTTGTTACGTAATGCAATACTTTTCGGTTAAGCATACACTGTGATACACAGCCAAAGAGGAACTGCAAACAGCACAAACTTATGTACTAGGGTACCTAGTATACTGTGTAATACACAAGTAAATATATATTGTGCAATATACTAAAATATACACTAAACGTGAACTATAAATACTAAAAAGCTTAAAATAAATCTCATTATGAAGCCACTGCTAACACAAATCATGCTCTTGTTCTATGCAGTGCCTTATCATTTTCGGCACATAGCACTTCTCTGCACTCAGTGAACAGCCTGTGAGGTAGGCATCCACATTCTTATTTTTCAGGCAGGGGGTCCGGTCACCAAACCATCTGGGCCTCTGCTTCTGCTCACCTTCCCACAACATCACCCACCTCTCTTCTAAAGGTGAAAGAACATGCAAATATTATTTCACTGAGTCTCAAAAGATGTTTGGGTGCATCTTTATTTCCAGATATTCAAATTGCAGGAACTGAATGACTATTAAGACACTTTTCCAAAGTGAGTTAGCAGAATGGAGAAGAAACTCGATTTTGATTTAATTATCCTGCCCCAAGATGATTTTCATAGAAAGGAAGGCCTACTCCCTCAGGTCTGAGAAAGCGTAGAGGTCTCTAAAAAGTGCCATGCTATAGTTTAAAGCCGGACTGGCAAAATTTCTGTAAGAGCCAGACAGTAAATACCAGGGGTGCCAAAAAAAATGTACACGAGTGGACACTTTGGTCAACGTGGCTCAAGCAGTAGCTCGCCGTCATCAGAAGTGTCTGGACGCTGATGAGAACCCCTCTGAGCACGTCTTGTCATTGCAGAAGTCACACGGGACTTGTAGTCATTGTTTGTTATCGGTGTATATTGAGTATTACAATTTTAATAGGAATTTTAATCGTTTTCCTTTCCTAAAATGTGTATACATTTTTCTGGCACCTCTGTATTTTAGGCGTTATGGGGCATACTTTCCCTGTCAACATTCAGCATTGCCACAGGGCAAAGACAGCCCAGGCAATGTGCAAATGCATGGGCCGGGCTGTGTTCCCACAAAACTGCACTTACAGACACTGGCATTTAAATTTCATGGAATATTTACGTGCTGGGGAACACTTTATTGTTTTTCTTAAAAATATTTCAAAATATAAAACCATTCTTATTCTTAGCTCATGGCCCACAGAAAACAGGCAGCAGGCAGAATTTTGGCCTGCAGTTGCCTGCCAGTGGTATAAACCCCAAATCTGGAAAAGAAACACACACACACACACACACACACACACACACACCTGCTATTCTCTCACTGGTGGAATAACGATGCATCCATTATTTTTTCTGGGTTTGGCCTAACTGCACTCACGTTTCTCTAGCAAACTTGCAATAGCAAACCCTATAAACTGATTTTCTAGAAACAAATGTCTCTGGGACTTAACTTTCATGGACCGTCTTGTTTTGCAGAGTCCCCTAGTCTTCCTGTCGGGTCCCTAGGAAGCCACCTCTGGTTCTCCCTTCTCTGTGCTCCGAATATGCACGCGCCCTGCCCCACCCGCGGGCCGCGCCCCTAACCGTGCACGGACCGGGCTGCCCTGCAGCCGTGCGCTCTTACCCAGGCAGCCGAGCACGTCGCAGGCGGCAACCGCGCGCAGGATTCGGGTGGAAGCCGGCACGCGGGCAGAGGCCCGCGGGGATGTCCAGGGCGCCCCGGGGCCCGCGGGCCGGCGTCCGGGCAGCAGCTGCAGGAGACCGAGCGCCAGGCGGAGCGCGCAGCTGCCCAGACACAGCGCGTGGAACGCTCGCGGCTGGAAGTTCAGCACGAGCTGGGTGGCAGCGTCCCGCGTGGGGCAGCAGAAGGTCCCCAGGCGCGGGGAGGCCATGGGCTGTGCTCAGGGACGCGTCCCAGGTCTGCCGGGACCCCGCCGGCCGGCCTGGGTCATGTGCTGGGCCGACTGGGAGGGGGCCATCATGTGCCCTGGGCCTCTCCCCCCAATCCCCGCCCCCGCCCCAATCCCTGGTCCTTGCACAAAAGGCGCCAGGCTCGCTGGGAGCTGTGCGCCCTCTGCAAACGCCACGAGGCCTCACGAGGGTGATGCTTGGTCGCGAGGGGAGGGGGAGGGGTGGAAATAGCTGGAGGTCTGGAGGTCAGCGTTCTCCCCTTTCTCTGAGCCTTCTCGGTGGCTGAATTCTCCAGAATCCAGACGCCCGTCCCCAAAACTGCCATCTCAACTGATCTTCCAGAAAAGCCTGCCTCCTGGGCCAGATCTTTCCTGATTGGGACCTTGACATCCCTAATTTAAGGCGTTACAGGCACCAGAACGCGTTCATAAACTGTGACTGGTGTGACTGGCGTTAAAATAGTGCTTTTTTGTGTTCCCTCTCCTTCACGGAAACAATCCCACTGAGGCAGGGTTTTCATTTAAGATCAACAAATAAATCTTAAAGAAAGGGGAACCTGCTTGGTCTAACCAGACACACACACACAGTTTTTGCACCTTCCCTTTCAGGTGTATCCCATTTTTACTCAGCTCAATGAGGTAGGGTTAAGTTTTTGACATTCTAAATGAGCTTTGAAGAGTAATTAATTCTCTTTAGAAAAAAATATGTTCGGGGCCGGCCAGGTGGCTCAGGAGGTTAGAGCTCCATGCTCCTAACTCCGAAGGCTGCGGTTCGATTCCCACATGGGCCAGTGGGCTCTCAACCACAAGGTTGCCAGTTCAATTCCTCGAGTCCCACAAGGGATGGTGGGCTGCCCCCTGCAACTAGCAATGGCAACTGGACCTGGAGCTGAGCTGCGCCCTCCACAACTAAGACTGAAAGGACAACAACTTGAAGCTGAACGGCACCCTCCACAACTAAGACTGAAAGGACAACAACTTGACTTGGAAAAAAAACAGGCCTGGAAGTACACGCTGTTCCCCAATAAAAAGTCCTGTTCCCCTTCCCCAATAAAAAAAAAAAAGTATGTTCAAGTTTATTCTAGTTTTCTTAATTGCTTTCATTTGCCTACATATTTCATTATACATTAAAAATCATGCTTTATTCAAAATGCATAAAAGTTTCCAAGTTATATCAATACTAACGATACTCATAAACCTATAGAGTGAAGTGTTTTTAAAAAGCTCTTCAAGGTTAAAAATAGAAGATTTGCCTCCAGGTTATGGCTTTACCAACCAAAGCTTTATTTTTAGAAAAAGAAAAAAAAAAGCCAGCTCTTTCAGATGAATCATTATCAATAAACCTAATCGGCCCATTGGCAACCCCAAAGCAGACACCCTTTGACCTGCCCTCCCCCCAGTCAATGGGCCCCCTCTAGGTTTTTTCCCATCAACTAAAGGGAGGGCGTCCCCACTGTTCTCAGCCGGCTCTCGTTAAACATTTAAATGCAAACGCTTCTGTGCCCTCCCACCCCAGCGGCTCATCTATAATACATTTCCACCAAGGATTTGGACGTGCTGAGGCTGCTGAGTTTGGGCTCAGCGCCTGCGCATTCTCCCTGAAGACCAGGGGACTGGGCTTCCTGTCGGCCCCGGGCAAGCCAGGCAGGCGCTGCCCTGCCAGATGGGAAGCAGAGCCTGTAACAAAGGGCTGCCAACGCCGCCACTTCAAAAGGACCCGAGCCGGCCAGTCTGTAAGCGGGGCAGCTGCTTTGATTAGAAGTCCAGAACAGACTGACATTGTCAAAACCTTCACTGCTCTTCCGTATTACACGCTTGTGAAAACAGTAGAAAACTTCGTGGAACTGCTCTCCCCAGTGTTAATTTGTCAGTCCTTTAGAAAGCGCGAGTCCTGCTACCCACTTTGGACAGTCAATCTCCCCTTGCCTTCTTCACGCTTGGAAAGCAGAGGGCTGCTTGTGGAGGCCAGTGTCTGGAAGGAGAGTAAAAGATAAAAATGAAAAACCCACCATCTGCCCTAATACCAAGGGTTTGAGTTCGATCCAGGCAAAAATGGCACTGTATTTCATCTCTGCTTTATGCCCAAGCGCACCTACGCAACTTTCTGCTTCCTATGTGCAAACCTACAGGCGCTGGATGACTGGGGTGCCCAGTGTTCAAGGTCATGGCTCCCAGAGGGTCCGTGGTGAGAATTACCTTGGGGAGGAAGTTGTTACCAATGACATTCCTCGGCTGGAAGGGCTTGGATGTTTTGCTGCAAATAGGCCTCAGAGCAAACCTGCAAAACGATCGCTGGAAGACTACATTTCTTAACTGTCAAGCAAGCAAGAGAGAACTTAAAATTAGTAGAAATAAAGCTGCGATGACAGAAACTTTTTCGTGAAACGGTGCAACTACAGTGTGCAAAAAAGGAAACATGCACAGACACACTTGAGGGCAGAAATATCTGGAAGTACCATTGTTGTGAGCACAGCCAAAACCAGGTGAGTATGAATGAACGCTGAGGTATCTGTGCAGTAACCATCAGCGCCTGTAAGTATATAAAGTTCCTTTTTCCATCCACTCCCCGGGCCTCTCCCTCTCTCCCAGTTTAGCGCCTGACTTCCATCTTGCATTTTCACAGACTGGGCTACCCAGGAAGTGCCCTGATGTCTTGGGTTTCCCTTCGCTCCACAGTTCACAATTTGCCCGCCATTCCCACTTGATCAGATCCACGCACCTCTGGGAGACGCTCAGGGGTTTTCTCTCCCAGCAACTTATTTTTCACAGTCAGTCCCCTGACATTCTGATGTCTCAGCCGAAAGGCTTGAGTTCTTGGTGAGACCCTCAGATATGCCAGGGGGCCCACATCAAGGACAAGGCATGGCTGGCACCAAATAGACGAATTAGTCATCAGTATAAGTGGGGGGAAGGTGGAAAGAGGGATTGAATAGAGTTTAAAATTGTACTTTTTCTAAAACAAAGAGGCACTTGAGTGATTTCAGACCTGAGAACAGAATTCATCACCTTTAATGTGCATTCCCTTGCAGATCTCATTGAAAAGCAGATTCTGATTCAAGATACCTGGGGTGGGGGCCCAAGACTCTGCATTTCTAGCAAGCACAGGAGAGATGCAGCTGGTGGCCAGTGGCTCCTACCTGAGTAGCAAGGCCCTAGAGGTGGTATCTCAACCTGAAAAGAAAGGGAACGGTTGGGCCATATTTAAATTGCGGGGGTGGGGTGGGGTGGGTGGGGGAGGGTTGTTAATCAATGTCACCCCCAATACATTTTTAATTTTTTAAAAGTTATAAATTGGGGAGGGCTTCCTTCAAAATGGATGTAGAGAAATTGATCAACATCCAACTAAGCCAAAGAACATTCTAAATGCAAACGACAAGTCGGGGTGGGAGTATGAGGTTGGCAGTGACGAGTTACATCCTTCCTCTGGTTTGGAAGGCCCCAGTGAGTGAGAAACGTTTGGGACAAGTCAGGATGCTGGGAGGAAGAGAAGGCACAGAGAAGGAAGAAGGCAGGTAAGCGCTGGGAGAGACAAACAAAAGTGGCTTTGTGCATGTCCTCACAGAGGTCTGGGACCGAACCTTAAAGAACCTTCACCCTGGTGGAGATAAAAGAGGCCAGGCTGTGATAAACACCCACTGACGCTCTTTTTGTACAGGTGAGCAGTTCAGCACCCTCAAATGGGCCTGTCTAATCCCAAACGATCCCACCTCATCATACATCATCTTAAACGCTTTTCTCTTTGAAAGCCAACTAGCCAGTTGTTGAATAAACAAAGCTCGGATGGAAAGCAAAACAGGATTTGCTTCTCAGAGACTCGATTTTCAATTTACAGCTGAATTTGCTGGAACGAAACCGTTCCGTAAAGGAAGACCAACCATGACCAGTCTGGTGAAGTCAGTGCACCACAGGTAAGAGTAATAGCAAAGCAAGTTGCCATGGACATTAGTGATGGACTAAACACCAAGGAGAAAGAAAAGGAAACAATAATCGATTGTGATTGTGATATGAGTAGCTAATGCTGTTATTTTTAAATAAATATTGAATGACTAAGAGAACGGAACGGCAAGTAAACAGGCAAGCATGAACTACGAAGGATAGTTCCATGGTGAGCTCAACTAAGTCAACAAAGGTGTTCTAACGTAAATTCACACTTTGTGCTTTTTCCGCTGTGCATGAAAACATAAGTAATTCTACATTCCTTCATGGTAAGAAAGTCTTACATTTACACGTCTAGAGACATTGCTCTATCATTGTTTATAAGGAGAAATAACCGCATTTCAGTTAAATTCACCTTATCCTGTATACTGATGGTTAGATCTTTTAGCTCAAAAAGAGAAAAGGTGTTTTTTGAATACAAATTTCCAGCACCCAGAAAGGAATGGAATAATTTTGAGACTCAGTGCTCAGCTGTGTAGTTGAGGTGAATTGACAAACACCCAAGGCTGATTCTTTTACACAAATCTGCTTTCTCTGGAGTGGCTTTCAAAGTATACACGCACAAACTTTGTTGTTGTTGTTGCTTAAATGTACACACAGAATTAACTCTTAACAGAATTGTAGAAAAATTACACACACTTGATTGGCAGTCAAACTGAACTTAGAGAAAGCTGTCTTTGTGCTTTTAAGATCATGAATGATGGAAATGATTTGTTCAATCAAAAGTCGGTAAATCCATTCCAGTTTGAAATGACGTCTTGAATGTGTAACTATCTCTTACTAAAATCAACAAACATCGATACATCACCAGTTCTTTTTTTTTTATGAAGAATGATTTTTTAAAAAATTTTATTGGAGAAAGGGAACAGGACTTTATTGGGGAACAGTGTGTACTTCCGGGACTTTTCCAAGTCAAGTTGTTGTCCTTTCAGTCTTAGTTGTGGAGGGCGCAGCTCAGCTCCAGGTCCAGTTGCCGTTGTTAGTTGCAGGGGGCGCAGCTCACCATCCCTGTGGGAGTCGAATCGGCAACCTTGTGGTTGAGAGACGGCTGCACTCCAACCACCTGAGCCATCTGGCCACCAGGGAGCTGAGCGGCAGCTCATTGACTTCATTCTAGTTGTGGAGGGTGCAGCTCGCTGGCCCATGTGGGAATTGAACCAGCAGCCCCGTTGCCCAGAGCTCACGGTCTAACCAACTGAGCCACCCGTCCGCCCCCCCACCAATCACCAGTTCTTGATGGGCTAAGAGGTGACAGGCAGGAGAGAAAGGTTTGTCTTTCGGGGGAGACAAAAGGGAGCAGGAACACAGATCACTGTTAGAAATTACTGGAAAGGGAGGTCCTAATCTTAAGCGTGGGAGGTTAGAAAGCAGGAGGTACCGTCTCTGAAGTTACATGTGCAGTGTTAATGACTAAAAGGCATGATACAAGGAAACAGTGGAAATCATACTTTGAACTCAAAGGTATGGATGGGCATGAGTCCCGGTGACTGGTTGGCTCCTTGCCAGGCACAACTGGAGGTCAGAGTTCCTGTGGTAGCACTGATTTGGAAGGGTTTCCAGGGAAAGCCAGCAGGAGCTGGAGGTGTGTGACCGTGAGAGAGACATCAACCATGGATACCCGTGGAATGGACAGAAATGCTCAGGGTTGGCTACAAAGCTTTAGGAGGGTAAAAAGTTGCTCTGTCTTCTATCTTGGCAGTCAACCCCTTTCCCTGCCCCCTGGGGAATTAATTCAGTAGCTCTGCACATCTTCCGCACGATGAATGATTCTGAGCCTGGGCTTAGAACCCAAAGAGCCTGGTTCTGTCGTTGGGCAGTGAGTTCCCCTGAGGAAACAGGAGCGTCTGGATTCTGAAGGAACCTTGCCCTTTCTGCTGAAAAACCACAGCAATTCAGACATTGAGAAACAGTGCCCGCGAGAACAACCTGAGCTTGGCAACTTCAGATAATGAGTCTGTGAGCTCAGTCATGTCAGCCTGAAGAGACAGGCGGCAAGACCAAGCGTGGAAAGGAGAGGGGTGGGGGGTGTGTCCTGAGAAGAGGAAGGAAACGAAAGTAACATTAATGATATGACCTGATTGCTTTCCATGAGTCGGCAGCATTGGGGGTTTCATGTGTTGCTTAAGTCTCATCTCCACCCCTATGGCTCATCTTTTTTATGTCTCATCTGTGTCTAAGGCTCTAGAGGACATGAGGAAACCAAGGTCACGGAAGGGAACCTGAGATTCATTGCCCTGTCACCATGAATGTCTACAAACTAGTCAGACCAAGGAAATGCACCTTTTCGCCCCACCATCTTGAAGCAGCAAGGAGTCTACTTTTGACAAGTTGGAGGCATGTCGCAGGTGGCCAGATCTGATGCCATGTGGACTGTAGCATGCGTGGTAGACACGGAAGTGTGTGTGTATGCGTGTGTGTGTGTCCACGCATGTATGTATGCATGTGTGTGTGTATATTTGTGTGGCAAGTGAGGTGAATGGGATAAACATACACATACTCACATTACATATTTCAAACTGTTGAAGTCTTGTTTCCTTCTGTAGCACACTACACTAATACAGTAAAATGAGGTGACAGTTATTTCTGGGGGTGCTATGTGGTCTGCAGTCCTCATCCCCATGAGCCGTATCTACGAAATCTCACACATGTAACAGAAAGGACTGAATCTGCTTGTGAACCACAGACTTGGACTAACTGTGAAATGACTCCCTCACTGGTACTCGACAGGTCATGATGAGGGAATAGGAAATCCGCATTGGCCTCAAGGGCTTGGCTTGTGGTTAGAACTACAGCAGGCTGGTTAGATAACACAACCTCACGTCAAGCCGGTCGTGTCCACCGCAGAAACATTTGTCTGACACGCATGCTACAGCACACGTCCCAGTATCAAAAGGACTGAAAGGCACTTGTATAGAAAATGGGGTCTTGTTAACCCTCCGAGGGGAGCCTGACAGTTCAAATGTAAGGGCTGTCCCCCCACAAGTCTTTGGGGCTCATTGTGTCACCTAAACCATGGGTGTAACCCATCTCTCAAACTTGTGTCATTTCTTTAGTCTATTGCAGCGGCCAGAAAACTTGTTGTTAAGGGACCAAATAGTTAATATTCTAGCCTTTGCAAGCCACACGGTCTCCGTCGCAATTACCCAACTCTGCCATGGGAGCCCCAAAGTAGCCATAGGAGGAGGCAAATGAATGGGTGTGGTGTTGTACCAATAAAGTTTTATTTATAAAAACAGACAGCCAGCCCTCAGGACTTAATTTGCCAACTCCTGGTCTTTTGTATAAAACTAAGCAAAACAAAATGATAATAAAATAGGAAATATGTATGGGCTTTTGTAATATGTATTTCCTGTACTTTTAAAGAGTATCTGACTCTGCTTTAGCAAATAAGAGAAATTCTGTGAAGAAATTCAGATGTACACGTAAGTAGGACATTTGTGAGCTATACGGACATATAGAGGGATGGAAAGACCGAGAAGTCTCCAAATATCGGCGAGGTCTTAAATTGGCCATCATTGCTCACACACCTTCTGGCCACTGACGTCCTCTGAGAACCGCAGTCGTCACCCAGGATTGCCTAGCAGGTTAACTAGCGAGCCACAGCTGTAGGCAGGCATGCTTGCCCCACTGTCTCAAAGAGCAGTGGTGTTGACTCCAGGTACCTTTCACCTGCTGACCTACCTCGCTCACTTCAACTGTGGTCCTCCTAACCGCTCCATCAGCAGGGCAGGCTGCCATGGCAGAGAACAGAGAGAGGGAGAGATAGAAAAAGAAGAGAGAAGACATGCACGTCATGGAATACAAGGATAAGGCAGCGTGGCCCGTTCACCCAGCTGGCATCCTGCTCTAAATGCATCCACCGTCCCCCTTTCTCTCAGTGCTTTAAATCGACTTACTCAACAGTGTGACTTGAGTATTTTAATGTGGTCTCACCGATGGCCTGCCCAGGTATGAACTTGGTGGCTCGCATTGAACCAGAGTGATTTCCCACAGAACACATTTGCATCCTCAAACCTGCCATGTTAAGAGTCAATCAGGAAGGGAAAACTGTGAGAAACCTGGCAGTCACTTCATTACTCTTGTGATGAACGTGACTGTCACCAGTGACAGCCATGTGACTGTCAACTACCCACGATGTAGTGAGTGTGCTGAGAAGGCAACGTCACCTCTGTGTGTTCTTCCTCTGAATCCATAACCCAGTCCAATCATGACAAAAACCTCAGTTTGTAGAATTGGGGGACATTCTACAAAATACCTGAGCATCCCTCCACAAAACTGTCCAGGTCACGAAAAACAAGGAAAGAGAGAAACCCCAGGAGCGAAATGACAGGAGAGCTAAATGCAACACAGGGTCCTGGGACAGAAAGAGAAAGAACCTCACTGCATAAACTTGGGAAATCCACACAAAGTCTGGAGTTTAGTTACTAGGAATGTACTGATGTTAATTTCTTAGTTTTAATGAAAGCACCATAGCTGTGAAAGATATTAGCATTCGTGGAAACTGGGTACCAAGGTCTCTCGCTGCGGTTTCCACAACTTTCCTGTAAATCTAAAATTATTCCAAAATAAAATAAAACTTCTTTTTCAAGCGGTCAATCGTAAAATATTTCCCATGGCCCTCCCACAGTGTATAGTTATGCAAAAGTAAAGAATTATCATCGTCACTTAAATTTTTAGAAACTTCTTGTATGTGCCTGGAAGAAATCAGTCCGTTGCAGTAAAAATTCTCCCGCCTTTCAGACAGGCGTCCTCTGCGCTTCCTGTTATTTCTACTGCTAGTCAAATACTTCTACATTCCTTGAAGTTCAGTCAAATAGATTCCATTGAAACAAGTATTTTGGCCAGCGGCCAGTGAAGGAATTTCCCTTATCCGAATCAGCAGCCCTCCTAGAGGCAGCTGCTTCCAGGGCCTCTCCTTCCCCCAGCCCCCGAATTATTTCAGCTCTAAGGGTGCACAGATGGTCCTTTCTGCTTGTATGTGTTTATGTGGCTGCGCTTCTGCAGCAGGGTCAGAGGGAGGGAATGAAATAACCTGTACTGAGTTCCCGCAGCTTGCAGACTCTCCTGGTTAGGTGATTTTATTCCATGGGTCTCAAAAGGTGCTCTTGAGCAGGTTCGAAACGCAAGTTCAACGTGCTTTCTCTGAGAGCCCCGGACAAATACCTCTATTTTTTCCCCTCTCTCTCAAAATGTGGAACTAGAAAGAAATTGCACAATCACACAAATGATATCAGAGTGAAATAGCAGAAGCTTTACCCTGCCTTCAGGAAAAGCAGTTTGTTGGAGGCTATCTCACTGAAACCTCACGTGTGGAATTATTTTTCTGCGCTTGAAGTTACTTGTGTGGGTTGGCTTGCACCAGCACCCCCGGGACGCTATGTGGGACTCAGGTATCGTGTTTCTATACTGTGGTTCAGTTGGCAAAACTATCCCCAAGTTACAAGCCGGTTGGGTCCCACAAGGTGGCTGAGATTTGAAAAACATTTCCTCCAGATAGAATGTTACACATGAAGATAAGCTTCTCCGGCTGGCGTCCAAGGGCCTGTCTTCTCTGCATCCCCAAGCTCTGCCCCAGGGTTGAGCTCTGACCTCTGAGCCCAGGTGTGCGCCCAGAACCCCCTGGGTTTCTTCGAAGAGCAGAAGGCTCCACCGGGCACCAGGGACGCCCACCCCTCCCTGGGGAGATTGCTGATGTAGACCTGGCCGCTACACATCTGCCTGGTAAGGGAACCACTTGGGCCTGGAGACCCCGATGACATTTAAAGACCGACAATGAGGAGCACGGCAATCATTTACACTCCCACTCCTCTTTCCCCAAGGAAAACCATTTTGTCTCTTGCAAAGAAGTTGCCACCATTTAACGTCCTTGCTTGGATCAGCTGCTAACTTTTGGAGTAATTTGATGTGCAGGTATTCTGGAAAATGAGACGCCCATCTCCCCATCCCCTCAAGTATCTTTATGAGAGTGGAGGGTCCTCAGTCGCCCTGAGGGTGGGACAAGCTTTCCCCAAGCACCCCCGAGGGTAGGCAGATAAGTAGTCTGTTGTGCAACTTCTCTGAGCACTTAGAACTAGCAGCATGAGCGGTGGGACGCTAGCCACCATTCTTCCAAAATGACAGGGCAAGTCCCATTTCGCGTCATGGAGCCGTTTAGAGTGGTTTCCATCTGGATCGCTGCAGAAAACTAATGTTCTCCAAAGACAACAGGACCCAATCCTTGGCACCTGTAACTGTTACCTTCCTTGGAAAAAGGATCTTTGCATGTGTGATTAAATTCAGGATTTTGAGATGAAGAGATGGCCTTGATTCTCCAGGTGGGCCCTATAGAGGCGATCCAACTGCCCTTGTTAGAAAGCGGCAGCCAAAGACTAGACGCAGACACAAGGGGTGAAGGCTGTGTAACCACAGAGGCAGAGACTGGAGCGATGGATCTCCAAACCCAGGAACTCCAGCAGCCACCAGAAACTGCCAGGGGCAGGTGACAGATTCTGCCCTACAGCCTCCAGAGGGGGTATCGCCTTACTGACCTTGATTTCATGTTTCTATCCTCCCGGATGGAAAAAACATTCTCTTGTTGTAAGCACTTTATGGTAATTGGTGACAACAGAACTAGGAAACCATCGCAGTATCCCAAATGCATCTCAAATTTCAACGTGCACCAAACAAAACTTAGGATTGTCTCCCCTCACCTGTCCTTGGGCCACCAATGTCCATTTATCAGCCACTCAACTCAATTACTTCAGCCAGGAAGCCAGTAGTTTTTGACCCCTCCACCCCCATCACACACACACACACACATACACACACCCTGGGGACGGGGAGTGGAGGCTCAGAGATTATAGATTCAAAATGAACCAGACTGGGGACTTCCACACTCATTAATAAGATTTCTGCCTTCAACTCCTGGTGCTTTCAACTTCCCCACAGAGAACATTCCTTCAATCGCAGGGCCCCACTTCCTCACGGTCTTCAAGATAATAGCTCAGTCATTCCGGCCCTTGGATGTGCTTTGAAACACTTCAGGAAAAAAAACGTGGGCAGGGATGGAACAAAAAGCGTTCAACTTCTGTGTCTATTTGCAATTTCCACAGTAAAAGATGAAAACAAAATTACACCTCTGGTTTTCTTAACTCCCTTCTTCTCTTGGATTTGTCTCCTGCTGAAGCTTTTACCTGTTAAAAGTCGTTTGGCACTTAATTGTGTTCTAATTGTTTCTCAGTGGTTCTTTCTTTTTTCTTCACAACTGGAGTTAATGTTTCATATTTCCTGCGTCCTTCACATTCCTTAGTGACCTCTCCCCAGTACTGGGCGAGGAAAAAAGGCTCGAGAAATGGGTGTTCATTGGCTACTTTACAAAAAACGAAAAACTGAAAAATAGCCAATGGCTTTCTAAAACTGTATTTTGAAATACAAAAACTTTTTAAACAGTAGCTCCAGCTAAGTACTCCCTCTTTTTAAGTACTGCTGGTTTGAAGAGTTAGGTATCGTGCCATATATATATATATATATATATATATATATATATATATATGCACATATATATGTATATATATTTTTTTTTTCAGAAAGAGGATTAGCAACTATTGATGAAATCTGACAGTTCAATTTGCCTTTTATTTGTTGATTAATTCATTCACTATTGGTAAAAATTTATACTAAAAAAATATTTTTAACCACCATTTATTGAGTCCCTTCTAGTTGCCAGCCGGAAACTTGCCCCTTTACAGATGACATTTTAAAGAGCGTGTCATGCAGGGCGAAGAATTGGAACTCAAATAAACCTGAAGGAGCATCCAGTTTTACAGACAAAGCTTCTGCCTCCTTCCTTCCTGTACGGTGCTTGGTGTTTGGAGAGCAAGGCAACCTCCAAAGGTGGCCGGGTGTCTAAACATTTTCCAGAGGAAAGTGCTTCCACTTGTTCAGTGAAAACTGCCCTCCACTACCCCATTGGGCATTGGTCCCTGCGAGAGGAAAAGCATTAGTCCTTGGGGGGACTGGGCTCAATGACCTCAGGTCAGTTATTCAGCCACTTTGGGACTCCATTTCTTCTTCTTTTGTAGAAGGGAGTGATGCACGCTCCCAAAAAGTGTGCTGAGAGGACCTGCGTTCATTTATGGAACATGCTTGGCACATAGGTTCCCTGTGAATGATACTATTTCCTAGTGGCTGTGGTGGCTTTCTTGTCAGCTAAAAGCACCGGGCCCTCAGATGCAAGCTCCGAATGTATGTGGGGTCCACAAACAGGGGAATGGTGCCAGGCACAGGCAGAGGCCGAGGGGTCTCCCCCTCTTCCCCTGCCAGCAGAGAAAGAGGAAGTCTGCAAATATGCCAACTGACGGCAAGATCCAGAGTAAAATCCTTAGGAGATGAGATGGGAGGTGGTGGGGGTGGGGTTGTGTAGCATTCAGCTTTGATCATGCAGCCAAGATCTGCAGCTAAGTTAAATTCCAATGTTCACACTAAGAGCTCCTAGAAATCAAGACGAGGACAAACGTTGACAACTAAGGGCAAAGTCATTTTGTTGGTTTTCCTTGACCTGCCATCACACCTGTGCACTCTGAATTCAGAGGGACCCTACCTCAGGCATACTGTGGGTCAAGTAGGGAATGGCTAAACTTGTCTTAAAAAACAACAAGGGGCTGGCCCGATGGCTCAGGCGGTTGGAGCTCCGTGCTCCTAACGCCGAAGGCTGCCGGTTTGATTCCCACATGGGCCAGTGGGCTTTCAACCACAAGGATGCAAGTTCGATTCCTCGACTCCTGCAAGGGATGGTGGGCTGCGTCCCCTGCAACTAAGATTGAACACAGCACCTTGAGCTGAGCTGCTGCTAAGCTCCCAGATGGCTCCCTTTAATTCACCCCTCTCCTCTCTAGCAAAGGAAAGAAGCCTCAGATTTGAAAAATGGCACACACATTCAAGACTCTTGAATGCCTAGGTGTGGGTGCTCAGAGGGTCACTCTGCCTGTCCAGAGGACTATGTGCTCACCGTGGTGTCTTCTGAGCAATGAAGCTGAATGTCTAAGGAGCAAACGTGCCCCCAGCCTACCAAAGGACAAAAGCTAGATGCTGACAAACGTATTCTACCCTTGGAAATTCTGGTTGAGTTGTGAGTTCTCAGAAAAGAAAGCTGTCGCCGCTAGAAGTCTACACCCGTTCAATGTCATACTAAACTGTTCCAAAGAGGTGCAAGGTTGACAAAGTTGGGTGATGCCTATCGGTCACAAGTCACTGAGATTTTCACAGGATGTTTGATAAGGTCTTGTAATAATACACGTATAATGGACATGATGCAGAAGTCTGGCTGTGACGTTAACACTGGAAAATATGCTCAAATATATAATAATCCCAAAAGTCGATGAAAGGATTTACATGGGTCTGAGAGGAGGGCACAGATCTCACAGCAGGCCACGCAAAACTTGGGCCGGTCCCTTTCAGCCTATGTCTTAATGCCAAAGAGACACCAACGTATAGTCAAATGATGCTAAGCTGGGAGAGATGTTTCATGTGCAGATTTAAAAAATGGACAAAATAATGTTTAGTAAGGATGGATGTAAATTTGCCACCAAGTTTAAGGAATGAACAGTGTAACCCTTTCAAGTGACAGATGGGAAATCTGATTATACAGTGAACAAAAAAATATTAAAGACGGCTTTGGCTGAGATTTACGGAGACAATGAAATCATTGTCTCTGCTTTAATGAGTCTAGTGGCCTGCATTTTAGTGACGGATAAAAAGTGAGATTTAAGTCAATATCACCCTGTGGTGGGGGGAGTCAAAGGGCTTCCAAAAACTCTAGGTGCATGTATGTGGTTCTTTTTTTCTTTTTTAAATTAGGGAACAGTGGTGTGGTTGTTTTTTTTCCTCCCAGGACTCATCAGCTCCATCCAAGTCAAGTTGTCCTTTTAATCTTAGTTGTGGAGGGCGCAACTCAACTCCAGGTCCAGTCGCCTTTGTTAGTTGCAGGGGGTCCACAGTCCACCATCCCTTGCGGAAGTAGAACCGGCAGCCCTGTTGCCCAGAGCTCACGCTCTAACCAACTGAGCCACCCCTCTGTCCTGTATATGGTTCTTTAACTTGCGGCTTATCAGATCCATCCACTTCTTAAACTTTTTATTTGGAGATAATTATAGATTCACTATAGTTGTGAGAAATAATATGGGGAGGTCCTTTGCACCCTGCAACCCGCCTCTCCCCGTGGTAACATCTTGCAAAATTACAGCACAATATCACAGCTGGGTTAGTAACATTGACCCAATCCACCAAGTTTGCTCAGGTTTCCTCAGTACGTGCACTTGTGTGTGTTTAGTGCTGTGCATTTAATCAGTCTGTGCATATTCGTGTGACCAGCACAGCCTGGGTACACTTGCGATGGATTCTTCCAGGCACACTCCTGAAGTCTCCGTTTAAAATGGGAAAAATGGCCTCATTCCTCTAACTAGAGGCACTCCTGGGGCAGAAACCACTGCTCATGACAGGTGCTCATGGCGGTCTGCAGTCTTATTTCAATTGCGTGGATGAGACACAAAAGATCTGCCACAAAATGCACTTGACACTGAAGAAGGTGAGAGGAGAGTTGGACGTTCCTTGTCCTGGCTCTGCAGTGAGTGGCACAGCCCAGACAAGGACCCAGGGACCCGACTGTGTCTAGTGCTGTGCAGTCTTGGCAAGGAGTCTTGTCCTGGCCGCCTACTCCCCGCATGGTCACCTGCCAGAAGTACTCGGATGGAGCTGCTTTGTGGAAACAGCTGTACATCAGCCTCCCCGCTACTTAACCACAAGCAGCAATAACTTTTTTTTTTGCAAAGCATGCAAATACCTATCAAAGCAGGTATTTCTTTACTCTGGACTTTTGTGGAAATTGAAGAGTCAGGAATAGGTAGCACACCTTTTCAATCCACAAACATTCAGTTCAGTAGTTCCAGATCTCCAGTCCCCTTTGCAGGGGCACTAAGGGACGCAGCTGTGGGACCCTAGGAAAGGGAGACCTGGGTTTGAGTGGACTTTCTGGGCTGTGACGATAGGGAGAGCTGACAGAGGCCATTCCTCCCGCGTGGGGACAGATCCAGCGCCCTCGCCTCCTGCCCGGCTTCCCGACCGGTCCGTCACCTGAGGGCCAGCGCTGGGGCCCAGGCTGCGGGGGACGCCCCTTCCCGTCTCTCGGGCTGCGCCCGGGCCGGGGCCAGGACCGGGACGCTGTGGGCGCCCGGAGGGCTCCCGGGACCCGCCGTCCGCGCGGGAACGGGCGGGCGCGGCGCCGGCCAGCGCGGGCCCGCGGGTCCCGTCCACTTCCGGCCTCACCTGCGCGGTCCGCGCCAACAAAGGCGAGGGCGCAGGGCCGGCCGCGCGCTCCAAGATGGAGACGTCGGGAGCTCCGGCGGCCTCGGGCCCCGGCCCGCCCCGCACGGGCGCTCCCGCCGCCTCACCTGCGGCGCCTCGGCCCCCCGGGCGGGGAGCGGACCCGCCCCGAGCTTTCCAGGGCCGCCGGCGCCCGCGCGGGAGGAGAGGCCGGGCCCCGCGCCGCCATCGGCCCAGGGCGCGCGCCCCGCCCACCCTGCGGGCACCTCGCGGGGGCCCGAGCGCCCCGCCTCCCGCCCGCCGAGCCGCGCGAGCCCCCAGCGCGCGGGCCGGCCGCTCCCCGCCCCGTCGGCCCGCCCCCTCCGGGCCCGCCCTCCCCGCCGCCCGCCCTCCCGGCTCCCTCCCGGGCCCGGGCCGGCACTTTCCTCCTAAGTTGCAGCGCAAGTTTGCCAGTGGCCGGCGGCAGCCCGGAGCCTGCCTCGCCCTCGGCCAGCCGGGGCTCCCGAAGTGCATGGGCGCGGGCCGGGCGGGCCGCGGGGGCTGAGCGGCCGCGCCGGCTCCGCGCCCCGCGCCCCGTGCCCCGCGCCATGGAGGGCGCCGAGCCCCGCGCGCGGCCCGAGCGCCTGGCAGAGGCCGAGGCGCGGGCGGCCGACGGCGGGCGCCTGGTGGAGGTGCAGCTGAGCGGCGGCGCCCCGTGGGGCTTCACCCTGAAAGGCGGCCGCGAGCACGGCGAGCCGCTGGTCATCACCAAGGTAAGGCGTCCGCGGGATCCCCTGGGTGACAGCCCGCCGGCGGGCGGGGGGCGCGGAGGGGGTGGGGGCGCCGGAGGGGGCGGCGCGATGGAGCCCCCGGCACCGGGGCGCACGCCTGCTCGGGTCCCGTGCGGGGACGCGGGCACCTGGACGCGCATAGGTGTGTGGTCCGCGCGCTACCCCCGCCGCTCCGTGGCGGCTCCCAGCCCTGCTGACTCCCGGCGCCGCACAGCGTTTAAATGGCTCCTGTTCCGGGTCCCCTCCCCTCCCCCTCCGGGAAGGGGCCCGGCTGGGTCCTCTGTCACTCCCGGCCTGGCCAGCGGCGGCCTGCACCTGTGGGGCGGCCCCGAGCCCGTGGAGGAACATTCCCACGTTCCCGGGGGTGCGCAGAGCTGTCCCCACAGGTGTTTGCCTCTCCGGGTGCTGGGTTCTGCGCGCCTCGGACCTGCACCCCTTATCGCTGGAAACCCAGACCAGAGCTGCCGCCAGCCCAGCTTCTCGATTCCCATCAGCCCATCAATATTTACTGAGTTTCGGCTTCCAGCCCTAGATCCACGGCGCTGTGGAGACCGGCAGAAATGTACAGAAACTTTGCTGCGTTCTGTAGGAAAGTGGGATTGGAGCTCCAATAATACGAAATTCCTGCTGTGTCTCATCAGGAATGTGTTTTGCGTAAATGTGTGTTGGGGGGAGGGGTGCTTTAGACCTGAATTCTCTGGTCTCAAAACTGGGGGGGAAAAAAAAATTCCATCGTGAAATTGACTAGCCCAACTATACAGATCTATAAAAACTCACGAACAACCCAGTCGTCCAGTTTTCTTCTGATGAAAAGTGTCCATTGGTCAGTTTCTCTGGGGGCCCGGTTATTCCTAGGGACAAAGTTCCCTTTAAAATGTAAAAATTCTTGGCTACTGGAAGCGTTTGAAGGTGACCTACCGGTTTCCTCTGCTTTCCTGCTTCACCACTGCAGGAAGAAATACAGTGACTCCTCACCCACCCCTCCGGTAATGAATTTGGGAAGTGGTGTGGCTTTGTTGTTCAGATGAGCAAAGGAGACACCAAACTTTTCAAGGTTTTCTCTCATTTTTATATGGACAGAACTGGAGACTTTGAGGGGAGACTTGTTCAGTTGTGCACTGAATTTATTATCGAATGGGGTTCTTTGAAAAGATGGTGGGCAGTCGTTAGTACAGTTTGCCCAGAAAAGGCACTTTCTTGCATATTTGTGTATTACAGCGTATTTCTTTGCCTGTGCCTTTTTCATAAAGGGTTTACAGGGCATTTCTGATGGCAAGAGTTAAAAAGATAGCAGGTAAATTACTCAGACCTTTAGCATTTCATGTGTTTCTTTTAAACAAAGACACGATTCAAAACATGCCTTCTGCAGACTTTATAGCAGATGGAGTAAGTTGTCAAAACATTTTTTAGGGTGAGTCTTGCTTTTTGACCTCACAAAGTAGAAGAAAGCTGGAAGTCACTTTAAAATTCAGTTGTTTTACCAGAAGCTGGATAAAGGGACCCCAGAAAAGCTGCTCCTCTTTTCTACAGGTACCCCAGTATATTTTTAGTTCTAAAAAGGTTCTGAAAAACCCAGTGTGTTTTGAGTGGCCTCCTGTTCTCCCTGTCCAAGAGACCCCCATTCTAGAAACGGAAGGAGTTGGTTACTAAACCCGGTGGACATACACCTGGGCCTTTTCAGGGCGTGTGAGGCAGTTTGGGCCTTATTGGGCCTGCTGGTTAGCTTAGCTCTCACACTAGTTGCTAAGGTTTTTTGGGGGAAAGGTTTTGTGGCTAAGCTAGTAGCTGAGTACGGGCTCGGCCTTTCCAGATGGTGCTTCAGGATTTTGCAGAAATAAAATGCTTGTGATTTTTATTGGAGAGGAGCATACCTCCCTCCCTTAAACTGCTTAGTTTTTATAGAGGCTTCGTGGTGGCTGGAGATTCGTGGTTTCTTTGCTTAGGATGGAGAGGGTTCAGAACCGTTTGGGACTTCTGTACTTAGTTTTCATGCACACTTGTATATAAAGGCGCACATGTACACGTGTTTTTTAACCACATGTTGTATTGTGTGGTATTGGCAGTCTTTTCTCCTAGGTGAAGTTATCAGTGATGCTTACCATCCAACAGCTGGTAATTAACTACCACATTATCAGAAAAGGAGGCAGGAAAGCGTGTCCACTTCTGACCACTTGAAGAATGGAAATACACGCTTGTGACGGAGACTGGGGGAATTGTTTCACCACCAGATTTTGAATGAATCTGAGCTTGGAATCTTCCTTTCCCTATCGCTACAGAAAAATCTTCAGGGCTTAGTAGATAGTAATTTTTCTAATAGGTTTTTTTTTTTTTTTTGCATTTAAAAAGCTTTGTAATTAGTTACATATTAGGGCCCTGGGGTCCTATACAGTACATTTTTCTATTTAACAGAATCTGACATGGGAGAAGCCGGATCCAGTGTGGGAGGTCACACTTGTTGTGATAAGGAGGTCGCATTTAAAAGCCTCTCAGAGTGCACATCTTAGAACTGGGAGGCCTGCCGCGATGGTTACATGGAGAAGCTGTTATTAACCGAGAGAGGTTAAACGGTGTGCCCTGAGGTCACAAACCTGGCACATCTTGAGAAGGGTCTTGAGGACCAGATCTTGTCCACGGATGTCCCTACATTTGTTTCCTCCAGTCAGGGCCATTTGCTTTTGTCCGGAATTACTTGCAAACCATATTAAGTAACTGTCACATCATTGGATGATGGTTTGTTAACCTTGACACTGTCGATATTCTGGGCTGACTCAATGTTTGTTGGGGAGCCGTCCTGTGCACTGTAGGATGGTTAACAGCGTCCCTGGCCTCCACCCACCGGTACCCCCTCTCCAGGTGTGACAACCAAAAGAACATCTGACACTACCAGATGTCTGTCCCTTGGATGCAATACCGCCATCGCTAGATTAGCCGTGTGTCTGTCACCTTGGCTTTGAAAGGGTTGTAGCTTTTAAAGCTCATGTTCATTTTTTTTGAAGACGCGGCCTGGAGGGTGGTGTGCTTGGAGGCCCCTGGCATGGCCAGCCTGTGCCAGCAGAACTGTTTCCTTCCCAGCGCTGGCCCTGATAATGGGCTTTATTTACATAGTAAAACTCAAACAAATACTTGCTTCATCTGCATTTTTGTAGCTGGAAAAAGGAAATCGAAGCAGGACCTGCCCAGTGCTGTGTTTTCTGGGCGTTCAGTGGGGCTGCTGGGTACGGACTGTCTTTTCTTGGGGTCTAGTTTGCAGTTAAGGCGATGCTGACTTCCCGGGAGTGGCATTCTTGGAATTCAGAACGGCTGTGTGAAGTCCCACCAGACCTCCACGGAAGGTGGCCACCGGGCTGGTAACCACTGAATACACTAACGCCGACTTGGAGCCTGGCATTTTATTAGGGCTAGAAAACACACCAAACCCCTGTTTCCATGCTGCTGTCCGAAAGGGAGCAGAACGATGCCTGCGTCCTGATGCGTGACACAGACCTTGAGCTGTTTGTATTTCCCAGACTCCACTGGGAGACAGAACCTGTGTAAGTAGATATGGCCGTGCACAAGGTCCTGCTCTGTCTGCCTGTTCCTTTCCCCAGCAGCTCAGCAAACGTAAAACTTCAGTGGGGGGAACCTGATTTCTAAAATGTCACTGGAGGGGCTAGGATTCCAAGGAAGCATTCTTTGTGCCAGCTGGGTGTCAGCGGCCCCCTGCGGCCTCAGGAATGTTTGTGGAGGGGGAAGGAATGAAGCCCCAACCCCTCCTTTCACCATTTCTTAGAGTCCCCCATCGAAGAATGCCAGAGCCTTACCCAGCAGCCCCAGGGGAGACACGGCTGGGGGCCTGGCCTGGCCCAAGGGCGGCTCCCGGTTTTCAGGGTACCTTGGGGGACAGAACCCTCCTGAGGAGGTGGGTGCACTGTGCCTTGGGATGCCACCCAGCCGGGCCTGCAGATCCTTAAAACGTGTCCCTGGATAGGAGACAACGTCCTTAAACGGCCTTTCTAGCTTGGATGGTGCAGGTGGGATGGAGGGGGATCATAGCACAGCTGGGGTGGGGCGCACAGCCAGGTGGCAAATGTCCCATGTAAACCGTCAGCCAGCGCCGCTCGTGGAAGGCGCAGGGCAAAGATGGCCATGGGTCGTGGGTGGGCGTGGGAGGCACCGAGCCCCTCATGCACCCTCCTTGGTGGTTTTGAGAAGGGGCTCTGTCCTATGGGGCCTTGCGCTGTCACTGTCATTGGTGTCACCGTCATTGGGGACCCCGAGACCAGGGAAGTTGCAGTGAGCAGCAGCGTTGTCCTGATGGCCTTGTATGTGTCCCCAAGAGCCAAGTCCTGTGTCAGTGATCACTAGAGGTTTTGACAAAGCGGGGTCTGCTGAACACAGCCATGGGGGAGGGGCTGAAGGACCCCAGCATGTCCTGGGGATTTTGCTGGATTTGTTTGAGCACAGCCCAGGTCAGTCCCTGCACTGAGGAGTCTGCTGCTTTGCCAGGTGTTGCAGGACGTAAGTGGGGAGGCCTGGGGTCCCGCCGCTTCAGCAAACCCAGGAGCTGTGGGTACTGGCGTGGCCGCAGTCCCCGCTCGCGGCAGGTCGTGAGGTCCCTGCCGCTTTCCGAGGCCAGGCGCAGTGTTTTCTGAGTTGTTGGGATGAGTGTGATTCTAAACACTCATTTGTATTGAAGAATTAATAGTGTGGTTAAAGAAGAAAAAAGGTGCGTTTTCTTTCCTGTGCTGAAAGACCCTTTCAGTTGGCAGCCCTGCCTTGCCAGCTGGCATTCAAATCTATCTGTGTTTCCCTGTCTCAGCTTGCGCCCGCCCGGCCCTGGCAGCTCTCACCCTGGTCTTCGCAGGGCTTTGGGTGGGGGTGGGACATCAGGCAGCGAGCCTGACACCCCGCCCTGAGGTCTGGTGGCTGGGGCTGGGAGCTTCAACGCGTGCAGGACTCTTCGCCTCTCAGAAGGTAATTTAGCTTGACTCACACCTATAAATCCAGAGGCTTCTACAGTGTGAAAGCTGCAAATGCAAACTGTGCGTCACACTCCGCCATGATGGATTGCTTTTCCTGGCTCACTTGGGATTATTTCTTAACATGTCCTAACAGTCATCTTTGAAAAACAAAAAAAACTTGTTTTCCCAGGAGCTAAATGTAGCACAGTATGATAACGTGATAATGAAAGGCGCATAGAAAGACTGTTTCACCTTGTCCTGACGGGCTGGGGTTTCTTAACTTATTTTTCTATTTCATGGCCAAGGAAACGGGCAGCTTGCTCGGAAAGGGTCGGTGTCTCTGTTTGGAAAGCGCTGTGGAGTTGTGCCCTTGCCAAAGTTGTGTTGTGTCAGCATGCAAATAAACCCGGGTTTGCGGATTTCTGTGGGACGCTGGTGCTTTTCTTGTACACTGGGAGCGGTGTAAACAGTCAGCAAGATCATTTAAGGATTTCGAGGCCAAACAGACTTTTTCTTCAGATCTTCCTTCTTTTGCTTTCAAACACGCGTCAGGAGTGGGGCAGCGCTCTGAGGACGGTTTCTGCACGGCAGGCTCTTCCAAGCCGACCACTTTCACCCACATGAAGGACTTTGAAAGAGCTCAGGGTTGCATGGTGCTTCTCTTTGGTCTTTTTAAAACATTGCCACCAGTGTCCAGCACAGGGGGTGTATATTCTGGAAGAATTGTTCTCCAGTTACCTTGTTGGGTCAGATATTTGCATGGCCCTGTGGTAGGTCGAGACGGTTCTGTTCAGCAGTGTGAATGTTAAGGCATCTCTTTGGGGGAATAGCTCTTCGTAGAAGGACCCTAGGGTATCATTAAAAATAAAACAGACACACCTTATCTTAGGTTCAAACAAATCAGGTTGTTCTGGAAAGCCAGGATGGTCTGAATTGCAAAGCAAAAGTATCGTTTTTTTACTTGGGCTGGTTTGGAAATCT
This sequence comes from Rhinolophus sinicus, assembly GCF_036562045.2. NCBI lineage: Eukaryota > Metazoa > Chordata > Mammalia > Chiroptera > Rhinolophidae > Rhinolophus > Rhinolophus sinicus. Next base: position 2,425,042 of record NC_133768.1, on the reverse strand, counting down.
CTGGGGTATTATTAAATTGTAGGGAATATCAGCTGCCTCTGTTGGATGGGGGAGGAAGACGGGCTGGGAGGGTAGTGATTACTTTCTTTTGGCCAAAGGGGCTAAAACATTCAGATCAAAGGCAAATTGTGAAGGTCAACCAGAGCCCTGGCAAGGTAGCGGCAGAGCGCTTTAAAGGCAGTATTTTTACATATTCATGGAAGGAAAGGGACAAAATGTTAGTGTATCTTTTTGAGTTTTGTTTTCGTTTTTATCAAAGTGGTTCTTACGCAGTTTAAATAATCAAATAGTTGCTCAGGCTAGTTATCATACCAGCAGCTCTCCCAACTGTCATTTCCTCTTCCCCAGAGACAGCCATTGAAACTTTTTAGCTGATTTCTGTTGGCATTTGCTTACATTCTAGAATGCTGCTACTTTGTTTGCTCCTTTTAGAGGTAACTATTGACTTCCCACTGTAGAAGACTGGGATTTAGCCTTTCCCCCCCACACACCTCCTTCCAACCCCCTACCTAGGCACATTGCTTGGGCCCCCACACTCCCATGTCATTACATGATAATTTTGGGTAAAAGAGGGTTTTTCAGTTTTAGCACTATGCACATTTTGGGCCAAATCATTCTTTGTTGTGGGGGCTGCCCTCTGCACTGTAGGATACGGGGCATATGGTCCCTGGTCTCCGTCCACTGGAAGCTGTTAGCACGCTCAACCCAAGCAAACATGTCTCCAGATACTGTCAGATGTCCCTTGGGGATAAAATCACCCCCTTTGAGGACCACTGAGTTCCTATTCAGTGTTTACATTATTTTGATTGCCAGGGCTGTCACTGCTGAGCCTAGTGGTACAAATTATGATTCCTCGCCCCCCCCACCCCCCGTTTTCATAATCATTAAGGTTAATGATACTTTTGTTTCTTTGCTTAATTTTCTATGTACGTATTGATGCATTCTCCCCTTGTTCCCCAATTGTGAAAAATCTTTTAATCCATTCAGACACACGGGATAGTCTTTTGAGACCTTTTGTGTCTGAAAATGTCATTATTTGACCTTAATAAATGTATTGTTTGGCGACAGTTGGAGACTGTTTCAGTGCGTGACAGCTCTCCCCAGCCACTTTGTAGGTGTGTTCCGTTCACCAGCGGTCAGGCGAGAGGACAGACCTTTCTGTTTCTTGATCCTTTGGACTGGCTCTCATTTTTTTCTTATTTTTCATTTTCATTTCTTTGTATTTTTGCCCTTGGGAGAGTTTGTGCAACTTTATCTTCCAATCCTTGAGTTTGAATTTTAAATTTGTGCTCTCAGATTTTTCAAATTCCAAAGTTTTTATTGTTCTCGAATGTTCCTTTTTGATACCGTACTGTTCTTGTTTCATGGTTCTTTCATACCTTTGGGGGATATTTAGCTTTTTTTTCTTGAATGTCTTTCCACATAGATTCAGTTTCTGAGCTCTGCTTCTGCTTTCTGTTTGTTTGGTTGGCCTTCTCTCGTCCCTGTTAGGGTCTCTCCTCAATATCTGGTGATCGCTGCCATCTGCACATAGTTGAAAGCGGTGACCAAAGCGCTGTCTGGAGGCTGTGTGCTTGAGGGTGAGTGATCTGGTGTGGCTGCTTCCTTGGGGGCTCCTTTACGGCCATAGCTTCCATTGTTTCTTTGGGGCTGGACATGACCTTGTCGTAGTAATTTTTCTCTCTACTGAAAATAAATTTGGGTGTAGGCAGATTTAAAAGGTGATGGGAATGAGGTCTGCGAGTCTCGAGGATCCCTGCTTTGCTCCCTGAGGAGAGAGTGGTCACCTCTGCCCCCTGTTCTGGGCACCCGTGGGTCCAGTGAGGAGGGAAGATCCTCACCAGTGATGAGTGGCAATGCCTGTGTGTCCTTTCCTCATCTGCAGTCCTTCAGGCTGTCAGACTGGAACCATTCCCATGTCAAGCACATTATCGTGGGGGTTAAATGAGGTAAATTAAATTTCTCCTTTCCTCCCTCATGCTTTTCCCTATTCAGTTCTGCTTCTTTAAGAATTTGAAAAACTAGGAAAAGTACTATGAATGTAGAGAACCACCGCTGATTTACTATAGAAAGACTTTAAGCTGGATTTTTTATGGCAACATTTTAATATGTCTACCAGAGATTTTGTTGCTGATTTTGACTGTTTAGGGTAGGACTTGAAAAAGAGCATTTAATTAAAATAAACGTCTGTTGTCCAGCACCAATATATTCATTGTGCTGTTGTTTGCAGCCCACTGGGGTGATTCTTTCCACCAAAATTTTTTTTTGAACACCAGTGTTTCTTCTTTTTAAAATATTAATGAAGGGTATCTCTTTCAGATCAATTCAGAAAATAGGATTTTAGAAAAGTGGTTTGGGATGTGAAAATAGTCAGAAAGGTGGGGGTTAAATATCTTCCAGGCATAGAGTTGGCCTCGTAGGAGTGGCAGAGACACCGTTCTTGTTTCCTCTTCCTTGTGGACACGCTGCTGGACTACATTTCCCAGCTGCCCTTGCAACTAGATAGGGCCATGTGACAGTTCTTCCCAATCAAATGCAGCCTGCCCTACTGGCCCCCCTTTCTGGTTGTCTGGAATAAAGGTGGCCCTAGGACACAGCCTTATCATGGGTCCCTGAATGACAGGAGCTTGCTGCCCAGGACACGTTTCACCTCCCACCAGGGCCATTACATGAGCAAGAAACGGGCCTCTGTTGTGTTTGGGCCGTTACACGTTTCTTGGATTACTTACTAGAATTAGGCTATTCTATCTAACAAATGAAATCGGGAGCGAAATCAAAGTTTTCCTTTTAACAAATACACCTAGCTTTAAGAGGCTGAGTGTACAATGCTTAACTTACACCCATACAGGAGGGAATGACTATTTACTTTCTAGAAGGAATCACCGTGGGTGTCCAATTAGCACGTAGCTCATTTCAGAAAATGAGACCTGTACGCCCAGAGTTTTGGCTGCTTTCCACCTCCACTTTTTCTCTCTGCTGATAATTTAATTTTAACCCTGTCTTGCTTTGCCCCTCCCTGCAGATGGTTGCCTGGAGCTGTGGAGGGGTGGGGCCGAGGCAGGGAGATTCCCCAGTCCAGATAAGTAACCTTCAGGTAGGGCTGGCCAGAGCGGAGGGTGGGTGGCCAGCTGCTGGTGGCTGTCGGGATGGGACCTTCCTCCAGGTCGAATTGTCCTTTCCTTAACCACCTTGGTTAGAGTGCAGGAGGTGTTGCCTGGGAGAGTTACACATTAAATCCTCACGAACGGGGCTGCCTTGATCAGATTCATTAATTGTAATCTCCTATAGCAGACTATTTCCCCTCTGGGGAAATGAACTGAGACACAAGAGTTAGACCATCAAAGGAAGGGAGATGGAGATGAGCATAGCGTATCAGTGGTGTCTGGAGGAAAGGGGAGTTAGTGTAGGGTCTGAGGACAGAGGAGGCCTCTTCCAGAGCCTGCACAGGTGACATAGCTGTGGCCCAGGTGACGTAGCTGTGGCCCAGCTTGCCCGGGGACAGGTAGCCCTCCCTGACTGTCAAAGGACAGGAAGGTACTTCTTTGCCTGTGGCTTGCAAATGCTTAAGCTGACGAAATTCTGCTTCTCTCTGTGTTAATTGTGCGTGTTTGTAAATTTGTAAGCACTGTGATATTTATCTGTGCTAATTGTATATAGGCTTGTAAATTAGTAAGCATAGTGATACTGTTTTTCCTTGTGGTAGAAACATTAGAACCTTCTTGGAAACAAGTGAAAATAAAGGAAAAGATTGATCAGTGGCCCAAAACATATAATAATATTATTTCTGGCAGTATATGTAGCTATCTTTTTTTTTTTTCCCCTCTCTGTGGAATTCTCTGCTTTGCATATAGGTCTAATTATTAAAATGCTTGAAAGCAAGTCTCTTAACTACAATATTGACAGTGTTTGGAATCAGACAGTAGCTTAAACGAAGCTTAGTTTTGCGTATGCTACTCGCAATTTCAAAAATGACATGTTATTGTGGAATATATTGAGTTTTATCATTTAGCTTTTTCTAGACAGACATAGTAAAAAACAATCCTAACTTCTGGAAAACTGAGTATTTATATTGGTCAAATACGTCAGTCTTTAAACAACTGTGTGCTTTTTTGGGTATGTGTAAGCTTTTAAAAAATGTTTTCCTTACTGTTTAGATGCCCTGACTATTGAATGAAAGTTTGGAAAGGAAACATCTGGACTTGTAAAAGATAGGTCTGCTGCTGCTTGAATCATAGGTATTTTGTGTGCATTTGACCACAAATATCTTACACAGCTGATGTCGCAGGGTTTACAAGCTGGGGGTGGGGTGGGCGAGGGAGTTTCCATTCTCCTTCCCCATTTTCAGTGATGAGTGTTTTGGAGAAAACTCATTACAGCCTCCTAGCACCCTGCACAGTTGTGAAATTTCACCCCCAAAAGTAAGTTTTACATTCTTTGCAGGTTCCTGACCGTGCTCCTTCTTGGGCCCTGAGGCAGGGATTTGGTCTGCTTTCACAAGAGGTGAATTCACAAATGGCCCATGCTGTAATTGCCGTCTGAAAAAGGTGTCTCATTCTCCTGAAAAACCCGTTGTTTCACTTTCTTTCTGACCATCTCACGTGTGACCTTTACTGGCTCATTTCCTCCTCAGTCTGCCACAGTGTTCGGTTCTTGAAGGTGCTTCCTTGACCTCTTCTCTCTCACCTGGGGGGGGGGGCGTCTCTTGTGCTCCCTGGAAAGAGGGAGTGTGGACTCGCCAAGTGCAGCCCCAGCCCTGGCATGGCCTGCCAACTCCTCCCTTCGCTTCTCGAACTCCTCCTGCGTTGCCCACCTGATGCACAGGTTTATACCCCAATCGAGCCGTCGTCCTTCATATCTCTCTCTCCCCAGATCTTCCACAGCCAACTGCTCCCCAAGTCCTTGGCAGGCTGAATGGCTTGGTTTCGTTGCTGCTTTTTCATGCCCATGCCAGTACCTGCATTGTCGCATGCCTGGACCGTCACTGTGGTCCCTAACATACACACTGCCTCTGGACTCTCTCTCCCGGTGTCAGATTCGAGACCTCTAGCAATGCAGGTGCCACAACGGTCATTGCTGTCTCACGCTCTTGTTGGAGCTCAGTAACGGTAACAGTCAGCTCAGCGACTCCTCATGTGACACTGTAGCTGGGTATAGAAGGTTCCTCATCTTTTGGCTTCTCACTATTTCCCAGCCTTTCTGTGTCCTCTCTCCTACCTTGGTCCTTAGTCCTGCACTGTCCTAGGTGGATACCACTTGACGTATGTGAAATGTGCCAAGTCCAAATTGAGATGTCCTGCAAGTGAAAATGCATACTGGGTTTTACTTAGTCTGAGAAAAAAGGGATATAAAGTGTTAATAATTCCTTTATGTTGATTACATGTTGAAATGATAATATTTTGGCTCCATTGGGTTAAATAAAGTCTGTTATTGAAATGAACTTCACAAATTCCTTTCAAAAATGCTTTTTAAAATGTGTCTCCTACAAAGTTGAAAGTTACGTATGTGGCTCTTGTCATATTTCTTTTGGCTGGTTGTGCTGTAGACTCTCGTTAGGCAATGTGTGGACCCTGGATGAAGAGCGTCAGCATCCCATTGGTGCTCAGGAGAAATGCAGACTCTCAGGCCCCGCCCCAGCCCTGCTGAACCAGAATCTGCATTTTAATAAGAGTTGAAAAGATTCAGATGCACTCAGGTCAAGTGTGTGAGTGCTGCTTCGGAGAGCTGTTAGCTGGTCCCCAAGGTCCTGTGTTGTTTGAGGCTTTGCAGAGGTTCTCTGTCTTGCTTTCTGTCCGAGACATTTATAGTTCCGTAGCTGTCTTTGCTCACATTGCACGTACCCTCACAGGCAAAGTGGCCCCTGGCCTTCCCTCCCGCAGTGGGTGCTCTTTGTGGGCCTGTGCCATCCAGGACCTCGCAGCATCCTTGAGCCTAATTGACGGGGATAGCCCGAGAGAGGGGACTGGCTCTCGTCTGTTCTGGGTACCCCAGTACATGCTTGGCACGTAATAAAAAGGCACCAGTCAAGTGTCAGTCGTGTAACGGGGCCTGCCTCATGCTGCTGCTTTGCTGCCAATGTGGTACTTTGGGGGCCAAGGGCAGAGTACCTCTGGGACCACGCAGGTTGTGCAGGGAAGCTTTCTCATGAGCCAGGGCCAAGGGGACCTGTGGGGAGGCCGTGGGTGCAGGGAGATTTAGGAAAGGACCTCTTAGGTGTTTCGAAAGTCAGTACAGAATGATGCTTCCTGGGCGTCATAGCAAAGTGGCAGGAGCTGCAGTGTGTAACGTGCAGTAGCAAGAAAACCAGAATACAGAGCCGTGTGAGTTCTGGTGTGAACTGTACGGAAGGCGCCTGTGCCGTAAAAGCGGGGACATCAGGCAGATGTGTGGGAATCCTGAGATGAAAGCCGCTTCTTCTCTCTTTTCTGAATTGCACGGCCCTGCTTTGTCCTGAAAAGGCAGCTCATGCATTTCATCTCATTTCCTATTTCGAGGAAACTCTGCTGAAGCCCCCTGGGGGAGAGAGGGCTGCCCTGAGTCTCCTTCACCTGCTCTCCTGGGCTGCGTTTCCCTATCTTCACTGCTTCCAAAGTCCCTTTGGAACCAGAGTTTAGTGTCACAGGGACCCAGTGAGTGTGGAGGAGGCAGAGTCGCCTCTCGATCAGCCTGGGTGACACCTGAGCACGGGCTGTGGCCTGAACAAGCCCAGGCCTGGCGCCCAGGGGACGTTGTCTTGTGGGTTCACAGACTGGCCGGGCCTGACTTCTTTCTAGTCCTTACGGACCTGACAGCTTCCTCGTCTCCGGGTCTGAGAGAGTTTCTTCCGGCAAATCTGGAAGTTGTTCTGCATCTTGCCAGAGTAAAGTGTGCCCTGCAGTGCCTCAGGAAGCCCGCTGCGTTTGCTGGGGTGGCTGGAGATGGCGGGCGGGGAGGCCTGCCTGCCTTTCTTTTCCCTTGAGTTTAAAACATTTTTTTTAGTTCAATGGTTTAAACCTGAAAAGATCATTGATTTCTAGGAAGAGAAAGGAACATATAAGTTGGGGTCCATCAACCTAGAGATCATTGATTGACTCTCCCCTCCCCCCAGGGATAATGCATTTGGACCAAAGTATTTGCGGGAAACCTTTCCTCACTAGCTGCCGAACTCAGGGCTTGGAGTCCAGGCTGCAGGAGAATTCTGGGTAAGCCGTGCCAGCCAGGGGCCAGGGGCCCGCTGTACTGCTGAGATCCCAACACACAAGAATTCTTCCCTTGGGATCTGTGCAGGGTCTGAGCTGGGCTGGGCCCATTAATGTGTCCGTTTCGCCCTATTACGACACTCCATTACATCATACCTGGGGAGGATGGGGGACATTCCCACACAGCTCCTGCGGGTGCACCCTGAGTGGTCACTCACTGGGACCCCAGCTTCTCAGACTTCTCAACGTCAGGGAGGAGGCCACGGTTTGCTTTTGCGAGAGGAGTGGGGCAGTTTCACTTCTTTTAATGATGCATCTCGTTTTCAGATGTCACAAAGTCAAAGCGGGAAAGATTTCTCCTGGATACAAGTTTACTCTTCATACATCGGGAGCTTTGGAAAAATAACCCCTGAATACCAAACTGCAGAGGTTGTGGAATCACAACCTTTCAGTTGTGCTTGGAAGAGCTTTAAAGGGCTCTATCTAGAAAATGCAAGTCTAAAAAAAAAAAATCTTCCCAGCTCAGTATTAAAGAAAAAAAAACACAAAAACAGACCGCTTTTGGAAAAATAATGAAAGAAATCACGAGGAATGTGTTTTAAGCCCGTGACATTCGCTGGGGTAATTGCCCCATCTCTCCTTCCTCCCAGCACACACCATGTTTCGTTGTGTAATTAGTCCTTGCTTCAAGAAACCAATATTTGTACCAATGATCCCATGACAGCATGAAATTTTAATTTTCACTTTCAAAGCTTTCTGGGTTCTCAGAAAATGTGAGGATTTTTCAGTGTTCTGTTCCCATAACCTCAAGTGGAGATGAGAAAATGAACGAGCTGGCGTGTTAAAGGTACGCGCTTGTGACTTCTCCTGCTTTTGCTGTGTTTATGGCCACACTGATGAAAATGCACCCTCGTACTGCTCAGTCTTAGGATCCTTGGTGGTAGGACAATCTGCCCAGCCCTTGGGAAGTGGGTGCTCTGTGACGTTTATTTGTATTATTATTATTTTTACAGGATATATGTTTATGGGAACTTTTTTCTTTTTTAAAAAATTTTCAATTACAGTTGACATTGAATATTATATTAGTTTGAGATGTACAGCATAGTGGTTAGATGTTTATACAACGTACGAAGTGATTCCCTGATGACGCTAGTTCCCACCTGGCACCCTACATCGTTATTAAAACATTATTGACTATATTCCCTTTACATCCCCGTGACTATTCTGTAACTACCAATTTGTACCTCTTAATCCCTTCCCCTTTCTCACCCTCCCCCCAACTCCCTCCCATCTGGCGGCCATCAGTTTATTCTCTGTATCTCTGAGTCTGTTTCCGTTTTGTTTGTTTGCTTTGTTTTTTAGATTCCAGTTGTAAGTGAGATCATATGGTATGTGTCTCTCTCCGTCTGACTTACCTCACATAGCGTAATACCTTCTAGGTCCATCCGTGTTGTTGCAGATGCTAAGATTTCATTCTTGGTTATGGCCGAGTAATATTCCATTGTGGAAACGTACCACAGTTTCTTAACCCAGACACAGTTTATTAGACACCGCCTGCTGAAGCTGTGTTCCTGGTCCCGTAAGCAGGGAGTGTGTGTTACGTGACGGGAGTACAGAACTGTTTCTTCTTAGTCGGTGCTTGTCCACCTTGCACGTGCCGCTTACCTGGAGACCGTGAACTGGGAGAGGGGCCTTTACGCTGCACTTCCATCAGAGCCCTTTGGGCGACTCTGGGGCTTGGCAGTATGGGCCAGCGTTCCCCTGGGATCTCAATTTGCCCAGCGCCTGACGCGCTTTAGGTACTTAATGAGTGTGTTATGCGTTGACCTCTGTCAAAGTCAAGGGTACCTTTTTCTTCATGGTCATTTTCCAGGTTGGGTTTTGCAAGCAGGTGTGTGGTCGTCAAAGCCACTTGTGAATAATCGAGCCTCATACATCACTGCGTGAGTGACCCACATGGAGTAGACTTTTGAATACGAAGGGTTATCGTAACATCTGAAGTTTACTCCAAATAACCTTTCATTGAGAGCTGTCATTTTCCTTTTCAGAATTCTCTATTCCTAAGAATAACTTTATTTTCAGCTCTCCTCAAGCATTTCAAAACCGTAACAACAACAACATCACTCTAGACATGCTCACCTTTCACAGGATGAGCACGAGTTGGGAAAACTCCCCCCAAATCACCAACGCCTCTGAAATGTGGGCAGTGGTAAAGCCTGCTGAGCCTTGGGGGCCTCTGTGCAGCTTCCAAACCCGAGTGCAGACTGACTCCTGCACATGTTACTGTAGGCCTCGGGTGTATAGAGGACGGCGGATGACTTTCCATTTCCTCCGGCACCGTGGATTGAAACCCCGGCTGCACATTTGAATCACCGGGGGGCTTGGAAAACTAGGGATGCCTGGCTGTAGCCCAGACCACTTAAGTCGGCCGCTCATGGGTGGGCTCAGGTGTTACTCATTCTGACGCTCACCAGGAGATTCTGAAGGGACAGCCGGGGGCACCATCACAGGCTTACATTTTTGCCATAATTCGTATTGGTTTACAGACAGGCCCCAGGAGTTCTCTGCAGAGCTCAAGAAAAAAAGAAAATCACTCCATCTGGTCCTGAACAGGTGTGTTTTCGGAGCCCGAGGAGGCCACGTTGGTTCCCGTGCGCAGTGCAGCAGGGTCAGGCTTTGCCAGGGCTCTAGTGGCCAAGGGGTTATGAGAAGGGAGGGGGGCAGCCTCATGCTGAGGCTGGAGTGAGGGGCGGGCGGTTTAAACCAGGAAGAGAGAGTTGGGGTGATGAGCTGTTTCATGGGGTACAGGCCACCAGCTGTGGCCCTGTGGGCGCCAGGCTCAGTCTCCACAGCAGAGATTGTCTAAGTGCGGTGGCCTGCGCCTCCTCCGAGCTGGTCAGAAATGCAGAGCCTCAGGCCCCTGCCCCGACTGGCTCATCAGAAACTTGGGTGGGGCTCGGGGAGCTGTGTTTGAAGGCCCCTCCAGGGGGTCCTGAGTGTGGGCTCACGACGTGCGGAACCGCAGCTTTGTACTATACATGTTTTATCTCATTTGTTCCGCACGCCTGTTCTGTGGAAGTGCTTGTTTGTGCTCATGGTCCGTCTGGGCAAATCATTATTCTTTCACATGTTCCAGCTTTGAAAACTGAGGCTGAGGACATATGAGTCTGACTTGCGAAGTTGGTAGACGGCAGAACTGTGAGCTGAGGGCGGATGGGTATCCCCTTGGCTCTGGAGTGGGGTTGGGCCCTTGGGGACGCTCATTTGCAAGTCCCTGAACCCCAAGTTGTTCACCTTTACTACATCTATTTCCAGAGGATCAGATGAAATAAGGCGTGTAAGTGTGGCCAGTGATTGGTGTTAGATGTTTAGCATTTATTAGGTTGGTGCAAAAATAATTGCAGTTTAAAAGGTTAAAAAAAAAAAAAAATTGCAAAAACCGCAATTACTTTTGCACCAACTTATAAAAGGACCTGTGGGGCCTGTGGAGGGTGGCTTTGTCTTTCTACTTCATGCACATACCTAGTGCTTGGGTTTTTTTTAAAAAACAAAATCGTGGGCATGTGTGTACACATGTATACCTACCTTTTACAACTGGCAAAGCAATGGTTATTTCCTTGTTGAACAGGCAAACAACAGAACCTCAGCGAGGTGCAGCATAAAGACCGTGGAATTATGAGGTAGAAAACCGGGTGCGAACCCCTCCCTGTGGATGAACCTTTGACAGTCACTGAAAAATCTCTGAGCACAGTTTTCCCATGTCTGTACTCGGGAAAATGACAGTTGATGGGGTGGTCTGAGTAGTGGGCCCACGTGTTGTAGAAACGTCACAGCAATTGCTGGGGGTGGCAGTGGTAGCAACTGCTTTCCGGATGTCCTGGCAGTAGGTGTGGCTGGTGTGTTTGGCCAGGAGCTGATGAGAGGGGTCAGACACGTGCTGGGAGAGGTAGGAATGGGGCCACCGTGTGTCCGGACAGCAGGTGGCTACACACGTTTTGTGTGCCTTTTTGTCCTTAACGTGACAAGAACATGTTGAGAGTCCTAGGGCTGGAAGGTGGGGAGCCAGTCCCCAGTACGAGGCCACGTGTGAAAAGGCTCTCCTCAGGGTTGGGCAGTTACTGTTGGCTGAATAAAAAGGAGAAGCGAAGAGATTTCTGAAGTGAGCATCTAAAGAGAGAGGACGATTCCGGTTGGAAAAAGCACACACCTGTTTGTTGCGGCAAAGTGCCCCGGATATGCGGATGACGGCCTTCCAGCCGGGGTCGCTACCGAGGTGAGTTACTGTGCATGTTTGCAGGGGGAGAAGCACACGGCGTCGGACCTCGTGCAGTGTGACGTGGATGTACGTCTGGTTGGGGCACGTCCTGACCCAGTGTTCTCCAGGATCATTAGTTAATGGCCTCAGAAAATCCGTCCAGTTATTTCGGACTCTCAGTGAGGGTTTGGACCTGGGGGAGGCTTGTGACCCCTTCTCTGCGGTCCTCAGGGAGCGTGGTCGGCTTGGTAGGAAGCGGAAAGCACTCAGACCCAGGTGGACCAGCACACGTCCCTGGGATCAGTCTGGGGCACGCCCGATGGCCAGGGCGCATGGCTGGGCAGGCAGGCTCAGTGGTTAGGAAGCGCTTTACTCAGAAGGGGCAGGTGGGTAGGGAGGGGGTCCAGCTAGCGAGATGGGCCCTGGCATAGCCTGCAGGAGCCGCACTGCCGAGCAGAGGTGCAGCTGTAAACCATGCGCGTTAGTGTGTGGCGTGGCCATGAGTCGCTGGCTTTGCTGCTGGTCGGATGCTAAGGTGGCATCGCTCTGGGGCCCTCCCTGCTCGACCGCCGCTCCGGGCCAGCCTGTCCATGCCGCCTGGCTGGCTGTTCCTGCAGGTGTCCCCCGGTCAAGGGCAACGCATCCAGTACTTGCTGTCTCTAGTTTTGTGTCTAGGCTGTTGGGTCAGAGGGAGGGTGAGGACTTTTCTGTCCTGGCTCCCAGAGCAGAAGGGTTTTCACCCAACTTTGTACTTGCAGATGAGAGAAGAGAGTTGCCGGTACCACAGGGAATGTTTGCCCGCTACGTACGAAAAATGGTACCGTCTGGCAAAGCAAAACCACAGGCAGTCCTTGACTCTGTTTACTGGGGAATGACACGTCTGAGCAAAGCTGCAGCCTCCTAGAAGCCTCACTGAGCACTCCTAACTGCCCACCTGTGCCGGCGAGTTCTTTCTCACTGTAACAGAGCTGGATGTCCCTGAGGACCCCGCGTCCTGCGACTAGGGGTGTGTCGTTGATTGCCCCATGGTGAAATGCAAGCAGGTCTCTCCAATTTTTCTCTCTGGCTGGCATGTTGACAGCGAACTACAATCTCTCCAAGACTGAGAATTCCGTTCTGCGTTTTCCTGGTATTTCTGAAATGCCCGTCTTAGATGACAGTTGAGAAAGTGATTCAAAATATTGGGCAATGTTTGATTTCCAACTTTTTCTTTTCTTTCTTTTTTTAAATGTTTTTGGCTGAAAACTCTTGTGGATCTCCATATGCATTATTTACCCTCCCCTGGCTCCCAGGGACCTCATCATTAGAGACCTTATATCTCTAAGCACTTAGTTACGGAAGGAGACTCACACAGAGACCCACAGGCCCATTCAGATGTGTGTCTGGCTGTCGGAACAGAGAACTGGAGGAGAGCCAGAACTATTTTGGATGCAAAACACACACAGCATAAATCCACACCCTCAGTGGAAAAAAGAGTGATGCACGGACTCACCCAGGGGGGAGTCTCAAGGATGCGTCAGGCGTGATGCACAGCAGAAACCTTGGCCTCATCACTTTATCTGGGGACTGGTGTCCCTTGCATGGGTGGAGTGCTGTCCCTGGTTATCGGGAGTGGGCTGGGGTAACAGGACGTTGATGGGAAAACCTGCAAGGGAGAGATGGTTTCCTCAAGAGGAAGGAATGCCGGCTGAGAAAAGGAAGTCTGTGCGAGTGAGACTTAGGTGTGGGCCCTGAGTGCACTTAGTGGGTCTCTTCTCCGGAGTAGTGTGTGCACAGTAGGTGCTTGCTAAGTGGATGTGGGCCGTCACACTGCAGTGGATAGCACTGCATTGACTGCTGTGGGAGGGGCTGTAAGTTCTTAAACTCAAGACCAGCCCAGGGTAATTGATGAGCCCTTCTGAAAGTTGCCCGCTGTTGCTCTGCAGTGCCCTGGGGCTTCCCTCCCCAGTCCTCTCTCCACCTGCTTTTGTTTGTACTAACCGAGTCACTTCCTCTGTCAGCTCTGTTAGCATCCATTCATTTTCCCTGCCTGGTAGGTCTCATTTCTTACAGTCAGACCCCTTCCCTATCATCAGGTGTCATCTGCAGACCCTGATGACATCTTAGGGCAAGAAGGGATTTCTAGTTACACAGCTTTGTCTGGTGGAGAAAACACTGAAGGTAAAGGTCTCTCCCCAAGGTCACAGAGTTGGTTTATGGCAGAAGAATGTCTAACTGAACATAAGGGCGCCTGAAAGGAGGTTTGTTTGGGGCTGTTTCTTTAAAGAAAATTTATATGAATGGTACAAAATTGCATAATTACTTCCAAAGTGTCATAAACAACCACCATCATTGTAGCCCAGGCTTTCAGAGATTCATGCAAAATAAATGTAGACTTGTTTCCTTGGTACCTGTTTATTACATGGTATTTTTTCTACTTAGAAATTTTTGGGCTGGCAATAGGAAATTACGGGGGTGATTTTGTTTTTTAAACTATTTATTTATTTATTTTTGCAAAATGAACAATGTTGTTGCTGTGTTTTGTGTTTTTTTTTAATTTATTTTTTAAATTTATTGGGGTGACAATTGTTAGTAAAATTACATAGATTTCAGGTGTACAATTCTGTATTACATCATCTATAAATCCCATTGTGTGTTCACCACCCAGAGTCAGTTCTCCTTCCATCACCATATATTTAATCCCCCTTACCCTCATCTCCCACCCCCCAAACTATTTATTTTAAGTGTGTTTTTCCAGGACCCATCAGCTCCGAGTTAAGTAGTTGTTTCAATTTAGTTGTGGAGGGCGCAGCTCCAAGTGGCCCATGTGGGGATCGAACTGGCAACCTTGTTAAGAGCACCGCACTCTAACCAACTGAGCTAACCGGCCGCCCCAATGTTTGGTTTTTTATTTTAGACTTTATACAGATGTTTTAGTTTCAGGATAAAATTGAGAGGAAGGTGCAGCTGTGATGTATACACTCCCTGTATCCATAACAGCATCCCCTGTTACCAATGTCACTCATCAAAGTGGCATGTTTTTACCAAGAATAAACCTACATTGACACGTCACTGTCACCCACAGTCCACAGCTTACACTAGGGCTCACTCTTGGTGTTGTACGTTCCGTGGGTCTGGACAAGTGTATGACGACATGTGTCCACCATGACGGTGTCACACAGAGAAGTGTCACTGCCCTCACCATCCTCTGTGCTCCATCTGTGTATCTCTCTTCCCTCCTAACCCCTGGCAACTCCTGATCTTTTCACCGTCTCCATCCTGCCTTTTCCAGAATGTCACAGAGCTGGAGTCATACAGCAGGCAGCCTTTCTTCATGCTGGCTTCTCTCACTTCATACGCATTAAGGTTCCTCCATGTCTTTTTGTGGCTTCGTACTACATTTCTTTCTAGCACATGCACGGAATCAAACATTTGATTTTGAAATTTCTTGTGGAACAGAAAATTGTTACTACTTATGGAATGAAGTTTTGATACGTATTTTTTAATCAATGAAATGAGTTTTGTGCTCCTGGCCACCCCCCATTGGTTCTCCTCAAACCTGGACTTCTAAGCAGCTTCTCCGCTATCTCCAGGTGGTCCTGCCCAACGTCCCTAGAAATACTGTCGCTAAATGATGTCACCTGAAGAGGACAGCTGTCCTCTCTGTTCTCTTCCTCTATCGCTATGGGTTTATCCGCGTGTCCCCACAAGTTGATCAGCGTCTCTTATCTAGCAGTATGTTCAGTCCCTTGGGAGCCTTCTCTTCCTGCGCGTTCAGCCCGTGCTTTCTCGCTGCCTGCCCGCCGGGTACTCGTGCCCCTGAGCTCCACTCACCCCTCCTGCCGTTGTGTGTGCTCCCCACCTACCCGCACTGGATAGAGAAGCTCCCCTGGGACAGCAGAGAGGGGAAGGGAGGAGGGGGAGTAAAGAAGGTGGCAGGTAGGTGGAGAGGAACAGGCAATGCAGGCCAGAGAAGCAGCCAAGGGAGGGAGGAAACGCCACAGAGGAATCACAGTGGTCCAGCGTCTGGACCTCTTCTCTGCGCACTGGCCGGACGCTGCCTCCCTTCCCACCTCGTGACTTTCCCTGCAAATTCCCAGCTGGTGTGGCGGTTCCCTGCACTGCCTTGGAGCCTTTTCGGGAGTTAGGGCGCATCAACGGGAAGAAAAGGGAGCCCCAGGACGCAGCGTGCGAGTATGAGTATGGTGGGCGTTTTCTCATTAGAGATGAGCAGAAGCAGGCCCTGCGTGCAGACACAGCGCACAAGCGCTTGTGTGTCCCTGGGCCGGCAGGGCAGTGCCTGGGCTTCCTGTTGCCCAGCCTGGCGAGGCCGGGGAGGAGGGCGCCGTCTGTGCCTGGCTCCTGTGGCGCTCACGGGAGCTTGCCAGCATCCTGGGCACAAAGAACCAGGACGTGCCTTTAGAAGACGGCTGTAGTGTGTCCTGTTCGGCCAGTCAAGGTCACCTCTGCCCATCCTGATTGGTTCCAAGGCCCACAAAGTCCTACGGAGAGCTTCGCTGCTACGGAAAGTAGGTTTTATCCTGTTAACTCTGGAAACAGCTCACTGCATTGGGAAAAACAAAATACCCAGGTTTACTGTAAATATGGTGACCTAATATTTTCATTTCAAAACAGAGTCAGGAAATGTAACTCCAAAGGCCACTCCTTTCTCTCTTGACAGTTGGCCTCAGGTAGAACACCTGACTTAGGCTCTGGTTGTTTGAAAGACCTGGAGTCCATGGGAAGCAGGAGCGGGTTGTGTCTACGCACGGATGGATGGTACATGGCAAGTGATTTCTGGGCTTTAGTCTGTCCCTTCCTGTCCCCTCCCTCCTCCTCTCACCTCCCCTCCCCTCCCCCCTCTCCCCTCTCCTCCCTCCTTCTCTTGGGCCCCAGTTCCTTCATCTCTCTCCTCTTTTTCCTTGACAGGGAGCTCAGGTAAAATACCTAACGACAGCCAGCCTCAGTTTGCACATCTGTAAAAGGGGTTGGAAACCCCACCTTGCAGCATTCTTTCCAGAATCCGTAGGTCCTCACCTGTTGCCCGACGCCTAGATGGTGCTCAACAGATTGGAGCTGGAAATTGCTAAGAACAGCTGTGACCCTCCTGGGCGCTGGAGGGCACATCTGCCTGCCTCACCACATCCCTCTTTCTCCCTGCACCTTCCTCGGTCTACACCCTGTTCACGTCCTTGTTTTCTTCCTCTCCCCTCCCTGTCCTCCTCCCCCTCCCTTTTGTTTCTCAGCTTTATGCAGCTATAGGATTTTGAATCTATACAATTCACCAGATTTGGGGGAGAGTCTCCCCTGCTCGTTCGGCCCTAACCCACAGGTTGTTGTCCTTTGAATAAAGGAGAATGAACTCTTTAAAAAAAATCCACCAATTTTAAGTGTACAATCCAGTGACTTTTAGTAAATTCAGAGTTGTGCGTGCATCACTACAATCCAATTTTGGGGCATTTCCATCGCCCCCAAAAGATCCTCTGTAGCAGGCAGGACATGTCTCCTTTCTGTCCCTATGGATTTGCCTGTTCTGGACACGTCATATAAATGGAATCACTCATACACGGTATCCTTTTGCGTCTACCAGTTTGTACCGAGCATCTCGTGTTCCGGGTCCATTCATGTTGTAGTGTGTCCACGCATCACTTCTTTTTCTGGCGGCTGTTGCACTGGGTGGACAGACTCCATTGTCCATTCATTCACCTGTCAGCTGATGGACATTTTTGTTGTTTTTCATGCCATGTCGAACAATCCGTGCGGGTGGTTCCCCACCTCCCATGGGCATCCCGGGAGGTGGCCAGGCTTTGTGGCCTGGGGCCGGTGGGTCACGTAAGTCCTTCAAGTATCAATTCCATCACTTGTAAGCAGGCTTTTTTTTTTTTTTGGTAAATATAATAGGATTGTTAGAAAAGCCTAGTAAACCAAATATTTGAAAAATGTGTTTCATGTCGTGTCTCTCTGACCTCAGGAAGTAACTCAGAATTCTTATAACGTGGAGAAAAATCCCCAGTTTCATCAAACTGACAAATAAATGGCCTGGGCCTTCTAAGGAGCCATATTCTCCGTTAGGCTTCCTCGAGATACATGCCCCGTCTTGCCTTTATGAAAGTTGCAGAATGTGGACCCAACTTAGAAAACGCTGTTCCAGTAGAGGCGAGTTTGAGGGTGCTTGTGTCACAGTGGGCGGTACCCTGAGACAGAATTCCTCGTCTTGTGAGACTCTGTTTTCTTTGTGGAGTGGAGCCGGCATGAGGGGTCAGACACACGCCACCCTGGGCCCCTTGGGCTCCAGCTGCTCTCTCATGGGGTCACAGTGTGGCAGGGCCCCCAAGTCCTTGGTGGCCTGGTGGGGTGCCTTCCACTAGGCCCTGAGGTTGGTCCTCCCAGCCTAGGACCAAGGGTGACCCTGTCAGGCCTCTGGGCGATGGAGTCACACTTGGTCTGAAGAGCTGGAATTGGGTGGTCACTTGGGGACACTTCCTAGAAAGCAGGAGTGCCGAGTGGGTCTGGATCTCAGGACTGGAGCTGGCTGGAACTGGCGTCTGCTGCCTGACCCCCAGGACAGCTGCAAACTGCTTTGAAAATGCCTTTTGTTTGTGTATTTTATTATGGTCTGTGTGTCTGTCTGGGAGCTCGGGGACTTACAAACCCCACACAGAGCAAGTCTTGACTGATGAGAAGTCGTTAGAGGAATTTGCATGAAAGTATCTAGAATAGTGAACAGCTCTTCGAGGTAGATCCTTTGTTTCTTTTCAAAAAGGAAAGTCCAATGGAAATCTAAGCCCCCCAGAGTTAAGCCAACAGGAAACAAAAATCCTCAAATAATACAATTTTAAGACCCCCTCTTCATGCCTCCATGTGGAAGACATTTGCATACGATGGGCGAAGAGGGCTGGCACTTTCTCCAGAACCGACCACTAAGATGCAAGGATTCATCTTCCTGAGAGGGAAATCGGAAACCCAAGGGAGGCCTGGGTGCTTTAAAACAGCGGCGTCGTTTTCTGGACTGAAATTTCAGCAGGTGGCTCTTGGTGTGGAGATAGGTATCTTGAGCAGTATCAGGTTACACGGACTATTAATTATTTCTCTCACTTCCTAACTGGTGCACTGGAGTCCACCCGCCACTGTGTGTGTGCTGTGTGCCAACCGGTGTTCGTTTCCATAGCGACAGGATGGCTTGGGGGAAGGGGAGGCTTCTGCTGGTCCCCGCCTGTGGTTTGGGCGCAGTGTATTATGGTGGTTGGTCATCTTCTTTCGTCACCCACATTCCTCCAGAATCTGGCCAGCAAGGAAAGCTTGTTTCTTAAACTGGCTTGTCCTGAGGTTCGGGGCTTCCCTGTCGTGCTAACCCTCCAGCGAATGAGTGACCAGCAGAGTGTCTGAAAACTGCACCTGAGACCCCGCACCGCCTGGTGTGCTTTTTAACCGTGGAGAACCCACCCCGCAGGCCACGTAAAAGCTCCGTCAGGGATCAAATATATGGTGATGGAAGGAGAACTGACTCTGGGTGGTGAACACACAATGGGATTTATAGATGATGTAATACAGATTGTACACCTGAAATCTATGTAATTTTACTAACAATTTTCACCCCAATAAATTTAAAAAATAAATTAAAAAAAAAAAGCAAAAAAAAAAAAAAAGCTCTGTCAGAGAGTGTGCGCTTGATTCCTGTCTTCAGTTCTCGTATGTGAGAAAGCAAAAACTTTAACCTCAGGGTTAGAATCTGCTGCTACTATTTTCATAGTTCCTAAGTGAAAACAGAGTCAGAATTCTGTGCAGTTATTTAGAACATGGACTATTCTCCAGCAATTCCAGCTGCTGTTTATGTGGGGTTTACAAGAGGGCACATGCTTATAATTTAACATAAAGTTGCATGTGCAACATAGAGGGGAAAAAAACGAATCAAGAAGACATCAAGATG
This sequence comes from Rhinolophus sinicus, assembly GCF_036562045.2. Lineage (NCBI taxonomy): Eukaryota > Metazoa > Chordata > Mammalia > Chiroptera > Rhinolophidae > Rhinolophus > Rhinolophus sinicus. Next base: position 2,405,706 of record NC_133768.1, on the reverse strand, counting down.
TTAACGAAATGTCTTTTAGTTGTGGATATGGGTGAGTTTTCCACCCCTACTTCTTTGTACTTTCGTATAATTTAAAACTGTTCTGTAGTGAATCATTAATTTTAAGAAAGCACATAGATGTTGTATTCAACTTGCTTTTGCAAAATGTGGCTTTTCCAACAAGGGTGACTTGAGGACTGAAAGATTCGTTTCTCTTTTGAAAATTCTTCGGTTCTTTCATGGCAGTGAATAGGGTACAATCATATGTACGTAAGGATTGGTATAATGCATAACACGTAGTATAAATGATGGTACGTACCGTTTGACGTCTTTAATGACGCTTCCCTCTGGCTTAGGCAGCCAGTGATGGACACCTGGGCTGTCTTGAATTCCTAGGACGGGAAAGACAGGCTGCAGAGAAGATTCACTAGGGAGATGGCAGAACAATAGCTTTTTAGTGCCTTGGTCTACTGTGTGCCAGATGCATGATGCCCCTGCATTGTCCCTCACCCTGAGGGACGCGGTCAGTGCCCCTTTACCTTGCTCAAGGTCACACAGCTTCCCAAGTAGCAGGGACACCTGAGTCTGGCCTCGCTGGGCCCTCTTGGGCCGTTATTCGGAATGAGTTCTGCACGGACATGGTCATGGAGAATTGACCGTAACGAGCCACAGAGTTGAATCTTTTCTGTTCCACCTCCCTGATGCCGAGGGGTGTGCCCGTGTCGCCTGGTACAGTCATCTGGCAACTTCTTTTATAAGCATTCTGTGTTGTAAATTTCTCTTATTTATGACTTCCCGAGTTTACTTTCTTTCCATTCTTGTGAAAGGAATGTGAATTTTGGGAGTTTGGACCATTTCTCTCTTAACCTACTGTTCTATTTAATGGTTGATACATTTTTATTTAAAGTAATTCCTGGGGTGGCTGGATGGCTCAGCTGGTTAGAGCGCCATGCTTGTAACACCAGGGTTGCCAGTTCGATCCCCACATGGGCCACTGCGAGCTGCGCCCTCCACAACTAGATTGAAACAACTACTTGACTTGGAGCTGATGGGTCCTGGAAAAACACACTTACATGAATAAAAGTTTGAAGAAAAAAAAAGTAATTCCTGAAGGTCCGTGTGGGATTTGGAGCGATTTCTGTGAAATATTCTGGCGGTCTTTTCCTTCGAAGCACGGCAGGCACACGCCTGTACTAGGGCCAGGCACGCATGCGATGGCTACATGCCACTTCATCCTAAACCGGAAACATGGTAGCCTCCTAAGGGTGAGTCAGGGTCCCCTCTCTCCTCCTCTCCTGAAGCCAGCGCCTAATCTGATGGCACAAGCGCCTCTGGTTCAGGGCTTTCAAAGGGATCTCGCCCCACCCCCACTTCCTCTCCACCAGATGAAAGGGTGGAGGGTGACGCCCCAGCAGCTCGCGCCTGGGCCTTTGGTTTCCCCAGAAAGCAAACGGAGCTGCCTCAGGAATGCCGCCTCACATTCCACACCGGTGCTGAGGGCAGGAGCCCTGTGTCTGTTGGTGCCGTCTGTCTGAGTGTCTGTCTGGCCTTCCCTCACTCACCTTTTCCCTCCCTACCCTTTCCTGCTACCTCTCCTGGGGGTGGGGGTGGGTTCTGTCTGGGGAGGGAGGGAAGGAAAGAAAGAAAACTGGAATGTGTCCCCACTGCTTCCACTTTGCCCTTTGGTGGCACCATCCTGCCCATCCGGTGGCCGGGGTGCCGGCTGCCTGGCAGGGCTCCTGCTCCACGGGCGGCCCTCTGGCCCCACTTGTGGGGAGCACTGGGGCTCCTGGGCTCTCCTGGCCAGTCAGGAGGCAGTGCTGGTCCTGCCTGGCGCGGGTGTTACATGTCCTGTGCACACGCTTTTTTACTGTTTTTACTAAAGCTTATGAATGACACTCTTACGACAGAGAGTCGTACAGCCAGCCCCAAGTTCCATGTGCCCAAGCCGTTTCCTCTGTTGGTACCTTGTGTTCCTACAGTACCTGTGTTTCAGTCACTGAACCAATGTAGACACGTGGTGGCCAGCTCAAGCCCGCACTTTGTTCCGATTTCCTTCGTTGTCCCGATGTCCTCTAATGTCCTGGGAGTCCACTGAGCCCCCTGTCGCCAGCGGCTCGTCTTGGCTGGGGCCACTTCTCACACGTTCCTTGTTTCTGAGGACTCTGACGGTGGGGCATTTTGTGGACTGCCCCACGATGGGGTCCATCTGACACTTGCTTCATGGTTAGACCCTCTCATCACACATGATATGTTTGTTTCACTTTGATTTTCCAAGTTTTCTGAAGTCTAGGAATTAAGTTTTTTTCCCCCCACAACTCCTGTGCTCTGGAAGTTTTCCTCTGATGACGCTTCTTTAGGGGAGAAAAACCAATGAATTTCCTTCTGAAACTGTTTTGGCAAAGAAACTTGAGGAAAATATTTTGGGGAGGGGTTGGTGTTAGGGGCTGAGCTGTGTCCTCTCCAAATTCCCGTGTTGAAGCCCTAGCCCCCCCAGTCCCTCAGAGTGTGACTATTTGGAAACAGGCCTTTTAAAGAGATAATGACAGTAAATAAGGCCTTAGTCCAACCTGAGTGGTGTCCTTCCAAGAAGCAGAGAAGCCGGGGCTGCTCGTACAGAGGAAAGAAAAGCCGCGTGAGGACATAGCAGCCGTCTGCACGCCAGGGACAGCGGCCTCCGCCAAAACCAGGCCTGCCGACACCTCGGTGTTGGCCTTCCCACCTCCAGACCGGTGCGAGAATAAATTTCTGTTGTTGAAGCCACTCTGTGTGTGGAATTTGTTCTGGCAGCTCCAGCTGACGAGTACGGGTGCTGGGTTACACGTAATTCAGCATCTGTTGAGGTCATTGTCTTAGACAGGGAGGTCCGCTAAGGGTGTCCTATGGGTGTGTCATCTTACTCTGTGCCATTCTGTGCCCCAAAAATAAATAATTTAGGTTTCGGAAGCGTGTTCGAAACGACTCGTTGAGTTGATCTGCTGCTGTGACGGCCTTATTGTCCCAGTCTTGAAAGTTGTCAACTCTTATATTGCGTTGGGATTACAAGCTAATGTATTTCTCTAGTGCAAGAGTTGGCAAATGATTTCTGGAAAGGGCCGTGTAATCATGTTCTAGGTTTTAGGGTTGGGGGCCACGTGGTCGCTCTGGCAGCTCCCTGACCCCGCTGCTCTAGGTTGGAAGCAGCCACCAATGATGTGGACACCAGTGGGCGGGGCTGTGTGCCAGGAAATCTTTATTTACAAGAAATGGGCAGCAGCCAGATTTGGACCCCCGGTGGGAGTTTGCTGCCCCTGGGCCCCTTGCGAACATATATAGTAATATTATTCCCTTCTCCTGCTTTGTTTGGATTTTGTTTTTGTTTCTTTGCTTTTCTAGGAGAGTCCACCTCTGGTTAGGTTTCATTTGTTCATTTGGCAAGTATTTACTGGGTCCCACCCACTGCGTAAGGCGGCTCAGTTTAACAGCACTGTGATGCTGACCGAGGAGCAGCCCGAGCGATGAGGCCTGCACCCCTGACCCTGCTGTGGTGACTAGACCAGCTCTGAAATTGCAGGGGCGTCATTTGAAGCTAGCATCCCCTTCCCCACCGATAAAAAAAAAACATGTATTGAAAACAAAGACTTTCATTGTCTCCAGTTGTCTGGAGAGATGGGTGTGTGTGTGTAAACTTCCAGAGTCAAAGGGCTCAGAGCCCAGGGGCTGGACCCTGCCTGGCCACAGCCCTCCTGGTCCCTGTCACTCTCCTTTCTGTCTCCCCCGCCCCTCCCACCTCCCTCGGCTGCACACAGCCCTTCCTCACATGGCTCGGCCCTTCCTCATGTGGCTCGGCCCTGGCAGCCCCCCCTCCACAGTGTGTCCAGCCTCAGGGCAGGGAGGACTGTGGACGCTGTGCCTCCTCTGACTGCCCGAGAGATGCTGGTGTGGCCTGTCCTCGCTGCACGGGGCCATGGAGCTTGGATCCATGTTCTCCTGCTGGCATAGCCTCCGCTGCTACTCTGCCCTGCCCTGCCCAGTTAGCGGGAGCCGCTCAAATGTGTCCCATTGTTTCCATGTCCTCTCCCTTCCTCATCTAGATTATTGAAGCAGCCTCTCAACTGTCCTGGTCTTTCTCACTCCTCCAGGTCGTGTGAATACGTCCCAGAGCTCAACCCTGGCCATGCGAGTTCCGTGTCTGTGGAAAGTCCCCTCCTTCATGGGTTATTAGGAGATGGGGCTGCAGGAGGCCTAGTTCTCTGCCCAGTGATGTTTCAGGAATGGCTCCGTCTTCATCCTGCAATGCCTTCCCTCCCCCACAGCCCCCCACTCAGGCTTCTGATTGGGAAGCAGAATGAATTGGTGACAGTCTTCATTTTCTTAAGGGGGCTGGTCCAGGTTTCCAGCTCCCTTCTTGCTTCAATCTTTGGATCATTCTCCTTATCAACACACAGATTCTAGCCTTTCTGTAAGGCCCGAGTCTTGGGGACACTTAGGAAGCTAAGGTATGTTTTTAAGCTTTGATTCACTCTTTTTTTTTTTTTTTAAAGATTTTATTGGGGAAGGGGAACAGGACTTTATTGGGGAACAGTGTGTACTTCCAGGACTTTTTTCCAAGTCAAGTTGTTGTCCTTTCAATCTTAGTTGTGGAGGGTGCCATTCAGCTTCAAGTTGTTGTCCTTTCAATCTTAGTTGTGGAGGGCGCAGCTCAGCTCCAGGTCCAGTTGCCCTTGTTAGTTGTAGAGGGAGGAGCCCACCATCCCTTGCGGGACACGAGGAGTTGAACTGGCAACCTTGTGGTTGAGAGCCCACTGGCCCATGTGGGAATCGAACCGGCAGCCTTCGGAGTTAGGAGCACGGAGCTCCCACCGCCTGAGCCACTGGGCCGGCCTGATTCATTCTTAAATCCAGGTGAAGGGTGAGTTTCTGCAGAGGATGGGCTGACCCGGGAGCTCCCAGACTTCTACTGGCTGTGTACTTGGGCAGGGGCCCCTTGTTTCTCATTTTCAGGGTTCGTCCAGGAGATCTAAAAACCTTCTAGGATAGACGCTTATTGTTGAAAAATCCTTGAAGCTCGGTTTAACTGTAGGGATTTTCAAATATACTGCATTTAGTGACTGTGTCTTAAAAAGTAAAGCATGATATGAATACATATTTCTTCTCTTTTTTAAAATTAAAGTTTATTGGGGTGACAATGGTTAGTAAAGTTACCTAGGTTTCAGGTGTACAATTCTGTAATACATCATCTATATATCACATTGTGTGTTCACCACCCAGAGTCAGTTCTCCTTCCATCACCAAATATTTGACCCCATTTACCCTCATCTACCACCCCTCTGCCCCCTTACCCTCTGGTAACCATTAAACTATTGTCTGTGTCTCTGAGTTTTTGTCTCTTCATTTGTCTTGTTCCTTTGTTATTGTCAGTTTTATATCCCACATATCAGTGAAATCATATGGTTCTTGACTTCTTCTGTCTGACTTATTTCGCTTAGCATAATAATCTCAAGATCCATCCATGTTGTCGTAAATGGCACTATTTCATCTTTTCTTACCACCGAATAGATGGATATCCATTTCTTAAAGGCACACTGATGATAAGTTTATGACTCTCAGGGAAGTACTAATGTGAGTTGAATTTATGCCTTACCTCCACTTTTAATATATATATATATATATATTTTATGATGAAGTATAACTTGCATTCAGAAAAGAGAACAAAAAAATGACTGGAACAGCTGGATGACTTTTCTTGGAATGAACATGGCTGTGTCACCCGCCCCCCACATCAAGAATGATGACTTTGGTAATTAATGTTCTAGGCATATCCTAGCCCCCAGGGGTGCCCTCAAGCCTCTCCCCAAAGATACTACTGTCTTGAATTTTCACACCATAGATTAGCCTCTGTTTGACCTTTATATAAATGCAATAGACTTTTTTGCATCTAGCTTTTTCCACTCAATCGTATGTTTGTGAGATTCATATCATTGCTGGTAGCAATAGTAGTTCATTTTCTTTGCTGAACTTCACTGGTTTTTCTTTTTTTTTTTTTTAAGGGTATTTTTGAAAATTTTTAACGGCTTTGACCTTCTAGCTATCTTGAACACAGAATTGGCATCTGTGTTGTCCCAGAACCCATGCCAGGCTGCTCTGTGGTTGGCGTCTGCCTTCCAGAAAATTCATTGTTTTCCCACTGTAACTGTTTCAGTAGAGTTGGCACCCGTGCTAGAATGCTGCTTCTGGGTCTCATTTCATTTTATGTTTGGCACGCTTGGAGGTTGCGAAGGTCTAGTGATGGTGGCGGTGGGTGTCAGATGGAGTCTGGACCCCAGGAAACCTAATTTCCCACTTTTAAAAGGGTAATTAGCTGCTGGAATATCGCCTTTGATATGTCAGGTTTTCTCACTTTGGATTTGTTAAGGGTGTGAACCATTTTTTATTCTGTGCTTGTCTTGGCTTCACTTTAGTATCTACAAAACTGGACAAATGTGGTAGAATAAGCCTGGCAAACCAGGCTGATAGCATTCAAACCCAGTGGCAAGGAATTAGACCTTGAAATTGGTGTATATCCATTGAATTACTGGCCCTTCATTGGTGGGCCTTTGTTTTCATTAACAAGATAGTGGTCAGTGACCTTAGGGACATTCAAGGCACATGGCCTGCTGGTCTGCTGGATGAGAACGGGGTTTCATAGCCAGTATTTTGCAGTGAGCAGCTGCAGTGTGGTGGACGGGGGGGAGGGGGGAGACGGGGACGAGGATTAATTAGGTAAAAGCTTTCCTCGGCAGAGTGCCTGATCAGCGTTCGGTTGTATGCTGCTCCTAAGACGTCCCGGGGACAAGCTGCGGCCACTCCTGAAGCCGGGATGATACTGGGGTTTGTTTTACTCCGTGTTCTGGTCCTCACTAGTGATTTGGGAGTCTGCCTTCTGCTGCCCTGCCTGAATGCATGTGCTGACTTCTGTGCTAACTTACTGTGTACGCAGGCAGCCCAGGCCTGGCGAATTCCTTTGACGGATTTCTTCCACTGGACTTACTGGGGTACCTAAGGAAATTATCTTTCTTTGCATCGTTGTTCTCTTTAGTCCTTTGCCTCTGTAGCGACGTTTTTCCTGTAAGGCTCAGGAAAGGGGCGGAAGGAGAAATAGATCATGGATATGCAAAGCTTGCACGATGAGGGGGTTACATACCACCCCGGCCTTAGAGCAAATGGGCTCAGAGGGTCAGCGCCCCTGGAGATGACCTCTGTCTGTTTTGCTTGTGGGCACCTCATTCCAGGGCCTTCTGCAGGCAGTGCAGGGCTGAGCTCTCATTCCCTTTCCCTTCCCCTCCAAATATCTTGCTCTGGGGTAGAAGTGCTAATGCCTCTGCCATCACTTCAAGACCTCCAGTTAATTTCAGTGAACTTGGCCAGCTTGTCTGCCAGCATTTGGGCAGGGTGAAGCTGCGACCAACAGACGGCATAGGACACGCTTTCTTGAGGGTCAAAGGAGATTGTTGTATACAATTGAACAAGGTATGGTTACATCACATTGGTATAAAAGAGTGCATGTTACTGTATACTTTTGCAGAATGGGCAGACACAAAGAAGATATGCTGTATACACTGTATCCATTTTGGTAGTGGGGGGGGGTTGGGGACAGCGGTTTCTTCCCCTTGCAGCCGGCGAGAGCTCAGGGAGGTAATGGGGTCTGACACTGTGAGGTGAGCACCGGCGCCCAGGCGTCCCTGTCCCTCTTGCACCTGGTGGACATCTTGCATCCAGGCGGGCTGCCCCTGGTGAGAGTAGCTTGACGGCCCTGTTGGCTCATCCCCGTCTGGAGCATATGGGGGGCTGTTTATTGCATAGACAGGGGCTCGCAGCATGGTGGGCCTGCTCTCTGATCTTCCCCACACACCTGTGTTTCGGCTAAAAGCCATCACTTTCTTAGTCCCCCCAACCTTTGTGTCTGCCACTGGTTCAGTGGCGGATGCCTTCATGGAAAAAACACACTTTTGTTTTTGCTTTGTTTTGGTTGCTTTATGTGTTACTACTTACTTACCTGGTGGCTGAGCATAGAGAACTCTGAAGTCAGATACTGGCTGTCAGACTGAGCGCTTACGTACTTGCCTTCAGGTTCAGAATCTTACGTAATTCAAACTCGGGTTTGGGAGAGCTACAGATGACTAAATCTCACGGACTTTGGGGGTTCCTTGTATTTTATCAAACCTGTGAAAGGTAAATGGAAGATAGCGTTGGATGATACTGTCTCTTCTACCCTGTTTAAATGGTTTTTATGGTTCCTGAATTTGCAAAACATTTGTCAGAATGCTTGACATTTGTATTGCTCCTTGGTTTTCAATATGGTGGTGGTGAAATGACAAGGGACTGCTCAGTTATATGTTATAGTTTATTTGTTTAAGCATCTGGTTATTCAGAAAATATGAGTCCTTGCCATCCACCAGGTTCTGTGCTGGGGGGCTGGGAGGGCTTCCAGGAGGAGGAGTCAGGTCTGGTTTGGATGTACCCCTGAGCAGCCCCACTTCATAACTGGTGTCCTAAACTCAGCAATATGCTGCTGTTTCAAAGTTTACGATCATATATTCACTCTAAGTTTGGTTTCTTTTTCAGTAGTCAACCCAAAGTAAGGCAGGACAAGTTTTAATCTTATCAACCTCAAAGTCTTGTCTAAAAATCTGACAAAAAAGAGATGTGACAGTTTTGTTAAGTACAGAGGGACAACAGATCTAGTCCTCAGCGGTTTGTATTTAACTGAGTTAGATAAATTCACATCATGAAGCATTGCTGATACCAGCCTCTAGCTGTCAGTTAAGATAGAATATACGAGGTCAGACAATTAAGTTCACAAACTCATCCTAGAAAAAGTGCTACACACCTCATTGCTGAATATCACTACGGTCACCTTTGAAGTACTCCCCTTGGGAAGCTGTGCACCAACGCCATTGCCTAGTCCACCCTTCAAAGCCATTTTGGAACTCATTTTCTGGAATGGCCATCAGAGCTGTTGTCATATTACCCTTGAGGTCCTGAATGTCATCAAAATGTCTTCCTTTCAATATTTCCTTTATCTTTGGGTAAAGAAAGGAGTCATTGGCGGCCAGATCAGGTGAGCAGGGAGGGTGTTCCAATCCAGTTATTTGTTTACTGGCTAAAAACTCCCTCACAGGCAGTGCCGTGTGAGCTGGTGCATTGTCCTGATGCAAGAGCCATGAATTGTTGGCGAAAAGTTCAGGTCGTCTAACTTTTTCACACAGCCTTTTCCGCACTTCCAAATAGTCAACTTGGCTAACTGTTTGTCCCGTTGGTACAACTTCATAATGAATAATCCCTGATACCAAAAAAAGGTTAGCAACGTCATTGTAACAAGTTTGCAAACTTTGTTGTCAGACCTCATATACTTATTATAAAAACGGGCTGCCTGTCCGGCTATTGGTTTAAAATCCACCTCGGCGTCTGCCTGGAATGGCAGTAGGGCCGAGGGCATCGCAGTCACGTGTTTTAGGTCTCCTTTCTGTTTCTTGTGGTCACTCTAACAACGTCTCATGACTTTGTCCCATGGGCTGAGTTGCTAACAGCCTCCTGAGTGGCTGTGGCAATAAATGACAGGCTGCATTCATGGAGCGTGGTAGTCATTTTTCTAACAGTTTTAATAAAAGTAGCTTCCTATTATAAAGTGAGTGAATGGCCTGCTGGCTGGCGGCTGTGTCACAGCTGTCATCTGTTCAGAAGCATGCAGTGGACGTCCATTGGTGTTTGGCTTTCTGGCTCACATTCCCCGTCTGTGTAGCACCCCAATTTCCCTGTGAAAGTGACCTCCCATTGTTGGTAAGTGGCGGTGGCCGGGCCCCTGCCCTGTCACTGTGGCTTTCTAAGGGTCATCCCGATTCCTTTCCTTCCTGCCCCGTGCTGAGCCCTGGGGGCCTCATGGTCCTCTGCTTGCCACTCTCTTTTTTTAAAAGTAAACTTTCTTGTTGGGTGATTAGTGACGTGCAGTTGTAGGCATGTGGAGGAAGATCTCCTAAGTACCTCCGGCTCCGGTCCGGACCGCTGCATCGGCAAGTTTCGCAATACAGCGAGTTGTAAGCTTTTTGCTGGTGGAGTTCTTCTTGCCTTCAATTTGTAAAAAAAAAGAAATGGGTCCACCTGTGAAGTGCAATAAAGCAAAAGTACTGCAAAATGAGGTCTGCCTGTAGAGAGACGCCTTGAATCCCTTTCCCTGGTTCCCCAACGGGAACACCTTGCAAAACCCTCGTAACAGTGTCACAGTGGGACTCCCATGTGGGTGACAGTATAGACCATTTCGATCACCACAAGAACCCCTCGTGGCTCCCTCCGACCCCACCCCACCTTGGTTCCTGGCCACACTTTCTGTGATTGTATCTGTTCAAGACTTTTGTGTAAATGGAGTGGTACAGTGTGTGACCCTTTGGGATTGGCCGCTTGCCCTCTGCGTAATTCTCCAGAGACGCGTCCAGGTTGTGTGTGGGTCTGTAGTTCCTCGTGTTGCTGGCTGGGCGTCCATACTCTTTGGCCTTTGGAGGATCCCGGGCCAGTCTTGTGTCTCCCCAACTCCCAGGACTGGGTTCTCTGCCTGGGGAAACAGCGGGGCTGTCACATTTGGCATCCCACCCCACCCGTTTCTGGCCTGGCCAGTGCTGACTTCCGCTTTGTGCCTCTTCACCCTCTGGAACGTTCTCGGGCCGTTCCCAGTCCTGTGGTTTCCTTGATTTCCCATCTCCCTGTAACACATCCCACTTTGTGAACCGGAGTGTGTCCGTCGGAGCCCCAAGTGACCCAGAGCCCAGGGAGTCCTCGGTCTGACCCACCCCGCTCGCGTTCGGAGAGAGCGCACATGCCTTGCTGCCCCCCAGATATGGGGGTTCTCGCCTGCTCCTGCGGCATTTTCCCGTGGAGTCTGTGTGTGTGTGGAGACACTGCTGTTATCCCAGGCGCACGTGTAGCGGTGTAGAAAGGTCCTGTACTCCACTTGCCAAATACTGCTGCTTCCCCTTCTGCTTACACTGTGTTCCTTGGGCTTCTGCCTTAAGAGCCCATCTCTCTCATTTCCGTAGAGAAAAAGTTCAAAAACTCATCCTGTAGTAAAACTGTTACTCAGTCATTGATCATTGAGCCTGGAATTTAAATTGGAGCTGAGGCTGTTCCCCAGGCGACTGGAGTCTATTTTCTCTTTTCGGCATCTAACTTTGAAGTAACAGGCGTTGAGACCCGTCACTGCCTCATTCTGGTCCCAATTGAAAAGGCCTGCCCGTTACTGGCAGTGATTGGTCAAGTTCATGGGGACGTGTTGGGATGTGGGCGTGACTACCAGCTGGCTGAGCCATTCACGTCCTTTGGGGGGTGTTAGTGCCACAAAAAGGCTACGTGATGGTCTGCAAAATCCCAGTGTGCAAAAACGCGGCACTGCATCCCAGGAACATGTCAGCTAAAGCTTTGATTAATTGGAAGCTGAGCTAACTAGACTTTTTGTTTTTGTGCTCTGTGTTTGAGACGGCATCTCCACCCTCCTGTTGGCCTGGGCAGTTCCCTGGGTACAAGATACACCTACGGATGCCCAGACCCCCTGCATCTGTCCTGCTGAAACCTGTTTCGCTCCTGGCTGGCTTCTCTCAGGATCTGACTGAGGTTTAGTTCTTCCTGCCACCACCTGCAGTTTCCACGGAGCTGGGTCTGCGGAAAGCTTTCTCTTCCGCCCAGTCTCCCCTGGGACACATAGCACATCTTATTAGTGAAAAGTTGCACGAGTAGTGGTTTAAGACTATTGAATTCGACCCGTGTTAAGAATGATGGCTGTGGAATTGGAATTGTGAGAATTTAAAGCTAAAGGTGATCTTAACAACAGTCAGGATTGAACTGATGATTTTGTGGGGAAGGAAACTGAGGCACCGAAGGGGTCAGTGGTTCGCCCCTCCTGTGTGTTTGTATCTTGGGGGAAAGCTGCAAATCAGTGCCCTTTCCTCAGTCCTTGGCACCCCGCCTGCGAGGTTTTGACAGTGGATGGTGTAGTCCTAATATCGGCCTCACCCTGAGTCCCCACCCCCCACTGGTCACAGATCCTGTACCACCAGCTTGTAAGGGAGCCCCTGTCCTTCCTGCTGGGCTGGGGGCAGGATCCCAAAGCATCCATGGACAGCCAGGACATACCCACTCGCCCAGAAGCCAGGCGGGCAGCCAGCGGGGGCGAGGATGAGCCCCCAGTGGGGGGCCTGCTGTGCGTTCTTATGGAAGCCCAGGCTTGGGACCACTGGGTCCCATTCTGGAACCGTTAGATGGCCGTGCCAGCTGTTCTCTGTGCTCGTCTTGGCAGCCTTTTTCTTGCGGCAAAGGAAGGCTGTATTCGTTTCCTAGGGCTGTTGTAACAAAGTACCACAAACCAGGTTGCTTAAAAGACAAGTTGATTGTCTCACAGTTCTGGAGGCTGGATGCCAGAAATCAGGGCGCGTTCCCTCTGCAGGCTCCAGGGGAAGATCCTTCTTGCCTCTTCCAGGTTCTGGTGGTTCTGCGCGCCCCTTGGTTTATTGAAGCATCACTGCAATCTCTGCCCTCACCTTTACAGGCTCTTTTCCCCGGTGTGTCTGTGTCCAGATGTTCGTCTTACTGTCACTGGGTTAGGCTCACCCTAACCCACCCTAACCTAGTACGACTTGTCTTAGCTCAGTTACAGCTGCCGAGAGCCTATTTCCAAAGCTCGTATTCACAGGTTCGGGGATTAGGACGTGGACATATCTTTTTAGGGGACACAATTCAGCCACTAACAGGGTAATACATGTTTTCCTGTGATACACTCCACAAACAGAACAGTGCTCACGTTGTAAAGCATAGACATTGATGGATTTTCACGGGGATGAACCACACTTGTAACCTCCACTGAGGTGAAGGAACAGACGAGGTAAGTGTTAAAACAAAAACAAAAACAAAACCCCAAACCACCCACAAAAGCACCCCACCGCTTTTGAGGAAAGCCTCTGTTGGAAGGCAGTGCCCCAGGCTCTTCTGGTTTGTGCTTTTAGGATTACACCTTGTCCCTAACCCCGACACACACGGCAATGACAAGCCCCGTGATGGGTTTGGAAGAGACTCCCATCGTGTTTTTGAGTCTTAGTTGTATTTTGTTGGTTTGGTTTCATTTAGAGAAGCAGCATACTGAACAAGTGTCCTTGTTAACCCCAGTGGCTCTCCTGAGAACTCTGTTGTAAAGCATATTGTTATAAAACGAATTGCATTTTTAGTAGGCATAATCAGATTGCAGTCAGATTGTGGCAAACATTCCTTTACCCAGGCTCAGGTGTGAGCGGTTCCATCCTAAAAGCAGCATCCCCCTGGAATCTTTCTTTGCCTCCTTAGGAGCCTCGCCAGTCACTGTGGGTGCCTGGTCTGGGATGTGGAAGGGTGGTCTTCCCTGGATGGGGTGGGGGGGGGCTGTGGCCGCCTCCAGTGCCAGCCTCTGTCACACAGTGTGAGAGCCGAGGCCAGAGGACACTGACATGCCGGGGGCACCTGGATGGATGGGTTTTGCAGAGGCTGCACTTTCTTCCATTTTTAAAGCCGTGATGGCCACTGACTCGAGTTTTGTCCACCCTTCTGGTGGAAATTACATGCGCATGCTAACTGTCCCTGCAAGGTCCCTTCTCTTTGTGACGCTAGTGTCCTTTCCTGGAGAGTTCAGGACAAAATTCCTTGTCTGACCTCCTATCCCCCACTTGTTTCTAAGAGCGGAGATCAAAGGCGGCAGATGGGTGGTGTGGGACCTTCGCCGACGACGTGGTGGGTTCTGCAGAGAGCAGGCCGGGGGCAATGAGCAAGAAATGAGCTCTCGGCAACACAGGATGGCGGTGTTTGATTGGGTTGTACTGTGAAAGTTGGGTTGCGTGTAATTGAGAAGGGTCAAAGAAACAGGAACGAGGGCGTCAGGTCTCACGGCCAAATCCTCCTTGATGATTTGCACTCCAAGTAAATGACAGATTATTTTATCATACTTCATGTCAGAGCATGTCAGAGCATGCCGTGCATGATTCTGACGTGATCAAGAACCTCTTTATAAAGGAGAACATTCAAATTTACCTTTTCCTTCGTGCTATATGGATGATTTAAATTTTATTTTAAAAATCATGTAATTATAAACTGCTCTTTTAAAAAAAAGCATCCAAAAAAATAAACAAATAAAAAAATAAAAAATAAAAAAAAGTATCCTACCTTAGAATTGTGCCCTCAATGTCAAAATATGGTGAAAAGGACACCCCCTTTATTTATTTATTTATTTATTTTTTTGGCAGTTGTATTAGGTATTTTAGTTATGTTTGGAATCTGTCACTTACCTATGATTTTGCTTTCAGTATCCTTGGACAGAAACTTATTTATAATCTGTCACAGGAGATGGCTGCCTCCCCCCCTTTTTGAACATAGTCATTAAAAATACCAAATGTTCCCATACCGGTCCTAACAGATAAATGTTATGTTTTATATCAAATACTGTCCCTAAAAGGAAGGACTAAAGCACAGGACACGGAATGAAGCCAGGCTGTGGCCCTCTTCAAGCATGGCCTCGACGTAGAAGCTGCGCTGTGGCCTGGGAACCGCCAGGATGCAGAAGTCGTGGTTCCCACTGTCGGGCGCCGGGCATCTCTGTGCCTGGCTCGGCACGCTTTTTGTGCCCGTCTTAAGCTAGGCACACAGCTAACTCTTTTCAGTTGACTGGTGAATAATTCAGTCCTCAACCTGGGAAAAAGTGGAGGTGGGCTACTGAATAAATTCTGATGCTCTGGTCAAAGCTGCTCTCCCCCTGCCCCCCGCCCCCCGCCCCAAAGCACAACCAAAAGGCTTCTTTATTTGCTGTGCCTTGGCTGACGCTGTAACACGACTGTCAGAAGAATTAAGCCATTTAAATTTGTCTTTTTTTTTGTTTAAAGACTTAATATGGTTTCCATTTCTTCCCCTAAGCTATGGCTGAACTTGGGAGAAAATAAACACACGCTAAGGAATGAAGATGTTGCCTATGAAAGTAAGCCGCCGGAAAAAGCCAGGAAAGGGTTTCTCAGGCCGTCTTGTCATGACTGGAGTGGTGTAAATCTTAAGTGTTTTCTGTTTTCCCTGTGACAGAGGAAGGGTTACAAGTCCGACAGTAGTTTGGCTACCTTGGTTTGATTCTAGCTGCAGCTCACCACGGCGGAGGAGTAACGTTACTGATGAGATGAAGACCGTGTTTAGTATAATAAAAAACCCCGATTTCAAGTAGTCCCGTTGCATTTAAACTACGTAGGTTTTATAAGCATCCAGCCCTCAGTCCCCTCAAAGTTCTGGTAGAACTTTTGGGCAGATGCCGTGTGTCTCACTCGCCAATAAAAACATGAATAGAGCAAGACATTATAGCTTTTCTTAACCTGCCTCTCAGACATGATAAAAAGTGATACCCTTCAATAGTTGTTTTGAATTACAAAGCAAAGTGTTGCTGTTTAGAACTAATTCAGTTTGGTGTTGATTTTTAAAAATTGTAACATTAAGGGAAAATGACCTGGGTTTATAAAGAACTATGACTTGTTCGAAAGTATCAGTGTCTTCTGGGTGACTCTTTCTGGTTCTCCGAGTATCTGGGCCCAGGCCCTGGCAGGGAACGCCGGTCAGCTAGGCCGGGAAGCTTGTTGCTACCCGCACACCCAGCCCCCCAGTGCCACCTGGCTCTGGGCCCAGGTGGTGGCTCTCACATCCGCACTCTGTGACGCTTCAGGTCTCTCCCTTGTGGTGTCACTTCACAGCCAGAAGGAAGGGGAAAGGGTGGCCCCAGGTGTTTCTGCCCCTTTGATGCAGAGACCAAGGCTTTCCTCAGAAGCCTCCAGCTGGCATCTGTCCCTGGTCAGGGCCGTCAGCTCTGGCTCTGTGCTGGACTCCAGCTCCATCCAGGAGAGCAAGGCTGTCAGCCACCAGAGATGGTCGCATCCCAGTAACGGTGAGGAGGGCATTGCTTCCGAAAGATGCCGTCGGGGACCCTGGAGAACTTGGGACTTGAACAGATTCCCGGCAGAGGTCGGTTTGGGGAGGCAGAAAGAGTACCTGAAGGTAGGCCTATGAGCCATGTTCTGGAAGAAGAGAAGATGCAGGGGACGTGGAGAAGGCCCCCTCGGTGGGAAGGGCATCGGCGTGGCCCTGTGGGGTCTAACGCAGATGAGAAGGTGTGCCCGGCAGAGAGCAGGATGGGAATGACCTGACCCAGAGATGCCCGTTGGGCTGACACGTGCGTGACCTTCCGACATGACTTTCCTTTGGCCTCTTCTAGTCTTAAAAGCACAGGACTGCCGACATTGAGGACATAGGGGGACAGTAGCCCTAACAATCCAGACTCCAGCTGGTGTAAAACAAATTGGAAGAGCTGCCCACGCTGGGGACCGATTTCCACAGGGCTCCCAGGGCTGGCACCAGATCGTCGCTGTTCCTTCAGAAGGGAACAGCTTGCCACTTTCCCAGGGGCCCTGTCAAGGCTGCCTTTTGTACACCGGCCCCTTCCCTTATGATTTGTGGGTGCAACCCAGAACTGCACGTGTCCCCCGCAATGCTTAGTTAGGCTCTCCAGACGGGGCCTTTCATAGCTGTCTCCATCCATTTGGGCTGCTGTCTCAAAAATATCACAGACGAGGGGGGGGGGGTCTTAGAAACAGGAAACATTTATTTCTCATACTTCTGGAGGCCGGAAGGCCAACAGGATCAAGGTGCGGCCACATTTGTGGTTCGGGACCAGCTGGTTTTGCCTTGTGCCCTCACATGGTGGAAAGGCAAGGGCCCCCCTGGGGTCTCTAAGAGCACTCTTCCCATTGACGAGGGCCCCTCCCTCATGACCTGACCACCTCCCAAAGCCCCCAGCTGCTAACACCACCCCTTTGGGGAATTGGGCTCCCGCATGTGAATTTGGGGGAGAGACGAACATTCAATGTGTGGCAACATCACTGAAAGGAGTTTTGTTTTCTTAAAAGCCCTTGTGATGGGTGAGCTCCCCCATATTTTACCCGATACAAAGATGAAGGGGAGCTGAGTCACCCATAGGAAAGGCGAAGCCCCCTTGGCTGAGTTCCCTTTCCGCAGCGCCTCTCCTGGTGGCACGGTGGCAGCGTTATCGGAAGGGACAACTGCTGCTTCTTTGAAATAGCAGTCGGCTGGGGACATCCATTAAAAGTAAACAGCCGTGTGTTCTTTAAAAGCGGGGACACTTTGTTCTCATGGCCGGCAGTTCCTTTTCCTGTTTCTTGATTGCCTATCGGCCCTTTCAGATTGTTGTCACTTTGAAAACGGCAACATGAAGTGGTTCCCGTCGTCGGCTTAACTCTTGCCTTCACTGTTCCCACTGCTCATTTTCAAAACGACCTATGAGGAGAGGGTTAGAGGTGGACAGGTCTGGGCTCCCGCACTGGTGGGGAGTCGCTCGGGGCCCCGACTCTTCTTGGTCCCATGTACGTCTGAGAGCAGCTTGAAAGACCGGGTCACAGGATGAGAACGGGACTTTGGACGGCAACTTTGCTCCCTTAGCTGATTCTCCTCCCCGTTCACCCTTTCTTCCCCCCACTCGGGTTCAAGCCGTTGTTTCTCAGTCTAGTTGTCGAGGACGCAGATCCCTGGCCCATGCTGGTATTAGGAGCCTTGCGCTCCCCCGGCTGAGGCGGTCGGTTGCCACTCATTGGTCGGCTGCTCACAGCAGCTCCTGGCAGCTCTCCCGGCTGCCGGCCACTGACGCTGGCCACTCCTGGTAGCACATGGTAGCCCACGGCAGCCCACGCTGGCTGCCGGCCACTCACTCACACTGGCTGCCGGCCAACACACTGGCCGCTGACCACTCATGGTGGCACAGGGTAGCCCGTGGCAGCCCACGCCGACCTCCGGCTGCTCACGGCTGTAGAGGGCACAGCGCACTGGCCCATGTGGGAATCGAACGGGCTATCTCATCGTTCGGAGAATGGTGCTCCAACCACCTGAGCCACTGGGCTGCCCCCCCCCTTCACCCTTTCCAGAAACGTCTGTTCCCTTCAAACAGATATTGGCATAGGAGGGGCAGAAGCAAAGATACCATTTGGGATTTGTCCTGTGAGATGCTGTGTGGCTAGAAGCATCATCAGGGACCATAAGTAGGGTCTGGAGCAGTGCACGCAGGTGTCAGGGAGCCTGGCAGGAGGGTGTCCGTCCCACAGTGGTGGTGGTGGTCCCAGAGGAGGAGCAAGGACAAGCCAGGCAGAGTGTGTGGCATCGTGTCAGCGATGGGGGTGCGGTGGGGTGGGACCTGGTTTTCTCTGGGGAGAAAGGCTTTGTTGCGGTGCGGGCTGTTGGAGCAGGACGGGTGGTGTCCAGAACCACGAGGCCTGGTCCGCATGGCATGAGTGCTGGCGCTGTATTCAGGCCACGCGCCTCCATCTGGCCCAGCCGGCAGGCCTTTTGCAGGAGACCAGAGAGGGGACGAGGCTTCCTGCCATGGTGGGTGGACTGAAATGGGATTTTAGAGGTGTCTTGTTTTCCTTTTGTTCCACAAGAGCTGAAATGGTTGTCTCAGATACTTCATCTTTTCTGTAGAACAGTGCTTCTCAACTGGGGTGATTTTTTTTTTTTTTTTTTTTTTTGGTCCCTCAGGGAACATTGAGTAATATCTGAGGACATTTTTGGTTGGTTGTCACACCCTGGGGTTAGGGAGTGCTGCTGGCTTCTAGTGGGTGGAGCCAAACCTCCTGCAGTGCCCAGGACGGCCCCCAAACAAAGGGTTGTCCGGTCCCAGGTGTCGGTGTTGTCAGGTGCAGAAATACGGTGTAGAATTGCATCATTTGTTTTATTTATTGGCCATCTGGGTGGTTTCCGGGTTTTAGCTATTACAGATGTGCTGGTGTGGACACGCTTTGGTTACCACGCAGACGCACCACTGAGTGTAGGTGATTCAGCTGTTTTCCCAGTGGTGGTGTCGACGTATGCATCCCCCACTACTGGGAGCCGCCCACGTGTCTGTCCAAGACGAGAGGATACAGAAAACGTCACATACACATACAACAGAACATTATTCAGCCTTCAGAAGGAAGCGTGCTACACATCACGTGCTGCATGAATGAACCGCGAGTGCTGTAACCGGACACAGAAGGACTAGTGCCGTACGAGTCCACGTAGGCCAGGTATCGGAGAAACAAAGTAGAACAGTGGGTGCCAGGGCCGCTGCTGGGTGGATGTAGTGTGGGTTTCGCAAGATACGCAAGTTCTAGAGACCTCTGATACACAATGTGGTTGCAGTTAACACCCCTGAACTGTACACTGTAAAAGCGGTGGTGAGGCTACATGTTGTGTGACGTATTTTTTTACTACCATTAAAAAGCACATAAGAGCTGCAGGTGCTTGCCAGCGGCTTTTCCTTCCTGGCACGCTGGTTGATGTTGGCGGGGTGGTAACGTGCTCCTTTCCATCGTGGGTTGTGCCGGCTGCTGGGAGCACCGTGTCACACTGCGGTGTCACGGGCACAGATACTGCCTTGTCCCACCAGAGGCGCTGCGTCAAAGGCGTTAGAGCCCATGGGATTGGAGGAGAGGGGAACCTGGACGGTAGGAGTACCTCTGCTCCACCAGGTCCATCCAGCCTGGCGGCCCGGAGGACGCAGTCCTGTTTGCATGGCCACCGCTCCATGGGGCCAAGCCAGGCATCTCCATGGGTTCCAGCGCCCCAGAGGGAAGAAGGCAGGGAGGCGGGGCATGGGGAACGGAGACAAGCTGGAGCCCGCCGGGCACCTCTGCGTCCGTCACTTGCTGAGTGTCACCTCTGGAGGAGTGGCTGCTGCTGCATCACTTCTGCCTTCCACCCTCGGGTGGGCTCTGCTTCTACCTAACAGGGATCCATACAGATGGAGATTCTGGACAACGTGTTCCCATTTTAACCGAGAAGCCCCAGTCCTCTGCCTGCCACGAACACCTGACCTGTGCGTGTTGTATACATTCAAAGGGCCATCTGGGGAAATGCACTGTTCTTTCTTCCCCTTGGCTTCATTGCAATCCCAACTATTTAAACCACGACATATTTTAAAGAGGTATTTGTGTCTTAGCCTGAGAATTTAACTACCACTTAAATCATGTTGTTGTTTTTATGAGGCAAATGTGGCCTGGTTTTCCCCATGATCCACTTAGGCTAAGCTTTTGTAAAACACCCCATTTATAAATTGGAACTTTCTGTGTGTTAGACGTTTGTCTGTAATGCAATAGTAGCTAAACAAGGGAAAAAGGAAACTTTAAGTTTAAAGTAAATAATAAGAATGTCTATGAAAATGGAGCTTTGGGATTTTTATCCCCCAAACAATCTTATATAAAAGGACTTAAAACCACTCCACCGACAGCTTGCAGCACTTGTATTTGTACATGAAGCAGTCGCCCTTTGCCACTTACGTTTCCAGTTTCCTCGTATTAAAATCAAGACTCGGATCGCTTGTCACTGAACTTGAGAGTCGAAAAGCTTAGCGTGGGTTGTGCTTCCGTTTTGGACACTAATAAATTATAACATAAATGAAATGACTTGTAAATATACTTGTACAGTATTTTCGAGTTTACAAAACATTTTCATAATTGTCTCACTTTTATTCTCCTGATTGCCCTAAGATGTAAGACAACCAGTAACTTTTATCACCGTTTATTTTGGGTGACAAAACTGAGACACAGAAAGAAGGACGAAGTGCCTTCCCCCAAATCTCATAGTGAAGTACGTGGCAGAGGCATCTTGCGTCGTGCATTGCACCTCCTCTTCGTGAAACCTTCCCATACTCAGCCTCCCCGCCATGATTTCAATATCCCCTCCCCTGTGCTGCCAGGGCTGCTGCAAGCCTCCGCTATTGCCCTTGTCACATAGAATTTATATCCGTCAGGGACCAGTTAGGAGGTACAAACCGCATAGTAAATTCGAACAGGGAGGGAGCGCTTAATATAAAGCAGGAGCCGGCAAACTGGCCAAATACCGACACAGCCCTTTGCTTCCGTCTTGTCTGTCGGGCAAGGTGGAGCAGTTGCCATAGAGACCGTAAAGCCCTGCAAAGCCTAAAATGTTATTACTATATGGCTCTTGACGGAAAAGTTTGCTGGCCCCTAATGCAAAAAAATTAACTATTAACAGAATATTACTGATTATCGATTTAGTGTCGAGTAATTATTAACTAGTCAGTCCTGCGGGTTAGAGACCGCTGAAGAACGCAGCAGCAGTGGCACCTGTGAGGGACGGCCGCCGTCCAGGGCCGAGGCAGATGACCTAAGGAAACCGCTGCCACTCCCCCGTGCGGGTTCGGCTCTCCGTGGAGCGGGTGTGACGGCGACCCACTGCGCGGTGCAGTTGACCGAGTGCCACAGGCCCGCTGGCAGGCAGGAAGCTCCCTGGGCAGCTGGCCGGGGTGGATTGGAGTTGGCTGGGCAGCTGGCTGCTGTGCCAGTAGAAGCTCCTGGGAGGCCACCTGAGGTGTGCGAGCAAAACCCACCTGGAAGCTGCCCACTGGAGTGCCTGGGGCACATGCCAGGGCGCCGTGTGGGGTCAGTGCCGGGTGCACGGGAATAAGGCTGGAACTGGAAGGGAAGCCTCCCTGCTCCTGCCAGCGCCCTCTGCTGACAGCGTGCACCCCCGTGCCTGCCGGCAGAGGAGAACCTTCTGTTCCCAGGTCCCACCGCAGTACCCCACCGTCGGGCAAGGAAGGGCGCGTTTGGAGTGAGCGGCCCCACGGCGCTAAGTGTGGGAGAAGGGTGTTTGCACATCTTTCTCTTTCCGGGTTGTAGCTGCGCCCAACAGGCAATGGTGCTCAGAAAATGCATCCCGAATGTTGCTCTCCAGAAATGGTCTCTCCACCAATCTATCCGACGGCCTGTGTTCTCTGGAGTGCCGCCGGGACGGCCGGCCGCTCAGGACTCTGCAAAGCCCCGAGGCCCCGGACCTTCCTGTGTCTGGAGCGGAGGCTCACACCCGGCTTTGTCCTGCCCCAGGGCCAGTGGGCCAGGGCTCGGAAAGAAGGCTCCTCTGATTTTCTGCCTGGCACAGACGCCCTCCCTCGAGGGTCCCCACGCTCTCCTGGGGCGGGCAGTCAGCCCTTTTCTTTTTCTCCTTAGACTTCTGGGTGCTAGTCACTGCCTCCACAGCTTCCCGGTCTTATCCTGGTCCTCTGGCGGAGTCGTCCCTCGATGTTTCTCATAGCCATGGGCCCCCTTTGTACAGGAGCTGAGACCCGGCCGTCATGTCCCTGGCACACGTCTCCCTGGCCTGGCTCTGTCCCCTGCCCAGGCCACATCTGCCTTTCTTTGTCTTAGGGCCCTGATCCAGCCCTTGTTGCAGGGAGGCCTGAATCTTCAGAACACACCCTTGCGTTGCTAAAAGCACTTGACTAATTATGGACTTGGGCCCAAAGCATGGGAGGTGGGTTTTTGGTTTACTTCCTTAGGTTTTTTCATTGATGTTCTATCATTTTTCTTGCTTTGTGATATAATTATTTTGGTGATCAGCCATGAGGAAAGCTGTTTTTCTTTCATAGTTGAGATTTTATTGGTTGTTATGAGGATCAATACCCAGAGATTTCAATTTGTATCCAATTCTTAACGCCGTATGTGCTGAAAATCTAAAAAGCTGTACAGTTGTGATTCTTTTCTAAGGAGGTCTTCCAGTGACTCTCCAGGCTGACACGTGGGAGCACATTTCCCGTCCAAGGGTATCAAGCACCAATCTCTTCAAATGTTGATAAGCCGTTACGTCTGACGTCCCACTCCTTTGCCACTTCATATCATAAACTACGTGCTCAAATTTTATTTCCCATGGCGCATTAACAAAGTTATTGGGGAAACTGGCCTATCGTGACCAGGGGCAGGGAGAACCAAGATGAAGGAGCCGTTTTCTTTAGGAAAACGGCTGAAAAACAACGTCGACAGTAAAGGTAATTACAGATGTTCAAGACACAGCAGATGTGTGACTGCGATTCCAGATTGTCACTCACTGGGCTTTGTGTCATCGGGTGTAATAACGACTCCCTGCCCCCCAGGAATGGTAAGCTTACACCCAGGAACCCTGGAGCCTGGAATTCAATATCCACTGTGGTTGTAACCCAAAAATAAACAACCAGCAAATGAATTCACCTCTTTCAAAAAAGCATTTATACTTTAAACATGGGATGCGGTGGGGGTTCCCTCTTGCTCAAGCACATTTCGAGAGCTGCTGTAAAACTTGCATTTGCAGAATAGTTGATCAACCACTTGACTGGATTTTCCAAGAAGGGAGACGGGACCACTGTTCAGACGCAGCACGTGGTATTATTAATTCGCCTCGACTTGCTTCGTCAGAGGCTGGAGGCGTCTGTTTTTTGTGTCTGTTTTCCCCAGGTGGGTCTTTAGTTTCTTGGTTAGTTAGCCCTTTCCGTCTGTTTCCGCTTTTGTCTGTCTGAAGCTTTACCCTTTCCTGATGCCGTTTTGCTGGAAGCGGGGCTGCCTGGCTGCCGTCGTTTCTCCCGCTGTGGCGGCCAATAATGGTCAGTTGGTCTCAGCACACGTGGGTGCAGGTTTTCAGTGTTCGATGGGCTTCTCTGTTACCAGGGATGCGCTCTCCCATTATTTCACAATTCGATACGTTTCATGGATGAGTCAGGTTTCCTTTCTGAAGCAGCTGAGTTCAAGGGAATGAGTAGAATGACTCAGTGAAGCAGACTAAGGAGGGCACGTCAGTGATTGTCCTGTCTGACAAAAGACATTGCTTTGTCACACTTTTATCTTACTGTCTGGGAAGTGAGGCGTTCTTGAGCTAGCCGTGATAGAAATGGGTGTGATTCATGGGCTTTGAAATATGATATTGCACTTAAAAGAATCGGTCTTCCTCTTTCGTTTTGATCCGTGGTCATTGTGATTTTCCATGTCGCTCACGCTCAAGGTCACAGCACGCAGACCGGACCTCTTTCCTTTACCCTTCACGTCCATCAGTGATTGCGTCATTGGTGCTTCCTTCTCACCGTCTAGAGTCCTTCCTTAGGCTTGTTCTGTCTGCCCTGCTTTGGTCTGAGCCCTGGCTTCTGTCCAGTGCAGACGTGGGCTAGGGACCGGGCAGGATCCACTTCCTTGCCATTTCTGCAGTTCTCAGGCAAGAGAAACTCATTTTCTGTGTACCCATGGTACATCTCTTCCAGAAGTATTTGCTTGAGTAGTAAAGTCACTTTCCTCCTTCCACACCTGCCTTCTCTGGGCTCTCAGCACCTACAGGATGTGGTCCTGATTCTGATTCAAGGTCAAGTTCCTCGTCTTCCCGTTTCTGCCCTTATCTTCAAACGCTCCTCTGTGAGAGCTTTCCACCCTGCCAGGCTGACATTCCTCAGAGGCCTGGGCTTCCTGCCTCTGCGCCTGTCTTCACGCAAGACCCCACTTTGGAATGTCCTCCCCCATCGTGTTGCAGGGTCCTTTCTGTTTGTGAAGGCTTTTCATCTCCACCCTGAGACAGAGGGGAGCGTCCTCCCTCTCACCCCCACTGCACTGGGCACAATTCCTGTCCACGTGGGCCTGGTCGTCCACTAGAATAAAGGTTCTTCTGCCTTTGTGGGTCCTCATCCGTCCAATGAAGTATGAAAACTGGGTTCCAAAAGGACTTTCATCAGCTGTTTTTTTTTCTCTCCTGCTGTTTCCAGAGAAAACATTTCTGTAAGAACAATAAGGCATCCTGCAACCTTGTGGGGCATTGAACTCTTCATGGGGGCCATAAAAGGGAGTTTTCCATCCGGCATGCCAGTTAAGAATGCAAACTGGAATATGTGGCCTGGCATGTGAATGGGGGGAGGGGCGGGCTTTGGGTCCGTAAGTGTGTGCCGCGTGGCACACAGGACCAGCCTGCAGCGTGAGTGTGCAGTGACTTCTCTGCCTGCCCGCCTGCTTTTTGCAGAGGGATTTTTTGGAGTCCGAGCATGGTTCCTGTTGCCACGGGACGCAAGTGACCTGTTCGTGGCTCCTGCACTTTGCAGCATTTGGCAGCTGTTTCTAGACAGTGCCAGGTGCTGTCTTTACTTTGTACTGTGGGACTGTGACAGAATGAGCGTCCACGCCTGTAAGGCGTGATGCACTGCAAATGCCGGCAGGCAGTCCTTCCCCCATGACGCTGGTGCCAACTGCAGGTTGGTTTGTCCTTGAGTTCAAGCCTAATCACGTGTACCTAATGTGAGACGTTTGATGGGGTAAAGTGTATCGAATGCAGGTTTTTAAAGCTGCCCTGTCTTGTACTGACTTTCCCCTTGAGCACGATAATATCAGAGATACCTTCTCTTGGAAAGGAAGCAAGGGGAGAAAAAGGCAGCTACTTGATCGCCACACCTAGACCCACTGGTGTTGGGCGGGGTGTGGTGAGGTCCAGGCCGGTGGGTGGCGTGGAGTATGCTGCTCAGGATAGAGGAGGGTGTTTAGGAGTCTGCAGATGAGAAGAAGTGACAGGATGTCCCTTCGCCGGGAAGGCGGAGTACATGACAGCGCTTCCCGAGTCTCACACAGAACTTGTTTATATACAAGGGTTTGTGGGAATGACACTGAAACACCCACCGGGTCGTGGCTGAGTCGGACACAGCTGATGTGTCACCTCCAAGGACATGCTGCTTTCAAGTTGTGAGTCATAGTGGTTTTTCCTCAAGATTTCCCTAAAACACTCGAATTCCAAGCGATCGTTGGAACACACGTTAACGCATTCTTATCCTGGGTCAAATTCGTTTTTCTGTTTGAAGATACTGAAGAATGCATAACTGTTACGATGGTAAAATATACGTAGCATAAAACCTACCGTTTTAACCACTTGACAGCGGCATTTACAGTGTTGTGCGACCGTGACCACCATCCGTTTTCAGAACTGTTTACATCTTCCTGTTCTCAGACTGTCCACATTGAACAACTCCCCACCCCCCTCCCATCCTGCTTTCCGTCTCGGCGAGTTTTGCCTGTTCTAGGAAGCTCATCTAAGTGCACTCAGACAGTCCTTGCCTTAACCGTCTGGCTTCTTTCACCGAGCTTTAATGTTCTCAGGGTTCGTGCGTGTTGTAGCCTGAGTCAGAATTTTCCTCGTTTTCAAGGCTGAATAATATTCTGTCATACGGCGAGACCACATTTCATTTCCCCATTCACCTCTTCATGGACATTTGAGTTTCCACCTGGATGCAGAACTGTTTAAAGGCAAAAAAAAAAAACACACACAAAAAAACAAACAAACAAAAAACCCAGAAAACAAAATAAGATTGTGTCCTTAGAAATTTGTGATGAGGGAGTTAGATTTTATAAATGTGCATTTTTTTTCAACACTGTACAAAATACTGACCAAATTATTTTTCTACGTAGGCACCTGATTAGCATGTGATTATGTCAATATTTTCATGTTGTGCTTTACAGGTTGGAATCTTGTCTTGAGTACTCTTTTGTGCCTTCTTTCTAAGTCAGTCATTGTGTAAATGGGATTCTCGGTTCACACCATGTTCCTACTATCGGCAGCAGAGTTGAAATTGCTCAAAGTCAGCTATGTTCATAGAGATCAGTGTTTACGTCTCTTAAATGAGTTAAATGTATGTGCACATATATGCATGGTTTTCTTCCGCTGCTATACTCTGGAGTAGGTTTCCCAAAAGGATGTAACACAAAGTATATGTTGAAGGGAGAAATATCTACTATCGAAGTATATGGAAGAGGCCCATCTTTTTACCTATTTCTTGTAAATAAATTATAGGTTTATGTGCAAGTATGAGGCTATCTCTTGGGAAGGAGGAGTTATTCTTCATTTGAAATATGGCCAGTTGTAGACAATTTCCACTAAAAATCGTTAAGAACTGATTTGTTACGCCTCCCCCAAGCTTTGAATGGAACGTTTGTAATATTAGACTTAAAAGAAAAATACGTTACTGGCTGTGATGAACAGCGTCTGCGTTACAGGTAAGCTATGCTCTCCATTGTAAATAGAAGGAAACCAGGAGAAAGCGATCAGAGTTTGTAGTGTGGAATTCGTGGCTGTGGAATACAGGTGGATGGAAAAGACGGATGTGGGCTTGGAACCAGGTGACAATCCTGACAGTCAAGGAGGGTTCCTAAAGATAGCACATCTCAGATGGGAAGACCCGCCCGCCCAGGTCGGGGCACTGACCTTGAACCCGCTGGGCCTCTGGAGCTGGGAAAATGTTGTCTCCTTACCCACCATCATAGGGCTGGAAGGCTTTCCCACACTGCCTCGGTGCCCTTCTGTGGTGCAGGCAGGGCACAGAAATGATCTTAGATTAATGTTTGCTCCAAAAGGCGCATTAGAGCTGATGGTCCGGCTCGGTCTTACTTTCGGGGAAACCCGGTAGGTTAGCCATGACATACAGTCGGGCAGGGAACTTGCAGACTGCACACAGACATGCTCCGAACCATTCATGTCGTTCAGTACTTTTCCTAGCAGTTTGTAAAGATAACGCCTTCGGGGTACAACACGGGCTGGCTAACTTTTAAAAAAAGCCAAGTAGTGCTTTTCACAAAGATGGCACTGAAACTGAAGAAGGAAGTCCCGGCCCTTCCCAAGGCTGAAGCCAAAGCCAGGGCTTTGAAGGCAAAGAAAGCAGAGCTGAAAGTCGTCCACAGACCCAAAAAAAGATCTGCACATCACGCACCTTCTGAGGGCTCACCACACGGCGGCTCAAAGGCAGCCCAGATATCCCGGGAAGGGCACCCCCAGGAGAAACCAGGTCGACCAGTATGCCATCATCAAGGTCCCCAGCTACGGAATCGGCCATGAAGAAGATAGAGGACAGCATACACGTGTGTTCATTGTGGATGGCAAGGCCTCCAAGCAGCAGATCAGACAGGCTGTGAAGAAGCTCCATGACATTGACCTGCCCAAGGTCAGCACCCAGATGGAGAGCAGGCCTGATGGAGAGAAGAAGGCATATGTCCTGATTCACTGGCTCCTGCTTATGATGCTTCGATGTAGCCAACAACATCGGGCGCATCTACACTGAGTCCAGCTGGCGAACTCTAAATGTAACATTTTTCACTGTTAAAAAAATAAGCCGAGTAGTAAATATTTTCGGCTTTGTGGGCCAAACCTCACAATTCTGTCCTGTAGCAGTTTGTAAACAAAGGAGTGGGGTTGTACGCCAGTGCAATTTTTATTTATCAGGAAAAAAAAAAAAAAGGCAGCTGGCTGGATTTGGCTCCTGGGCCATAGCTGGCCAAGCCCTAGGACAGGAAACAGGCTGGCTTAATTGATACCGAGTTGGAGCATTACTGTGTAGGAGAAACCAGGTGAAGGATTTTTTTTTTTAAAAGATTTTATTGGGGAAGGGGAACAGGACTTTATTGGGGAACAGTGTGTACTTCCAGGACTTTTTTCCAAGTCAAATTGTTGTCCTTTCAATCTTAGTTGTGGAGGGTGCCGTTCAGCTTCAAGTTGTTGTCCTTTGAGTCTTAGTTGTGGAGGGCGTAGCTCAGCTCCAGGTCCAGTTGCCATTTTCTAGTTGCAGGGGGCACAGCCCACCATCCCTTGCGGGAGTCGCACCGACAACCTTGTGGTTGAGAGGACGCGCTCCAACCAGCTGAGCCATTGGGGAGGCAGCTCAGCTCAAGGTGCCGTGTTCAATCTTAGTTGCAGGGGGCGCTGCCCACCATCCCTTGCGGGAGTCGAGGAGTTGAATTGACAACCTTGTGGTTGAGAGCCCACTGGGCCATGTGGGAATCGAACCGGCAGCCTTCGGAGTTAGGAGCATGGAGCGCTAACCGCCTGAGCCACCGGGCCGGCCCAGGTTAAGGATTTAAGATCAAGATTTCTCAGGGTGAAAATTACAACATGGGTAGCATGCAAGCTTTTCAGAAGTCGGTCCATACGCACATGTTCATACCTACGTGTTTAGCGCTGAGAGGTAAATATCCTCACACACACACGGGCTAGTATGATAGTTTAATTAGGACTGTAATCAAAGAAATCAGATAATAGCAAGTGGTAGCAAGGATGGGGAGAGACAGGAACCTTCTTATGCTGATGGTGGGTTGTAAAATGGTGTAGCTTCTTTAGAAAGCGATCTGGCAGGTCCTCAACATGGTCGCCATAGTTACCATGTGACCCAGCAGTTCCACGCCTGGGTACACATCCAGGAAAGGAAGACACACCCACACACAGACTTGTGCACCAGCGCACACAGCCAAAAAGTAAAAACAACTCAAATAGCCATCGATTGATGGATAAATCAAAGGTGGCATTCCGTACGATGGAATATTACATGGCCGTAAAAAGGAGTGAAACACCAACACGCGCTAAGACATGGATAAACCTTGAAAACATGATGCTGAATGAGAGAAGCCAGTCACAAAATGCCATGTATTATATGACTCTTTTTATACGACATGTCCAGAGTAGGCAAATCTATGGAGGCAGAAAGTAGACTCGCGGTTGCCAGGGGCTGGAGGGAACAGGAAGCGACTGCTAATAGGCACGAGGTTTCTTCTAGGGTTAGAGAAATGTTCCAAAATTCATGATGGTGATGGTTGCCCAAGTCTGTGAGTTTACTAAAAAGCCATTCCCTTGTATGTTTTTCCGTATATGTGGTATTTGAATGACCTCAGTGAAGCTGTTGGAAAAATCATCTTACTAGGTACAGGATTAATGTATGAGAAATACTTAGTGCATGATTAAAATGATCCATCATTACTGTTTGGATAAAGGAGCGCAGAAAATAAGCCGGTGTCTTGGGAGCCACTGTTCTGGGTTGTGTGCGTTCCTGAGTGTTTCATGCTTTTTCTTCCCCGCTCCCGTGGTGAATGGGGTGATGGTAGCCCACGTCCTCGCAGAGGCAGACCTGGGGAGGCGCCGCCCCTCGTCCCCCACATGGGGATCAGGGCCGTCTCCGGGGCCCAGGTGGGTCCTTTCACTCCCGGGTAATCCGAGGCCAGTCCTAGAGCACGTGTTACGGCACGTTGTGTTCCTGGCCGGGTTCGGGGGAGTTGCTTTGCTCCTGCGGCATGCTCACAGGACACACTTTTCTTGTCGTTGTTGCAGATTGAAGAAGGAAGTAAAGCCGCAGCGGTGGACAAGTTACTGGCAGGAGACGAGATTGTCAGCATCAATGACATTGGTCTCTCAGGGTTTAGACAGGAAGCGATTTGCCTGGTGAAGGGGTCCCATAAGACCCTGAAGCTGGTGGTAAAAAGGTAAGACTCATACCATGTTTACCAAGACACACAGAAGGGAGTAGAACAACAGCAGCATGTGATGTCTGCTTGGCTTGTCTGTATCATTTCGGCAATCCTGATTTGGACTTAAGTCGTGTGTGTGTGTGTGTGTGTGTACACGTGTATGCACGCATATACATGCATGTAGGTAGAATTATATCTCTTGGCCAAGGGTGAATCAAGCATTAAAAATGTAAAAAGATTGCTTTGATTACTACCGATTGCTGATTTTGATTTATTAAGTGAATTTGAATACTCGTATCTGTCTTTGGCAATGTGTAGATTATTCTTTTGGCAGGGAGAAAAAAAGTGTGCTGCTGTTCCAAATGAAGTGACGTGTTGTTGCCTGTTGCGTACACAAGGTGGCAGGCTACCGTGTTTCTGGGTTTTCTGCTGAAATAAAGCGTGACAGTCGGGAGACAGGCTAGCTAGCGCCCACGAGTTCTTGGTGCTGTGCTGAGGTCTGAGGGGAGCAAGCAGCTGGTTCCTAGAAATCAGATTGTTGCTAGACGTGTGGGTGATTTGAAGCGAGTGGAAAGTGAAAATGGGGACATAGTGCTTTCTCATACGCAGGAAGTGGAACAGCGCTTCTGGACTCCACAAAGGTGTCTGTGACGTGTACTTTTCGTATAGAAATAATGCCCCACCTTGCATTTTGTAGCTGGCTAATCCAAAGTACAGTGTTTACACGTCCTTTTTAGCACAATTACTGCAATCTTTCCAAGGTTAGCTGTAAATTTAAAAAAATAAATTGACTCAAGCACTTGGTTCGATTTCTAGTGCAGGCTTGAGGACAAATTCCCAAAAGACTTTTTTTTTTTTACCCAAACTTTCATCGTTTGCCACATTAATTTAGAAACCTCATTTCTAAATGCTGTAGGTTCCTCCTTGTAAATCAGAAAAAGCAAACTTCAGAATGGCAATTCTGGAGCCCTTTGGGGAGGATGGCACACGAGATGCACTGTCCCATTGTATAATTATTCCCTTGTGGTCACCTCCTAAGGCAGGACGTGTGTCTGCATGGATTCAGGATCACCTAGTGGTGGAAGGTAATGGTGGTAAAGGAAACTTGGTCCGCAGACGTAAGACACAGGTTATAAACCATGTCTGGATTCCCCACCCAGACCCCAGTCTGACCGGGGTCCCTTTTTCTTCTGTCACCCATATTGTCTCCGTGGTAGGGCTGCCAGAGCCCGCAGAGCACTGAGCCGGCTCGTTGGCTCCCGATGGGGACAATTTTGTCTCTTCTGTGGGGAAAGCCCCAGCTTTGTGGACATGCAGACGGACTCTGGGCTGCTGACTGCAGTGCTAGGCATACAAGGACGATGGCAGGACTTGGCTTTGTTGACCGAAAGCACCTTGATCTGCACCTGGCGTCACGAGAGGACACCAGCATAGACGTGCTCCTTCCATAAAACCCAGCTGTGTGACCCTGACCAGCCCAGGGGAGGCAGCCGCCAATAAAACCGACAGAGCTGTTGACACGGGATGGGCGACACAATCAAGAGGTGACAGTATTTCCACCGGCTGCATCTAACAGGGTCCCATGAATGTGGGTGAACCTGTGTGCGTGTAGATAATTGTGATAAATTCCCTAGCGTGGGAGTGTTTGTGTCAGAAAGTGTGTGCATCATGAAGTTTGTGTTTGCTTTGTGACTGTGACAGGTGGAAAATGGTTTCATTGTTTCACTGGGCATTTCTGTCATTAGAAGTGAAGTCGGGCATCGTCCCATATGTTTACAAGCTTGTTTTTGAACCAGAAGGATGTACCTAAGGATATAAAAGGACCATCTGGATCCTGTTCAAAGCTCAGCACCCAAGCGTGGGCGCTGGTCCACAGGCTGGGGAGGCGGTATTGGGGCCTGCTCGCTGACTCACCTGACCAGGTGGCCAAACGGCTGTTGGCCTGAGGCTCACACTTTTGCCCCAAAGGCCTGGTGGAAGCCACAGTGGAGAGCTCGGGTTGCGTTCCACATACCTGCGTTCCTTTCAACGAGGGCTGCGCAGAGTGGTGATGTGGTTTAGATAGGATTTTGTATTTTAAGTGACACATATCACAAGATACAGAAGCAGTTGGTTCAAACACTATTTTTTCCCCGAACACACTTTTAATAACACACTGAGGTGTTTAACATTTTTTAAAAACAATTTTGTATTAATTTTGAATACTATGAGGAGGTATTATTTTGGCCTATTAGAAAATCTGAAATGGTGCTTTGTTCACAAATGTGAATGAAATTACCCACACCAGTTAATTAGTTAATATTAGGGCCTGTTGCTGCCGTCATCCAGCACGTGGCTGGAAACCCTAAAGGTCTACGTGGTGAGGACTCTAAAACTCCAAACTAACTTATGTCATTTTCCTCATTACAAAGGCAAAAATGAGAGCTTTCTGCCCCCCTTCCACACCCCGCCCGCCACTCCGGTTCAAGCCGTTGTCTCTCAGTCTAGGTGTGTAGGACACAGCTCCCTGTCCCGTGCTGGGATTAGCAGTCGGTTGCCTGCCATCGGTTGGCCGCTCACAGCAGCTCACGGCAGCTCTCGCCAGCTGCCCGCCACTCATGGCAGCACGCGGCAGCCCAGCCAACCTCCGGCTGCTCACGGCTGTAGAGGGCGCAACTCACTGGGCACATGGGAATTGAACCAGCGACCTCGGTATTAGGAGCATGGCGCTCCAACCACCTGAGCCACCGGGCTGGTCCCAACAATGAGAGCTTTTAAATGATGTCTCTTAAATCAGTAACTTGCCTTCTTCTCTCTCTAAATTTAAATATATGCTTAGATCTCACTGTCTCCTCTTTCTCCATCCCCAGGCAACCACTAATCTGACTTGTCTCATAGATTAATGAGCATTTTCTAGCATTTTACATCGAGCTCCGGAATGGATTGTGTACTTTTAAAATATAGTGGCTTGTTTATAAAAAGGCATGCTGGAAGTAATTCGTGGACTCAGCCACAAGCACACAAGTATCGTATGTTTTCTTACCTAAGAGTTTGACCCAGTGATAAACTAGTGCTCAAGTCAACCCTGCTTTACTTAACCTGATTCGACTACCTGCCCACCTCTGGTGCCCTAAGAAAGGGTGGCTTTGCTGATAAAGACAGAAAGGAGGTGAGGGTTCTGAGGGGTGAGCGTGGCCAGTGCAGGTGTGGTGGTTCTGCGGGGAGGGGTGTGTGCACCTCAATATCAGGCACATTCCCATGGTTTCGTGAACAGAATGGGGATTGTGGCTCACGTACTCCCTCCCTCCCTCCCACTAGTGACAGCTGCCGTGTCGTGTTCCTCAGGCTGGTTTGATTTCAGGGCGGTGAGCAGGGCACCAAGCAGCCAGGATAGGATTGCGGTGAGCTGGTTTTACAAAGCCATGGCATCTTGTTTCCCGGGGCCTGGGTAATGCGTATCTTGTCATCGCTTAGAAGCCGGGCCTGAGAGCAGTGCCGTAGGTGCAGGATGGCTATCTCTCTCCGGCGAACCTTCTTTCCCAGACAAATGACAGCGGGCAGTTCCTTTCTCCCGGAGCGCTGTCAGCTGGAAACACAAAAACGGTAACAGTGATCCCCTCCAAGTGCACATATGTTCTCCTCCGCCTCGCCCAGGCGGTGTCCGGGGCCAGTGACGTCGAGGGCGACGGGGGCGTCTGCTCAGGCGTCGGATCAGTGTCAGGCCAGGCTGAGCGGACAGCCCTTCCTTCGCCCTTCCTTCCTCTCAGGCACTTTGCTGTTCCATCTCCGCTTGGCCGCAAGTGCCCCTCGCAGGAAAGTTCGGGGCTGATGTGGTAACCTCTTCTTGGTCTCTCTCTGTGTGGTCGTCATCTGCACTTTTTACCTGGGTGTCCAGGCCGCGCCTGAGAGATCCTGATGGGTCGTTCTGGAACAGATCTGGGAGCTGGTGTTTTCACAGATGGCCACAGGCTATTTTGCTGGGCAGCCGTGGGGTTATACCACTGGCTTAGGCAAATGTGCTTGGAAAAGGTTAAGAGCATTTTCCGGATTAGTGCGGCCCAGTAGGTAGGTAAGCCCACTGCACAGGGCGTGTGCGAGAGGGCTGGCCCATCTGTGCGCTCGGTCAGGGCTGTCACCGTCTTGTGGGAGAGCGCTGAGGCACGTCAGCCATTTTTCTCTTTAGAGGCAAATTACCGGAAATTCAGCTCCTAAAAAGTACGTATAATTTCAAACGCTTTATGCAAAATTTCTTTAAAATAGGCCATAAATTATTTTCTAAAGCCTGTAATTGCTCTGTTGGCCTTTTTTCCAGATTTATATGGTAACAGTAGTTTTCAGTGGAGTAAGTACACCTGCCACCTCATCATTCATCTTCGTCTTGAACCAGCCGTTGTTGCAAATGCTTTCGCCAGCCCAAATTAGTGATAAGGTTGATTGTTGATTCATGTTATTTCCTGCGTCTTGCTGGCAGCCTTAAACCCTCTTCTGACTCTAATTACGGCCACTAAGCATGCATTCAGGAGTAGACTAACAGGGGGAGGTGCTTTGCAGGAGGCTGTAGGGGTTAGGCAGACCGGGTGGTGTGGTCCTGTATGTGAAGAAAGCAGGTTTTGGATCTAGTGACAGACAGCACGTGTGCCTGCTGGGAGCCCGTCTCTCCAACATGCATTGGTTTCTGGGTGTCACTAAGTGGCCTTGGATTGGGTACTAAGCCAGGATGGTGCTGTGCTCCGCCCCTGCCCCTGCCCCTTGGAAGTGTCCTGAGCAGGTGGCTCTGTGTGGGGCCCCACCAGTGGTAGCACAGATGCCCCCGGAAGCGGAAGCAGCTCCGTACAGTGGTGCAGCCAGAGTGGCAGCATGCTAGGACATTGGCAGGTGTGTCTCCCCTTCCCTCCCCTGTCCTCCCGAGGGCCCTTCCGGAGGACAGAAGCAGTGTTTGTTCTGATGGAGACCGTACATCGTAGTGGGGACGCTGCTGGGTGTTGACAAAACCCTGTGCTTTCGGAGGGCAGTCTGAGATCATTTGTTCAAGTTTCGGGGGAAACGTTTCTATTTTGAGCATTTTGGGAATTATGGCCGTTTGCTACTGTGCTTATTTTCTTATTAAAGCAGAGTAGATCTAGTGTTTTGTGCTGGACAGACACCCTAATTTGTTTGGGCTGTTTTCCGTTATTTTTTTAAATTGAGATACAGTAGTTGACGTATGTTAATTTCAGGTATACCAGAGAATGATTCGGCATCTGTATACGCTGCAAAAGGATCACAGCAAGCCTAGTTAACATCTGTCACCACACATAATTGCACTTTTTTTTTCTTGTGATGAGGACATTACTGTTTTTATTAACATCTGGAGAAAAAACCGTGTGGCTCAGAGATGTTTTCTTTTGGGGAAAAGTGGCTTCTGTTCAGATTTAGACTTGTATGTCTTAAGCGCTTGAATGAGGTGAATCTCTATGTGAGATGTTTCTTATTCTAAGTCAAGTAGAGACTGGTAAAAAAAAACTTTGTTTTCCATTGCCAGGCATGCCAGTGATGTTTTACTGCAAAATTTAGTTTGAAAGCCATTGATGGTTTCTAGTAAGACATACAGGCAATGTTTCACTTATTTTTGATTCTCTGTTTTCATAGATAAGACTCGTCAGCCCTGCCCTTCCTCCTTAGGGCTCCTTATACTTAGTTATATTAATGGCTGCAGGTTGCAGTGTCTGGAGTTTCTTTGCCAGAAAATCCGCTCTGTTGAAATGTTGCCGGGAAGTGTGTTGGCATCGCTGAACACATTGCCTTCAACTACATCGCACGTTAGACAATTGGGGCTCTGCGCTGTGAACAGGTGGTTTGGGCAAAGCCTTTTTAGTACCGGTGGTGCTGATGAGATCAGCTTTTGTTTCGTTTTTCCTGACGTGAATAGGTTTCTTGATAGGAAGATTATAAAAGTTCATAGAGAAAAACACACCAAGTCATTTGGGTCTACTCCAGCTCGGCCTGTGTTCAGTATGTGACGTTTCTGCACCGTCCTTTGTGCTAAAACACTCAGGAGGCACACCAAAGGCAGACATGAGAAACATGCACTTGCCCTTGGGGGTGGGGGGTGGGGGGCGGAGATAAGGGGCACTCGGCCTCTCAGATGGGAACCGAAGCTTTCATCCTGTGTGAATGCTGCTTCCCGGCCCTGGCATTTGTTTAAAAATGCAGCTTTGATGTCTTGTATCAGTTTCAGCTGTTTCGGTCATTGGGGAATTTTTATCTTTCTGTAATTCTCATGTATAAAGGCAGGAACTGCTGGACTCTTATCCCAAAGGACTATAGATTTTATCACACGTGATGTCACCATCCTCAGCATTGCATTGTCTGACCACTGCTGGGGAGACGAAGTAGTCTCTGCCACAGAAATCTCCCCAAAATGCTGCCAGGGGATTGACTTTTTCCTTATAGTAAACACACACACACACACACACACACACACACACACACACTCGTTTTTAGAGTGCTCTGACCTGTGTTTTATACATGCATATAACATGTTGTTATACACGCATGTAACTGCAGCCAAGTGGTTAAGTTCTCCCGTAGATCCTGCACTCTGGGAGCTGGCGGCTGAGCTGGGCTGCCGGGCACGGTTGGGGACAGCTCTAACAAGTAGTGACCCCGGCAGAGGGTAACAGGATGGAGGGAGGCTGATCTCAGCAGTCATTCCTGAGGACAAGGTCGTTGAGCTCTTCTTTGAAGGCTGAGCCAGGTTCGAGATGTAACTATGGACCTGTCAGTGATTCTGGGGCCTCCCAAAGAGGAGGGCAGAGGGTGAGCAACAGAAAGGGAGTCTAGGGAATGGGGTGAACAGGTGGCTTGGACCAGAGCAGTGCTTGTCAGGCCTGGGCTTGCGTCTGAGTTACCAGGAGGGTTTATGCAATCACGCCTGGCCTGCCCAAGCCTGTGCCAGGTAACGCCAGTGCTGCTGGCCCAGGGAGCATACTCGGAAGCCCTGGGTCAGGTGCCAGGAAACCTGGGAGCATGACCTTCCTTCTGTGGAAACTGGGAGCAGCTGAGGGTTCTGGAGCGATAGTGGTTCTGGCCGGAGCGGCAGTGCAGGGACGTTGGTCTGGTGAGAGATGGAGACAGACTGGGGGAGGGAGAGGCTGGTTAGGACACAGTCTTCCAGAGGCTTGGTGGGAACCGGAAGGAAGTGGCAGGGCCAGAGCGAGGTTCATTTTGTGTGCTTTCAATGGGCTTATTCAGTTTGTAAAGAATAAAAGGGTATTTTCAGTTGTCCCTCTCCCCCAGCCCAGGCCCCCCCTCAGCTTTGTCCTGGCCTGTGCCCTCGGACGGACTTGTCCCTGGGGGCCCCTGCACCCTAAGCTCTGGGGTCTCCCTGCCTCTTCCTGCACGGCGCTTACTCCAGTCACCCCCTGAGAACTCAGGAGTATTTGCAGGGCTTCCCAGCTTGCCCTTGATCTATCTGGAAGGTGTTTCCCACGTCTGCCCCCATCTGTCCCACGTCTGTCCCCGTCTGTCCGCCGACCCGTGCTTCTCTTCCTGAGGCCTCACTACTGACTTTCTTTCCCGAGAAGGCTTCTCCAACTCCTGTGTTGCCTGAAAGCCCACACACCCCGCACGTGTCCCCCCCATCACAGCGCCCACCCAGAGCTGAGGTCCCCACCCCCTCACAGTGACCACCTGGCCTCCTAGCCATGGGTCTCATACTCCCAGACCGTCTGAGCTCCTGAGGGCCACATGCAGACCTGGTTTATTTTGTGGGGCTGTGCTTGTTTGCTTCGTTTGAAAAGGTTAGGAAAATAACCCAAAACTCCCGTGCTTTTTCTTTTTCTTTTTTTTTTGAAAGGAAGGAGGAAATTCTGTTTTTTACGTGAATGATGTTTCATTGAAACCCTTATTCTAATCATTGCTTTTTAAAAATGAATTTTGTTATCTAGAT
The DNA here is from genome assembly GCF_036562045.2 of Rhinolophus sinicus. Taxonomy (NCBI): domain Eukaryota; kingdom Metazoa; phylum Chordata; class Mammalia; order Chiroptera; family Rhinolophidae; genus Rhinolophus; species Rhinolophus sinicus. The sequence goes on along the minus strand of NC_133768.1, from coordinate 2,367,723 downwards.
CTGTTGTTAATTTCCAGTGACCTCCCAGCCTTTCTTGTACTTGTGATCTAAACCCCCTGTCTTTTCCAAAAAAAAAGAGAACTACCCACATATAAAATTATTTTTAATAATTGAAGTATACTTAGATTAATTTTGGTGTGTCATTTGCTGGAAAGGTTTCACGGGAACCCCTGTTAGAGTGAATCATTTTATCTGGAGTACCAGAAAACCCAATGTGAACACTCAATACCATGGCTTTGCAGTAGTTACATGAAAGGCTTATCATGCGTGGACGGAAGGTTACGTGTTGGAAGACCGACCGTGGCATGGGACAGTGCTCACAGAGCCCGGCGGGCTGCGGAAACGGGTCCACCAAGTCTGCAGAGGCTCCCAGCTGTCTTCTAAAGACGCACGGAGGGAAATGCGGGCAGACATTCCTCGTGGTCGTCTTGAGGTCATAGGTTATTCCCCTTTGTCTTCTTATTGGCCTTTTAAGTTTTTAATGTTCCGTGTTTTCTACAAGAAGCATACATTTATGATTCACCAACATCAGTAGCCATTTGAATGACATCTCCTCCCTGGACTCTGGGGTAACGGTTCGGGGGTTACAGTCCAGTGGGCGTGAGTGTGCCCATAGCTTCTTGCCGTGGTGGAGCTGCGTGCGAGGGCGGCGTCAGCCCTCCCCATCGTTGGTGCTCCCCTGGCATCTCTACTCATGCCGCCCTGCACAGAAGCACGACCGTGGCCATCTCTGGGTTGAGCTGTGCCCTCCTTTGGGGCTGTAATGAGCCCTAGCCCTCCCTCACCCCTTTCCATTTGGCCTCGAGAGCGCTCTCCCTGAATCAGCCTGCCCAGAAATGGCCCTCTCTGTCCTCCCTTGTGGAAGGGGCTTCCTTACAGGTCTCTTGATTCAGATCCGTACGTCCACGCCGCCCTCAGCCAGCTTGCGTCTGACTGTGGCCTCCAAGGGGGCCTTCCTCTCGCAGCTCTCGCATTCATTCCTGTTTCGCATTTACCCGGGGCTGTGTCTCCCGTTGGACTGTAGCAGACATCCCACCTGAATGAATGGTGCAGCTGGGGTTTGTGGCATCAGCCAGTAGTGTCTGTTCACTTGCAAGGCTCACAGTCTGTGAGGTGGCACGGGTGGTCTCACCACGCACTGAATATCACGTGGTAGTGGTGTCCCAGGCCCTCACGTGGGGGTGTTTGGCTCTCCTGTCCTGTCTGTGTACTCCTCATGGCCCTCACAGTTCCAGGGACAGGGTGGTTTACAGCCACCCGTGTGTGTGTGTGTGTGTGTGTGTGTGTGTGTGTGTGTGTGTGAAGAAACACCACACTCTTGTTGACACGAGGACCTTAAATCTTCTGTCACTTCTGTTCCACCTGGGGTGGTGGTGGGGGTAGGGGTGGGGGTTGAAACTGACCAAAGCGACAATGAGTGTGTGAGAACTCTAGGTGGCACCAGCGCGATCTGGCACCAGAGCTTTGCTGTCCAGCATTGTCACAGTATTGTGACTGAGGACCAATATGCAGGTGCCAAATGGCCTTCTGTGTCGTCTTAACACAAATCCAGCCATTGCAGGCCATCGGAGGTGCTTGCAAACAGGAACCAGCCTGAATCTTCTCTGATTCCCAAATCTGTTCATCATGCATTGGGAAATGCAGAGGACTTGACAAAAGCCCAGATATTTTAGGGAAATTTCACTGTCCCCAGGGGCTGTGATATCCTGTTATATCTTGTAGGTATAACCCTTTCCCACTGTGTTTTCATGTGTTTATTCTTTTAAAAAAATAGTCCTCATTGCTACTGTAACTATTGACTATTTTCTTGAAACAGAGACATGCATCTGTGTATTATCTTTTTAAAAATGAGGAGAAACATTTACTCTATTCCTCAGTAACCCTGCCCGCCCCCTACTCCTCATTCCGGTGGTGGGGTTGAACTGTTGCTGCAAAGTGTGAGGCATTTTCTTTTCCAAGCCTTCTTTTTTTCTTTACCTCCAGTTTCAATCAGTCTAGTCTGCTTCACTTATTAATTAACTGTAAAGGAAGATGAAAGAAGTGATGGATATTATAGCACAGAAAAAGCCATCTGAAAATGAAAGTCACGTGGCCAGAACCTTCCTTACAAGGATCTTGAGCAATGCTATGAGGTATAGTCTGGGTTTTACAATCCCTTCTGTGCTGTGATGAATTTGTCTGTTTGGTGCTTTGGTTCGTGGAAAACTGGCATAAAGATCACGCATTCCACATTTTGCCACCCACGTATTTTTCCTCGTTAATTATTGGAGTCACCAGGTGGTTTATATTAAAAATGCTTTTTGGTTTTTCCTTTGATATTCGTTTTTGTATAATCTTTCATGGTTTTGCCTGCTTTGAAGAATGTTTCATCTCCCCGAAGTGCCCCCGCAAGGCTCACCGGAGCTTTGTCCATTCTTGGGCTATAAGCTGTCTACCACGAGGCTAGTTGTGTCCTCCACTGAAGGCGTGGAATTACAAGAGGTGCCCGGCGGCTCTGTTGTGTTTACACGGCAGCTGGAGGGATTTCCACCTGGACAGACCTTAGCACACCTGGGCAGGTGTGGACAGAAAACAAATAAACCACCCACGGCATGGTGGGGACTGTGGAGAGGGCTCTGGGGAAGCCTCATACCACAAGTCAGAAGCCCAGCACGAGTGGACTGGACCTGTTGGTGGAGGGCGTTGCGAGTAACGTGATGGGGACCTTTAGCTGACGTCACAGACACTCTGAGAGGCTCAGAGGCCTGTCTGTCTGCTCGCCTTAGGTCACTATGAGATAGCTGTATTTACTTAGTTAAGTGAGTAAATAAACAGAGAGAAGCAGTGGAAACTCTGTGACCCCGCTGAGCTGGGGACTCCCGGAGCTTTCCTGCAGCCCAGCACCCCGTCCATACCCGGAGGCCCTGTGCAAAGGTATGCGGAACAGGAGAGGCAGGGCATTCTGTTTGTGGCCTTATGGGGGGGGGGGGCAGGGCAAGGTTTATTTACTTATTTTGAACAAATTTTGAAGAATAAGGGCTGGTTCACCTTTTGGAGCCCGTGATTCTTGCTCTGCATGACGGCAGGGTCTCCATTAACAGACGTTTCAAAAGAGCATTCCCGCGCAGAAGCAGTGGGAAGCACCTGAAAGGGATGGTGTAAGTCACGCAGACATAGCCGTGACTTCTTTCGGTCTCTCACTCCTGTCTTGGCACAAGGTTGTCCTTTGTGTGAAGTCCCTGAGTTGTCTGTGTTCTTTTTCAGGAGGAGTGAGCTGAGCTGGAGGCCTCACTCCTGGCATGCCACCAAGTTCTCTGATAGCCACCCCGAGACGCCGGCCTCTCAGTTCTCCTCTGCCAGCGTCTGCCCTTCTTGGCACGGCCGCCACCACGCGAGGTAGGCGCTGGTTTCCCGTTAGGAGGATGGGGACTTTGACACGCCACAGACACTCATAACAACGCAGCCCTGTCACGATGGCACCTCTCTTGACTTGAGAATGATTTTGTTTTTCTGATGAGCAAAGGCGATTGACTCACCAGTACTGGTAGGACGCTGTAAATCTGTTTGCTGTACAGGCAGGTGTACAGTGCTTAAAACAGACACCAGGAACGAAGCAGAACAGGTGGTGCTTTCTCATTTATGTTGTTTAATTAATGAGTCCAGAGCCTGGAGACCTACCTTTTTTGGCGGAATCCCTTTGGGCCAGCTGAGTTGGTAGTTCTGAGCCCACTGGGACAGGTGTCCATGTGACACACATGCCCACAGCCACAGCCTTCTTTAGAGACTTTTTAAAGTTAAATGTACTGGGTGACATCGATTAGTAAAATAATACAGGTTTCAAATGTACATTTCTATACTGTATTGTCTATATGTCACATTATGTGTGTTCACCACCCAGAGCCAGTTCTCCTTCCATCACCATATATTTGACCCCTTTTCCCTCGTCTACCACCCCTTCTTTTGAAATTTTTGCAGGCATATTGCAAGGCAAGAGCTACTTAAGTTTTGGGCAGGTGCATTTTACAAAAGCTTGCCCTACTGTGCTATTGTGGAAGGACAGTGGTACCTCGGTTTTTGAACGTCTCCGTTGACGAACATTTCGGTTTACGAATGCTGCAAATTTTATGGATCTGTGGTATCATTAGGTAGTAAAAGTCGTGCTAAATTTGCAGTTTTAGGGGTTGATGTTAAAGGTCTGGAACGGATTAATCCATTTTGCATTGCTTTCTACGGGGAAACAGTGCCTCGGTTTTTGAATGTTTTAGAACTCGAATGTTCTTCCAGAACGAATTATGTTCGAAAACCGAGGTACCACTGTATAGGGAAACCAGGGGGCTTCACAGCCCCATGCCAGGAGGACGACCAGTCCTGAGGACCCACCAGTGGTTTCCCACTGAGAGCGAGAAAGAAGGGGTGGGAATTGTGGGTCGATGGAAAGGGGAGTTCTGGTAGATGCGGCCTACCTGGAACCCACCTTTCAGGGTCAGAAGGGCTTACGTGACAGCACCAGGTGGGGTTTGGCTTGGGGACACTCTAGCTCGTCACAGGGTGGTGATTGGTCACCTCAGGTTAGTGGCCAGTGTCCTCATTAATATCCTGCTAGGATGACAGTAATAGCGATAGCAAAAAGAGTGGCTTTTATGTGTATCTGTGTGGGCACATGCATGCGTGTGGGTCTGTGTGTGCTTGAATGTGTAGCTGTGTGCTTGCATATGTGTGCACATGCATGCGTTCCTGTGAGTGTGTTCGTGTCTGTATGTGTGTGTGTTTGGAGCTAATGTTAACCGTCTCAAAATCCGTTTTTGACTGTTACTAAATGCAGGTCTGCTGCAAAATTGCCAGGTAAGGGACTCATGTGAAGTGAAGGAAACACATGTCAAACACAGCATTAGCTATTTAAAGTGACAAGAGATGATGGTATTGGGAGCCCAGGGTAATTTTGAAAAACCACAGATTCTCAACTGAGTGGTAAAACCGGGGAAAAGTGGGCCTTTTATTGTTGAAGTGACTTAATGGAATAGAATCTCCCTTAAGCCCGTATAGTGTTTCTCGATTAAAGAAACGGGTACGCTGCCCACGTCTGTGTGGAAACCGTGCTTACGCGTTATTTCTATCTGCTTGGACTTAGAATCTCATGGAAAACTCACCTCAGGAGTGTTGGTGAGCGAAGGGAGAGGAGTGAGCTGCATTTCTGAGAATGGACCCTGGTCTGTCCTCGCAGGAAAGCGTGTAAAACCGAAATGGTCACCTCCCTCCCTCAGATGACGTAGCCACTTCTCTCGCCCGTGTCCTTGTCACGTGGCTTTCTTTCTCATCCTGGTTCTCCTAAACCTAAAATGGCCACTGTTTTTTGTTTTCTTTTGTTTTGGTTTGGTTCTTTTACCTTGAGGAACGAATGTTCCAGCTCTGTTGAGCTTTAAATGAAAATGTGTAACATGGCTGGATACACAGTCTCAACACATAGAGTGTTGTTGCTATGTCACAGAACAATGAATACCTAAATTAACCGTATATCACCCAGCTTGTTGTAATAAACGTGATTTCCTGTTTCCTCCTCTTGGACCCCCACCTTAGTTAGCAACCTGTATTTTTGGCATTCAGGTACAGCTCCCGTGAACTTGGCAAGGTTTGATCAGGCACCCCCAACGCAGCACGTTTGGTGGCCCTATAAAACCTGTCGCGTGGGTTATCTAGGAGACATTCCATTGACTGTGAACTCACGGTGGAGGTGTTACTACTTTACCATTTGGGTTTGGCAATGTAATGCCCTCCGTGAACTTTCCCTTTAATCTGAAAATCGTTCATTGGGTTGCTTCTGTTGTGTTCATAACCGGTAATAAAAATCAGTTCCTGTGCTAAATCAGGGGTCCACAGCATGTTCTGTGAGGGGCCGCAGAGGAAATATTAATAGTTCAGGCTCTGTGGCCAGTGTCTGCGGTGGTTGCTCACCTCTAGCTCCAAAGCAGCCAGCAACTGTATGTGTAAACCAGTGGCTCTGTGTCCCCATCAAACTTGATTTGCAAACACTGGAATTTGAATTTCCTATCATTTTCATGGGTCCCAAAATATTTGTCTTTTGATCCTATACCACCCCCACCATTCACACAAATCTGGAAGCCGTTTTGAGCTCTTGGGCCTCAGTTTGCCGAGCACCGCACTTCAGTGGTGATTGATGGGAAAGGTGTTGACAAGGGCATCGCTGGCCGGTGACCACTGGAATCCGTCCAGCCTGTGGGCCCGAGGTGAGAGGTGGCTTGCAAGCATTGGAAGGTATCTGTAGGATGCAGACGGTTGCTGTTTGAATTGCTAAAACCTGGATGTGTTTAAGGTCACCTTTCAGGTCCAGGGATCCCATCCTGGGAAGCGTTGTTGTCACCTGGGCTTGTGATGTCCTGCTTAGGGCCAACTGCATGCCCAGCGCTGTGGTCTGCCTCCCTTTGCTGTGTGCGACTTGATTCTAAAGTAAGGTCCCTGTGGTTCTTCTCGTTGCTAGTTCCTCCTCCCAGGACCTGTCGGGCGCGTGGGAGCAGACGAATCTGCAGCGGACCTCGGACCACTTCAGCTCCCTGGGCAGCGTGGACAGCCTGGACCACCCCTCCCAGCCCTACCCCTCCGGACGCCTCTCGGCTGCCAAGTCCAACAGCAGCATTGACCACCTGGGCGGCCCGAGTAAGCGAGACTCGGCCTACGGCTCATTTTCCACCAGCTCCAGCACGCCTGACCACACCTTGCCCAAGGCTGACGCCTCGTCCACTGAGAACATCCTCTACAAAGTGGGCCTGTGGGAGGCGTCCCGGCCAGGCGGCCGGCAGGACCCTCAGGGCCTGGAGGAGAGGCTCGGTTATGTCCCAGCCCGGCTCCCCTGTGACAGCAGCCGAAGCCCCAGGCCGGAGGACGGGCCTGAGCCCAAGCTGGCCACTTCTGGGAGGTCCAGTTTTGGGCCTGTCTGGTATGTTCCCGACAAGAAAAAAGCACCTTCTTCCCCTCCCCCGCCCCCTCCCCCTCTCCGAAGTGATAGCTTCGCTGCCACCAAGAGTCACGAGAAGGCCCAGGGCCCTCCGTTCTCAGAGGCGGCCACCACCCAGCGCTTTCCGGGCCTGACACGGGCTCAGCCCCGTGGTGACTGGAGGCCGGAGCTCACCGACCAGCCGCGGAGGCTGGCACAGCCCAGCGATGGGAGACCCGGGAGCTCAGGCTGTGCAGCAGATGCCCAGCTGGATTGCGGGTGGCCCTCGTCCAACGCCGGGGCCCCCAGCCGACTCCAGGCCTCTCTGTCCAGCACAGATGTGCGTTTCCCGCCGTCCTATGGGTGCCGCCACCTGCGCCAGTACAGTGACGAGAGTCCCTTCTTCCATGAGGGCCCCAGGGCTGCCCCGCTTCCCAAGGAGCAGCCACAGGGGGCCCTGGCAGTGGGGCGGCAGGAGCGTCCCGCCCACTGCTTCCAGGACGACAGCCCTCCTCAGGCCAGGTGGCCCCATGCTGCTGACCAGACGGGGGACAGTGGTGGGCAGAGCCACTTCTACTGTGTGACCACAAGGCAGGGGCTTCAGGGGAGTGCACAGATGGCAGAGCTCCGCGAGGACGACTGGCATTGTGACACACCTCTGGGCGCCCACGAGTGTCCTGCCACACACTCAGCCAGCTCGAAAACCCACTGTCTCCTTCGTCAGCATGACGAGGCCCTGTACGCCCAGGATGGGGAGAGGGGGTGCCCAGCGGACAGAGGAGCAGGGGGCCACTCACCGGGAAGCGAAGAGCCACAGAGAGCGAGCCATGGTGACAGGACCAGTGTGAAGAAAGTCGCTGACATCTTCAAGTGGGCCGATGGGGACAGCAGCAAGATCTCTGCTCACAAGACGCCCATGCTGCACTCGCTGACCCAGGAAGGGAAGCGCCGGCCCGCGGACGGCCAGGGGGGCACTGACAGGCCGCCACCCTTCGATGGCCAGGTGGGAAAACCCACACGGAGGAGTGACCGGTTTGCCACCACCCTGAGGAACGAGATCCAGCTACGGCGAGCCAAGCTGCAGAAAAGCAAGAGCACCATGACACTGGCTGGACCCGACAAGGCGGAGGGAGAGGCGGGCAGCTGGACGGCGGCCCTGGTGGGGGCTGCCCCCGAAGCTGCTTTCCCAGGCACCTATAAGGACCACCTGAAGGAGGCCCAAGCCCGTGTCCTGAGAGCCACATCGTTTAAGCGCCGTGACTTGGACCCCAGCCCAGCTGACAGTTACGCCAGCTCAGCAGAACCCAGGGCCGGGGACCACCGTGCAGATGCTGACGCTCCCTCCCGCTTCTGGGAGGCAGGCTCGGCCAGACTGCCCTCGTCCACCGGTGGCGTGTCGCATGTGGCCCGCATCGGGGGCCGCAAACGGTTCACGGTGGAGCAGAAACTGAAGTCATACTCAGAACCCGACAAGATGAACGAGGTTGGGCTCTCAGGGGATCGCCGCTCCCGCCCACACGCCGAGGAGACCGTGGGGACGTTTGCTGATAGATGGAAGTTTTTTGAAGAAACCAGCAGGCCGTTTGCACAGCGGGCCAGGCCTAGGCAAGCACTGCCTGGGCTCCCGAAGGAGAAGCTGGAGCGGCCACAGACCGCGGGCCCCGGGGGTGAGGGGACCGAGCCTTGGTTCCAGGAGAGGACCCGCACCACCTCTTTCGGAGAAAATGCTGGGGGTCCCAGGAAAGCAGGAAAGGCAGGGAAGTCCGAACCGCCGCACAGGCTCGGAACCTTTGCAGAGTATCAAGCCTCTTGGAGGAAACAGAGGAAAGCCTCGGAAGCCAGGGGCTCTGGGAGGTATCACTCGGCCGATGACATCCTGGACGCTGGTCTGGACCAGCATGAGAGGCCGCCGTACGTTCACGAGAGGTCCCGTTCGTCACCGTCCACAGACCTCTACAAACAGGTAAGCTTGTGCACGGGAAGGGCACAGCCACCCCTGACCACCATCTTAGGCATGTACGGGACAACTTAATAAATAATGGCTCCATGTCAGCGTGACTTGGGTGCAGCCCAAGTTGAAGGATTTATGTGCACCAGGTCTTCTAGCATCAACTCGTGTAAAAGGGATCTGGGCACAAACAGGGATATATGTGTCCATGACAGTTGTAAGTGCTGTATGTATTGTCACCCACACAGTGAGTTCCCAGCGTTATCTCTTTCCTCAGCTGTCTTCCTTCCCTTCTCACCTCCCCGCAAGCCTTTAGCTTGTCCCTGCCTTACTACGTACCAAGCGAAGAACTTGGGGGAACCTGTAGAAAATGGTAAGCTCTCCTTTGAAATGAAAAGGGGTGCTTTTTGTGTAAAGGGTTGAGATGACATATGATAGCTACTTTTGAAATATTAATCTCATTTAATATTTTTAGTATCTGTTTCTTTAGTGCTTTTTTTTTTCCCCCCAAATATTTTTCAAGATTGCTCTGGGGCAAATAATGAAAAAGCAATGCATTACCCTGTTGCACTTTTTTTTAAGGTAAGAGTTTTGATGGTCGAAGTTGACGTGAAGCTTTGTGGGAAGCTACATATCTGTCTCCGTATTTCCAAGCCGGCAGTCTCTCTCTCTCTCTCTCTGTCCCCTACATCTGCGTCTGTGCACGTCAAAGGACAGATTTCCTACAGCACCAGAGACAGTTTCTTTCAGAAAGAGCCAGTTGTAGGTTTATTGCACAGTCTTCAGTGTGTGCGTGTGAAGGGAGCTCTCCCGTCTCTCCGTGGAGTCCTGGTGCTGAAAACCCTGTGGCTGCCGTGGGTGTTTGTTTCCGCCCTGGCGGTGCCCTGTGCAGTGTGACCTCTGAGAATTCCATGCTCGCTCAGTCAGGAGGCAAGAATCCCAGACTCTGACAAGTCCTGGGGCTCGAGGCTTCACCACAGTGAGTCGTAAGCAGCTGGGTTTGATTTGATTTGGTTTTTTGGGCCGGTCGTGTCCCACGCTTTTACAGACCTCAGATAGGAGTTCGGCTTCCTGCCCGGAACTGAAGTGGACGCCGGGTGCAGGTGAGGCGTTCGGCACAACGCTTGGGAGCGCTGAGCTCGCCGGCCCCGTGGCCCAGGGTCCTCGGTAGCAGACGGCCGGCTGCGTCAGTGCTTTTGTGGCCCAGGCTCGCAGGGCGAACCCATAATGAGGGGGTTCGTAATGATAGACGTCTTGAAGAAGGCAGTTTGATGACTCGGTGTCTCCCTGTGCTGCCTTTGGCAGGAAGCTCGTATGGAACCGCGGCGGCAGGCGGAGAACCCTAGTGAGCACAGAAAACTTCCCTCCACCGTCCGGTCCGAGGAGGCGCGTCCCACCCCGAGGTAGGTGAATTTGGAATTTGGGGTTACTGAGAAGATTTCCTGGGGACAGGCTTCTTTATGGCGGGTAAATGCTTGGTTAACATGGTCAGGCGTGCGGTTTTGGTCAGACCTGAAGTGGCTGCTAACCGGCCACAGTTTCCACTGTCCCCAGATGCCCCATCATGTCTTCACCAGAGCCGTGGCCCTGCACGCCGCTGGGAGAGGTGGCCCAAGGGTGGTGATGCCTTGTAATGCCATCGTGGCATTTTTAGTTCTTAAAATGGCTGCTGTGCTTTCTGTACAGTAAGGTTCTTTATGTTGACAAGAGCAGCCCTATGTTCCACGCTTGAATGCAGTGCTTTGTTCCAAATGCTGACTGAAGGGGGCTTTCACAGCCCAGCGTACGCAGCTGGGTTGCTGGTATACCGTCTCGAAATCGGAGTTGCCTGGAAGGACTGTCCAGTCGGACAGGAATAAGGCGAGCCTCTCTAAATTGGATGTGCTTAATGGGTTAATTTGGAGCTTTCAAATAGAAATCTAGTCCGTGGGCTCCCCGGAAGGATCAGAGCATCTGAAAGAAGTGTGGATGGCAGCAGTGAATGACCGTGTGTGCCCTGATTCTAAAGTGTTGCAAGTGTAGGTAGGTGTTTCATTGTAGCAAGGATGGAATTTCAATTCAATGCATAGTGTCGTTTTGCCTTTCACACCCGAGGGCGGCGGGAGGAGAAAGTATAGGTCATGGCAGGCACAGTGGTATCTCATGGCAGGCGCGGTGGTGTAACTGTGTTTAAAAGGGCTGGTGGAGGAATGGGAGTCCATGGGTACCATAGGGTCACCGCAGATTTTTCTGTTGCTTTGACAATCTGCGGTGATGGGCGCGGTTTTCAAATTAAACACTAACCTCAAAATTCAAGGATCTGTTGCAGAAATAACTCCTGTAAGTGTTTGCTTTTGAGAACCTTACGTGATGGCGTTTGATTTCATTGGGCTTTACACTGAGTGCTGTTGGCCTTACATGAGAGAATGAAGTGTTTCTGTGGCTCCAGGGAGCAGAGCGGTATTTTGTGCATGCTTGTGGAGGAAGCTGGTTACTTAACAGTCTGCCGGGCTGAAACCAAGAGCCCCTGAGTAAGAACGAAAGGCCAAGGAATAATACACCTACGAAACCGAGCAGAGTGGGGAGCACAATTCCAGCTTTATTACTGTGGGTTCCCAGCTAGTCCTGTGCCAAATGCCAGCTGGAATCTTTTCAAAGCCCGCTTGCAGGCCCAGCTGTGGGACAAGGGCACCGCCTGGTGGCTGTGTGCTGCACTGCACCCTGCCCACGCGGGCTCTGGCTTTGCTCCCGCCCTAGGCCACCGGCGTTTGATAGAAACCACAGAGCGTTCCTGTGCTGCTTGCAGTTTAGCTCCTCTGTTGTGACTCGAGTCCTGAGTAGCTATGGCATACAGAGAGAGACAGACAGAGAGACAGAGAGAGAGTTGTAAGAGAGTTGTAAAAGGCTCTCTCAGGAAAGGGTCAGGAGGAAGAGGAGGGGCCGTATGCCCCACTTATCACGGCCGTGTCTTCTAGCAGACTGCGTAACCACTCTGAAGAAATTAGTTCCAGAAGCTTTCTGCTTTTGAGCTACGAACCCAGCAATTTTCGGAATTGTGTGTGCTTTTAAAAAGTGGCAAGCCTCAATGAAATTCTAGAACAGGAATGTGGAAAAGTCGTTTTCAACTGTTTTCTCAGCAAATGTTTATTTTCCCGAAGTATCGGCAAGAAATAAACTTGAGAATCCAAGAACTGGAAATTCAGGCAAGGGATGGTCTTTTGCTCAGCAAAACGAAATCTGTAATGCAGACATTTCAAAGTGCCCAATGTTTTGCATGAGATTAAAGTAATGTAGACATATCTGTATAGAGAATGTAAAATGCTGATCTAATGAGTAGTGCATGATAGTGCAAGATGTTTTTTGTTGTAATTTGTTGTGATGATAGAAAGATAAGAATTACTACTTGTTCATGCAAACTGAGAACACTGTTGTGGGGTTCAATATACTGTGTTTTATAGAAAGACAAGTAGGACAAAGCACCTACCCCCAGCAGACCTCACAGTGTAGCAGGGAAGCAGAGACTCCAATACCTAAGACGAAAGTGGTGACACGTGATTATAATTTTTGTAACCGGTTGATGGCTCTTCAGAATCTTGGAGGAAAGAGGGTGAGGTGACTTCTGGTTGGGTTGTCGGGAAGACACGTGGTGGTTGAGCTAAATGGAGCCCAAACTCGAGGGAACAAATCCAGCAGCGTTCACTTACCTCCAGCTTTTCCCGTCACGAGCAGCCCACGTTACCCTTTCCACCTGTCCGAACTTCCCAGCTCCCACTGTTTTCAGGGGTTTTGCACCAAGATCTCCGAGCTCTGTGACCACAGGAGTCTGTCCCTGTGAATGCGTCCTGCCCCCACTGAGTTGGGGCACCCCGACAGCTGGGTGTAGCAGTTTGGACAGGCTGCCGTAATAAAATGGCAGAGACTGGGAGCCATCAACAACGGAGACTTACTTTCTCACAGTTCTGGCAATCAGAAGTTCAGGATCAAGCTGTTGCCAGGTTAGGTTCGCCCAGGACCTCTCTTTGTGACTTACAGAGACCTGCCTCCCACTGTGTCCTCACCTGGTCTTCCTGTGTGTGTCCTGCTTTTCTTACAAAGACACCCGCCATGTGGGGTTAGGGCCCCTTCTGATGACCTCATTCTACCTAATCACCTCTTTAAGTAAAGACCCATCTCCACATCCAGCCACATTCTGAGGTTCTGGGGTTCAGGGTGTCAACGTACGAATTCATGCGGGGGCTGGGGAGAAGGGATGGACCACAGTCAGTCCATAGCCCTGGGAGAAATGTCCCTGCCTGTCCCGTAAACCTTTTACGGCCAATCCTGTGTGCTGTGTCAGCTCTCTCGGGAAGTGTCAGTCCATCATTGAGCGGATGAGGTCGCACCTGATATGCCAGTTTTTAAAGTAAAGTGCAGAGGGGAGCTGCTTGCCGCGCATGCAGCTGGGGAAGACGGGAGTTTGGCGAAACCTCCCTGGAGGGCTCTTTGGCCGTGTGTAACGACCCTTCCGGCTGTGTACCCCTTCCGGTCAGTACTTCCATTCTTAGGCGTCGACCTTCCGTGCAGACACCCACTGCACAGTGAGCGGTGGCTTTTCTGCGGACGGGCAGTGCAGGGAGGAGGGTTCTCACGAGGTGGCCCCCTTGCTGCCTTCTGGTCCCCCGCCTGGACGCCGGTAGTGCCTAGGACTGAACCGAGGAGGGCATACAACTGCCCTGCTCCTTTTGCTGCTCCAGCACCCTCCTGGCTGGGGCGCTGACCTGGCCCCAGCTCCTCCTCCTCAGCTTGTCACCCACGCGGAGCCCTCTGTCACCCGCCTGCATTGGTGTTCCCTGAGCTGGCTTCCTCCCCCCTGTGTCCATGGGCTTTTCCCTGTCTCCCTCCAGGCTTTCATCGTCTGCAGCCTGGACCTCGGCGCCTGCTCTTCCCTGCGCGCCGTGCTTCCGTGCCTGACCCACCACAGTCCTTTCTTCCCCTAGCCGCTGAGTTGGCCTTGGGATATACATCGCATTTACAGTTGTCCCCTCCCCAACCACTCAATGGCTTCTGTTTGCACCTGGAATGAGATGCAAACTCCTTACTCTGACCTGCAAGGCCCTGCATGTCCTTGTCACTCTCCCTTCCCATCCCCGGGCTTGGGACTCATTGCCACCTTTCTGTCCCTTGAAAAGCCAAGCTTCTCCCTCAGGGCCTTGATGCCTGTAAGACCATCCTTAAGATGCCATGAGCCTTCCTCAGGACAGCTGCCTAGCAAAAGACACCTCAGCTGGGAAGGGGGCCCTGTGTAAGCATAGGGATGGATGGATGGATGGATGGATGGATGGATGGATGGATGGATGGATGGACGGACGGACCAGTTGTCGGGTGGACAAATGGACAGATGGATGGGTGGAAGGATGGATTCGTAGATGGATAGATGGATAGATGGACCGGTTTTCGGATGGATGAATGGACTGTTGGAGTAGATGGGTAGATGGATGGGTGCATGGATGGATGGGTGGGTGGATGGAAGGATGGATTGGTAGATGGATAGATGGATGGACCAGTTGTCAGGTAATGAATGGACAGGTGGGTCAATGGGTGGGTGGGTGGAAGGATGGATTGGTAGATGGATAGATGGGTATCAGCCTAACACCCTGTAAGTCAGTCCTTCTCAGCCACGGTGAGTAATAATTGATTCCACGTTGGCACATTTGGGTGCTGACATTCCACGTAAGATTTTAGTGTACATGGCTGTCAGTGAAATGGGCTTGTGTTTCTGTGCTGGCGTAGTGTTTAGAATCAAGACATAAACCTCTCAGAGTACATTTGGTAGCACAGACCTGTTTTCCAGTCATGTATTTTAAGCCTTGAACGAAAGCTAAGTGGTACCATGTTTAATTATTGCTTCTCCAAGCTGAGAGTCTTCAGTGAGGATTGTGTGCTGGGAGGCTCTAGAGACGGACGCTGGCAGGAGATGTGGGGGTGGCTGTGGGCGGCTGTGGGCGCTGGCGGGCTCCTTCTCTGCTGCCTTCCAGCCACTTCCGCCCCGCCTTAGGAGCTGCTGCCAGCGGGCTGGCACTGACCTGCAGGCTTGTGTTCTGCAGATACGAGAGGAGAGGGAGAATGAAATATATCCCAAGTCCCAGTAACAGCCACCAAATGGAATCCATATGAAATCAAGCTCATTAGGGAAAAAGTACTTGAATGTTAAATTCATAAGTAAGCTAAACCCCCCTTCCTGTATATTTTCTTCCCTGAGAGGTGACTTGGTGGCCACAGGTTAACGTGAAGACTGGTTTTTCATTTACGAGTAGGTTTCAGAGTAAGTAAGAGAGATTTGCCATCCAGGCTCCCCTGTCATTTGTCGCTTTAGGGAAGACGTTTAGTTTCCTGGCCTGCAGTTAGCTGAGGGGCAACTGACACTTTCCATTCTGAACTCCGCTGGGTAATGACAAAGCTAGGATAACAAGGAAAACTCAAGCTTGGGAGTTTTCCGGGGCCGAGCTCAGCATCGGGGTAGCTTCCTTCCATGGCCAGTTGTCTGTGTGTGGAGTCCTTGCAAACATACCTCCATCATCCCAGAAATGAGAAACGATTGCGAAACAGCAGCTGTGGGGAAAACTGGGACTGGTGGTTTGTTTTTGTGTCTTCATTTGCAACTACATTTTCTCCTCGTATTTATACCCACGTGGCTTTGGGAAACGCAGAGTCAGGACAGGCGACCACAGGTTTGGTCTGTGACTTCACATTCTTTGGAAAGAAGCATTTGAAGGCAGTAGTTTGAGGGTACGGGGTTTGGAGCTGGGGAGGAGACGGCAAGACTGGGAGGATAAGTGTGCAGAGCACCCAAGTGGGGGAAGAACGTGAGCCAAAGGAGGGCAGGAAGTATTCACAACGTGAGACGCCGAAGCTGAGGGAAAGACGGAGGAAACGTGGGCAAAGCTTGAACCCTGACGTCTGAGTTCTGGACGACGGGAAACAAAGTGTTCCGCAGACAGTGTGGCTGACGGCAGCTCTGATACATGCAGGAAGAGGGGCCGCAGTCACGTGACGCTTGCTGCTCTCCCAGGAGAATCCACAGTCCTGCAGGGAGCTGCGCCTTTGTTCCCAGCGCCCAACCCGGGTGACTGCACCAGGGCTCCCTTGTCAGCCCGTAACGAGGCAGGAGTCCACGGTGCTCGCTTCTTGGAGGGAAGACTCCACAGCTCGTTCTGATGTGATAACCCGTCTGCTCTCGTAGCCTCCTGTCCCTTTCCTGCTCCCTTGACGGCTCTGTGTGCCAAGCGCGAATCCTTGTTGGTTGATCTTGGGTGAGTTTGCACAAAAAGGTACTCTCCTGTGTGTGTGCCTTTCTCCAGAAACCCATCTGAACACACCGGCACCCGGCACCTCCCGATTCTTCCAGACGTGCCTCCTTCCTCCATGCCGTGTTTTAGGGCCGAGATGGCTTGAGCAGCGCCCCCGCAGGCCTGTATGGATTGCAGGGATCCTTAATGCTGTTCACACCGCACCGGCATCGGGAAAGCCGTCTGAGCTGTGGACATTGTAATCTTTGCCACCTTTTGGGTCTTGTGGTCTCTTCCGGTTTATTGTCTAGCTAAGGCGCTTTCATCGTGACCCAGAGGCGACTTGTGAAGTATCAGGTCTGCGAGTCCTGTCTCTTCAAATGGGACCTTGTGTGGCACCCTATTTAATCCGCGCTGCACTGGCTTTCCTGTCTTTACTGGGCGACGCCAAACGTCTTAATCGAACCTGTGTGATGCACCCGTGTTAGAAATAAGCACATGTCATCCATGAACTGTGAACATGGGCGTTTCGTCCCTCCCCTGCGGAAGCTACAGCCTGTGACAGGGGACCGTAGTGTTACTGTGTAACGGTGGTGACGTGACTGAGCATCGTTGCAAAAGTGGATGTCGTGAAACTGCTTCGCAGGGATGACCCCCGAGGGTCCTGTCCGAGTTGTCCCATCCCTTCTGTACCTGCCTACCCTGAAGGCCACCTTCAGCATCATTCGTTCTGGGGCCCCTGGGAAAGCAGACACCGAATGCAGGCATCTCTTTGTTTGGGGCGAGCGCGAGGCAGCTTCCCGGCAGCAAGTTTCCCCTGGTCCTTCCTTCCTGTGTTGGCATTGTTACATTAGAACTCGGACATTGTTGTGCCTGCAGAAGACCCGAGGGCCTCTCAGGCCCACCGAGGTTAGCTCCCTTGCAAGATGGCTGCGAGGACTGGACGTCCGTCTGGTTCTCAGTTTTCCTTCCTTCCCCTGGGACTCGTGCTTGGTCAGTGTCTCTCCTTGGGGCCACGGCACGGGGGCTGTTATTTGTCTGTGCGGTTACGGAAGTGACTTGGCTTTCACTTGTAAGTTACTCTACATTACTTGCTCTTTTTTTCTTTTTTTTGAAATGGGTTGTAAAGATGTTACTTATTTTTAAATTATGGTAAGATCCACACGCTGTCAAGTTTACCGTTTGCGTGTGTATAACCCAGCAACATTCAGTTCATTGATGTTATGCGACCATCACACTATGGAGTTCCAGAACCTTTTTGTCACCCCGGAAGGAAACCCTGTATCCATTCAGCGGTCGCCCCTGTAGTGGGTTTCTTGTTCATTTTTAACTTGAAGTGATACACTCTGCTCTGTGTCATACTAACACACAGTTGCCACCACGTAGAGGTGAGATGGCTGCTTGACTGTCCAAATTCATTTCCCACAGACTCGGTGTGTTAAGTGGTTCTAACATTCTGGCAGCTAGTCTCAGAAACTGATTTAACCCAAATTATTTGAAGGTCCACCCATTTGATAAAAAAGGAGGACAGTTGTGTGAGTTGCCCATTTCTCTTAACCAATCTAAAGTGCATGCAAATATTTCTCAGTGTGTGTGAAAGCTGCACAAACCCCCCAAATTCATGCAAGAGTACGCAGAGCCAGGAGCTCGTTTCATGCCCCCTCAAGCAGCCCTCTTTCCTCGGCGCCAGAGCTGACCACCAGGAGTCAGAGGTAGGGGAGGATGACAGCCGCTGGGTACTGACAGATGACGGAAAAGTACGTCTTCTTCAGGTTTTCCCAAACACAGCGCTCGGAGCGTATCCCTGGGAACACGCGTGTTCTCCTTGCAAGCTTAAGTTTCTGTGTCTTCGCTTCCATGCCATTCTTAAAGTTCTTATCAGGCTATTCTGGATGGTGTACACGACCACACCTTGTGTGGGGGGCGTGTCTCATTGTCAGGGGTAATGATGTAATTGTCCCAGGTGGGAGGTAAGAATAAATCGAGTTCTCACATGTAAACCTCCCTCCAGACGAGGGACAAGGCATCTGGGTGCGATGCCAACAGAACTCTGTGTCCTCTCAGCCAAAAGACAAGTGATGAGTCCTTTTGTGGCATCTGGGACACCATGGTAGCTGAACCCCAAAGAAGCACTACTGCGCTGTCTGGGGCCGCACGAGTCACAGTCCATTCTCAGCAAAGCCACACGCCACCTGTTGCATTAAACTAACATTCTTTACAGTTTTGCTCTCATATAACTTGCAAATTTGTTTTACGTTTTATAGACTAAGAACTATCAAAATAAGGAAAATAAAAAATATATATTTAGACACATTTAACCATATGATAAAAAATAGTATAAGCTGTACATTGTGTGATTCTATATGTACATAATACCCAGAATAGGCAATTCCAGGGGGAAAAGAAAGTAGATTAGCGGTTGCCCTGCCAGGAATTAAAGGGTAGGGGGATGGGGATGGCTGCTAGTGTGTTTGGAGTTTCTTTTTGGGCTGATGAGAATGTTTTGGAATTAAGAGTAGTGATGGATGCACAACTCTGCGAATATGCCTAGAAGTACTGAATCACACAGTTTCAAAGGGTGAATTGTATGGTGCTATAGTCCTGCCTTATCCATGGTTTCCGTTACCCATGGTCAGCTGCCATCCGGAAATGGCAAATGGAAAATTCCAGAAATCAATAATTCCTAAGTTTTAAACTGCACACCATTCTGAATCGCATGATGAAATCTCATGCTGTCCCGCTCTGTCCCGCCTGGGATGTGAATGCTCTGTCGAGTGTATTCACACTGTGTATGTTCCCCACCCATGAGTTGCCTAGTACCCATCTCGGTTGTCATGGGACCACAGTGCGAACGTTCAAGGAACCCTTATTTTATTTAACAATGGCCCCAGAGCACAGGAATAGTGATGCTGGCCATTTGGATGTACCAAAGAGAAGTGCTTCATTAATTGAAAAGATGTGTGAGTATAGGAAAAAGACATAGTGTTTGTAGGGTTTGGTACTATCCGTGGTTTCAGGCATCCACTGGGGGTCTTGGAACGTTTCTCCCAAGGATAAGGGGGAGACTACTTACTGGATAGGAACTTTATCTCAATGTTTAAAAATCTCAGTCAACGCTGGGAATCCCCAAGAAAATAGGTTTTAAATTTCAAATGAGGCTGTGCCTTCCTCCAGTCTGAGAAATGTGGCTGGAGCTCCCAGGCTGACAAACTTCGTAAAGGATAAGATGGTTGAGTGTTTCTGCTTTAAGGAATGTTTTGTTCCAGCTGGGACGAGCAAGCAGCTGGAGAGAACACTCGTCGAGGAGTGGGTATGGCTGTATTCCGGGAAAACTGGACAGAACGGCCCTTGGCTTTGCTCGGCAGGGAGTGTGGTCCCTTGACTGGAAGTGGGGGACCTGAGTGGCATCTGTCCAGACGTTTTTTCAAAGAGGCTGCTTTTCTGATTGTCTTACCCTGTGAAATCCATTCCTCTTGTCCTTCTCACTTGACTGTCTCTTGTTTGGTTGTTTAACTTTGGGAGTTTGTACTGTGCACCCACGTGGAGGTGGCTGTGGCTTGTTCCCAGCGTGAGCGTGCAGCAGAGCGCTCGCTGCTCTAAGATAGATGGGCTCCTGTGTGATGCTGGGGCTGGTAGTGGCAGCGTGGTGTAGGCAGGGCGTCCTCAGACCCAAAGGGCGGCACCTATCGCTCAGATCGGGTGAAGTGACTTGGGGAAGGTTCCAGGCTTCGCCAACACTGTCTGAGACGCTGGGAGTTCTTTTGGAATGTAAGTGTGCTTATTTTGTTTCGCTCCCTTATTTGTGGAATTTTTCAAAGGCACAAATGGTGTGCCAACGAAAGGTAGATTTGTATGCAATTTATTACAAGTATTGACCACGTAAAGTTTCAATAGCATTAACAGCACAAGCTATGAAAAGACGTGAGCGTCTTATGCGCCCTGATAATTGTGCCTCATTCTAGGAAACATGGATCTGTGAAAACCCAACTACAAACCTCCATATTGGAAAAGTGCAGCCCAATGAGAGTCTCCTTTAAAAATGGATTCCTCGAGCACGCTAGCACCTCGATCTTGGTTTCTAATATGCTTCTCCAATGGAAGGAACCAGGGCTCCTTGCAGGAATGGCGGAGTCGAGGGCAGTGGTAGGCAGGGAATATACACAGTGAGCCGGGAGCATCTCGTAGTGTGCGAAGGACTGAAGTACTGAGGGACGGAAGAGGGGAGAGGAAGATGGAGAGATGATAGATACATAGATGATGGACACACGTGGAGAGAGGGAGAGAAGCGGGGAGAGCAGGGAGAGCGGGAGAGAGACAGAGGAACATGGATGGATAGAGGGATAAATAGATGATACATAGATGTGGAGAGAGGGAAAGAAGGGGAGAGAGGGAGAGACAGAGCGGAAGATGGATGGATACATATGCGTAGATAGGTGATAGATACACGAGACAGAGAGGGAAGAAGGTGGGTTTTGGGGTCCAAGACACAGGTTCAAATCCTCCTCCTCTTTCTCAGTCCGGCCACCTAAGCTTGCTAATAACTCACGTGCCTGGAAGATGGGATACGCATAGCAGCCTTCCTCGCAGACTTTTAAAAATGCTTCCTGGGTATTACATTAATGCATCAGCAGTGCTTACATCAAGTAGGTCTGAAAAAATAAATAAATGAAAAAGTCACTCTTAACTAAAATAATAATATGGGAGATCCTGCAAAGTAGCATGTGTTAATTGGTTAAATGAACAAGAGTCAGAAATAATTGCTGTGAATTTAGAAGAGGTGCTAGAAGCAGGTTGAAAAGAGAAAGTGGGGGCTGTCCTAGAGGCGCTGGGGGGAGGGGCACTTCCTGGGGGGAGGGGCGAGGCCCTGAGGTCTCAGCTGCTAGGAGGGGAGGTGGGGCGCAGAGACTGTCAATACAGACCTTTGTGAAGTGAGAGATTGGTAAGTGAGGGCCAGCCTGCAGCTTCTTTGTCTGCTTTGCTGAATGCCTTGCACACAGTAAGACTTCCAGAAACAAACACTTCCTTAGTTTGGTGGATTCCTAATGAGTGTGTGATAAACGCAAGGACACAGGTAGAAATGCGCTACTGAATTTTTTTTTTTTTAAACTTTATTGTCCCATCTGCCTTCATCGTGGTTGTGGAGTTGAACCATGTGTCATGCACATTATGTGATGCTCAGGCATCGTTCATAGAGAAAGCTGTGTGCAATTGGTGCAGTCGGCTTTTCTATATTTCCCGCTTGTAAATTATGGAAAGGAAGACACCCAAGGCTTTGGGGGTTTAAAAGGGCGAGCCTTTGGGGGCTGAAGCCTCGAAGCCTGGGGACCAACCCCCGGCGGTCAGGAGTTGTCGGTGAAGTAACATGAAATGCAAGGGCTCCCGAGTCACGGAGTCACAGAGTCACGGAGCCTGCGTGAACTTGCCCGTCAGGAGGCAGCAGGCACAGACGGGCCAGTGTGGTGAGCACGGCTTCCAGCCGGCTGCAGGCAGCGAGACCCGGGCTGCAGGTCCCTGAAGGGAGCGCCCCGTGCCGGCTGCAAGCCGGGAGCCCGGTAAGAGTCCTGTATTCCTTCTTAGGGCATCTCATCCCGGACGGGACTGGGTTCCTGCTCTGGCCTTGGAGGTCTGCTGGGGTCTGTCGTTCCAAACGCCTCTTTTGTTCTCCTGTCTGAGAGCAGAGCGGGGTGAGAGCTGGGGAGATCTGCAGACGGTCTCCTTGCTTATTGTTGTGCCTGAAGATGAAAAATCATGCAAAGCCGGCTGCAGATTCCAGCTCGCGCCCTGCATGCGTGCACGTATGTGTGCAGGCACGCACGCCGGTGCCGCTGCATGTGTGCCTGTGCAAGCATGCAGCTTTTGCAGCCTTGCTTTTTGCAGTTGGCTAAAAGCGCATTGGAACGAGAAGGCAGTGCTTGTCAGCGCGGGCTGTGGGCTGCAAGCGTGGCGCTCCCGTGACCGTGACCGGGTAGCCCTTGCTGTGTGGGGGTGGGCTCCCTGTGAGGTCTGCAGAGACACCTTCCCTGCGGAAGGGTCACCCAAGGAGCTGGCTGAGGACGCCGTTATTGCATGAAGACCCGACTTCCGTGCCGTGCCTTTCCTTTCTCCATAGCAGTAAGAAATAAGCATTTTCATGATGGACGCATCACATGTGGAGATTGAAAGGAAATGGTGAGTCAGCCACATCGACATGAAAAAATAAAAAGAGAGAGAGAGAAATCAGGTGTGCATGTTTAGTCATGAAAACATGCTCTGTGGGTGGATTCCCACACAGCCTGCTCATTGCAATGAAACATGTAAGTGGGGGGAACGGAGTCTGGGTCTGAGTATTTTCCAATTCTGGGATTTTGCTCTCCTTGCTGTGATAGTGACAATTTAGAGGCGTGACATTTCTCGACAGGCTTTACTGTACATGTGTTGTGGTTTTGTGTGGGGTTTTTGTGTGTGTGTGTGCCTTTTGTATTCGGATAAAAAACAGGTTAAGATGAGTTTGGGCCATATTTCTAAATGATGGCAATGCCTGTGGTCTCCTAAGGATGCTTGTGTGTGGGGGAGGGACGTGCCTTTTCACAGGGAATTGCTGCGTGTGTGTGTGTGTGGGTCTGCACGGACTCATGCACATGGGTAGGACTCTTTTTGACATGCATGTTTGCCGGTCATGCTAGGTGAAAGGTAAAAAGGAAATGGGGTTTGAAGAAAGGTTTTCAGAGATCTACCCGGCAGCAGCATTTATAATTAAACACGCTACTGCTTTACCCATTGCCTGAAGGTTTACAGAATGAATGAATAAAAAATCATATTTTAACGTGTCACATAAAAATAACAAGATTTGACAAATGGTTGGCATATTTCTTTTCCTTGCAAATCTGTGCGTAGTCCATAAATATTTTTTACGATTTTGTTGCAGAAAACTATTTCATGGATGGTAGAAAGAGGGACATGTCTATGCTTTTGTCATGCGTAGTCGGAAAAAAACCATTTTACACACACACACACACACACACACACACACAGCCTATATCTGCAGGGTTATTTTCCTTCATAGATGGATGAACAAAACACATGCAAAAGCAATTTTTTAAAAAAGTGCTACAAGTCACCATAGGTGTTGTTGACTGTTTAGGTTGCAGAGGCTTCTGTGGCCCAGCTGCGGTGACAAATGACCCTGGTGAGAGCACCCTAACTGCTGCTGTTTAGCATGGACTGGCTGCTCTCCCAAAGCTGGCTTCTGAATTTTGGAAGTTCCGGAAGCTAATACCTTATGTGGCTTTTAGAATTAATTTGCTTGACTCTCACCAGTTTGTTTGACCTCTTCTGTGCATTACAGTGGAAGAGCGAGGTGGGGAAGCTGTGGAAACCAGAGCTGGCATTTGTGTCCATAGGGTCAGCCCGTCTTTCCCTTGTCACGGACACTGTGTTCTGTAGCTGGCTTTCCCTGCAGTGCGTTGTGTAGTCAGGTTGTTTCTGGGAGGTTTTTAGTCATCCCTGGGGGTCTGAGGAGATCCTCGAGTGGTTTAATTTTTTCACTGGTAAAAAATATTTGCAGAATCCTTTGTGTCAATTCCTTCAAGTTCACACACAGGTCTTGGGCCTCACCACACAGGTACCAGGTCCGTTTCACAGGAAGCGAGCTGGGCCTTGGCTGGACCGCACAGCTAGTGAAAGGAGAGCCCTGGCCTGCGTGCTATGGCTCGCTTTGCATCTGGTGGGTCCCTGCGAATTCACCTCTGACGCTGGCAGGCTCTACATGGCCTGAGGGTACCTGCTGCCGGATGGCGACCCGGGTCTCTCATTAGCTTTCATGTCGCATGTCCAATGCGGTGACAGTGCAGTGGAAAGGGACTTCAGCGAGGGCTTCCAGGGCGTGTGGACGAACACACCCCCTCCTGACCCCCCCTCCCCCCACCGCCCCGAGCCAGGCTGAGAGACAGGGGACACGAGATTGGGAACACGTGACCCTCTGTTTCTTTGCCCATAAAATAAGGAGTTTGGATTAAATGATTTCTAGCATTCCTTTCAGCTGTAACAATTTTTGATTCTAAGAGACAAAAGCCAGGGACTTGAATTACCCTTAAAAGTCATGTATCTGCCCCCCGCCCCCCAGGTTGTGTTGTTTGACTCATTTGCTGTCAATATTCATATAAATGAAGACCGACCTGTAAGTATGTACGAGACACACTCGTAATATCTTTGAGGCCCATTTACAAATAAGATGAGCTCCTGGCAGCTGACTCAGTTTCCTGCCTGCAGGCCCACGGCAGTGCCCTGGACGGCTCAAGTTCCTCCTGCAGTGCTCTGTGCTAAAGCCTCGTAAACGCCGCTGCTAACCAGTGACGTTCTCGTGGGTATCATACTTGGTACTTAATGATTTTGCGTAAAAAAGTCTCGCCAGTAGGCCCTTAAACGTACTTGGAGACCCTTAAAGGTGGAATGACTAGAATTGTAGGGAGATATGGGACATTTACACATACACACGGATGCAGATAGATGTATGTGTATGCACATAAACATCACACATGTATGTATCAAAGACTTTATATCGTAGTAAAGTAGTAAAATAAATGTTTATGTGCGATAAATACCTAAAGCCTATTGGCTTAAATAATCCATGTCCACATACGGTTTAGCCGAGAACCATTAATGGGCCAATAAGCGAGATGTGGGCGTTTCAGAATTTTGAGTCATGTGCAATTGTGATCAAAGGAAGACACCTGAAGCCAGCGGAGTTCTCTTAATTTGTAGAGATGATACGCTATTCTCATTATAACTTAATCTCTTTTCCCACGGGGTTACCCAAAATTCAAAATGGTCCCTTATTTCATAAGCTCAATGTATGTTTTTGAAAGCCAAGACTTATACTAATCTGGGGTCACAGGTTCCTAGCGTGTGGCATACCGTGTTTTACAACATTTCTTTCTTTCTTTTTTTCTTAATAAAAAGCTATTTTACTAATAAACACATTTTTATTAAAAATACGTGGGAGTTCTAGAAAGCAGAATGAAGACATTAGAAATCGCCCTCCAGCTCACCATCCAGAGATAACACTGTGGAAGGTTGAAGTGTGTGCACTTTGAAATCCCTTTTTAGCACAGATACGCAGCGTTGCACCTGTGGTCACACTATACATACTGTGTGGAAACAGCATTTTGTTTTTTCACGTGTGCATGTGTGATGCCTGGACTCTAAGGCATGACTGCCCACCGCAGATACAGTGGACTTTGACGGTTTCCACTCTCTATTTTGCGGGGGATGGGGATATTGGGGAACAGTGTGTTTTCTCCAGGGCCCATCAGCTCCAACTAGTTGTCCTTCAATCTAGTTGTGGAAGACACAGCTCAGCTCCAAGTCCAGTCACCGTTTTCAAACTTAGTTGCAGGGGGCGCAGCCCCCATCCCATGTGGGAATTGAACCAGCAACCTTGTTGTTGAGAGCTCGTGCTCTAACCAGCTGAGCCATCTGGCTGCCCCTCCAGAAGCTCAGCGGTAGCTCATTGTCTTCATTCTAGTTGTGGAGGGCGCAGCTCACTGGCCCATGTGGGAATCGAACTGGCAACCCTGTTGTTCAGAGCTCCGCTCTAACCAACTGAGCCACCTGGCCGCCCGAGGGTTTCCACTCTTTTGCAATTATAAGTAAAATCCCAGTGAACATTTTGTAGGGAAATATTCGTGCTCTGCCACGCCAGTTCCCTTAGGATAAAATTCTAGGCGTGGAATTGCCGGGCAGGCTTTGGTAAATAGCCGCAAGCCGCCATCCATGAAGCGTGTGCTGGTTATGCTCTACCCCCGACAGCCTCCAACAGCCCTGCCCCTCCTACAACCGGGTCTGTGTCAGCCGTTCTACAAACCCTGTGATTGGACAGGCAAAAATGTTCCTTCTTTTTTGACTCTCATTTCCTAGTGAAGTTGGACTCCCCTGTGTCTTGTCCAGCTAGCTGTCGTTTTCTTCTATGCATTACTCTGCACATCTTGTGTTTTCCCGTATGCGTGTGGGTTTCTTTCTCAGTTATTGTTATTTAGGTTGTAAATGGATCCCTGCAGTGCATTGCATGCTTTCCGAACGTTTCCGGTTGGTTCGGGTTAGATTTTTCCCGTCAAGTGTGTTTCCTTGTGTCATTGTCCTTGCACCTGGGCTTCGCGCTGTCCCTTCCGTGTTGTGTGCCTGGCGGTTGTGTGCCGTCCTTAGCGTTTGTCTGCAGAAGGGGTGGCCACTGGGGCTCTGTGCACATGAATTCCCGACGGGGTACAGTCCGCCCTCGGAAACATTTCTCCAGTGCTTTGCAAAGAACATAAAACTGCCGGGGAAGACAAGACACTGGGGGTTTCAGGTGAACATGCAAGGAGGCGCTGCAGAGAGGACGCAGGAGCTGAAAGAGGAACATCTAAATCCTGGCTCAGGTCATGGCACTCGGGCTCCCAGACGTCAGCGTCCGCACGGGCGAGACTGGGGCATGCCGGTGGTGCTTGTGCAAAGGGAGGTGGGTAATAGTGTTGGTTCTGCTGCAGAATTGAGAGGCGCCCGCTTGCCACTGGCCCCAGCTCACCTTGCCCCCCTTTTGTTCTTGTTGACAGGAACCCCAGGGTCCCGTTTGAGACACAGCTGTGCATTCTAGGGTCTGCTCCACTGGGCGCCTTTCCACACTTGTGCCTTTCTACGTTTTTGTTTATATTTTTCTCTTGTGCACATGTTTTTATGTTCATTTTAATGCTCTTGTTGTGTGTTTTCCTTTGGTAAGCCACCTTTCAAAACATTGGATCATTCAGGGTATAAATATATTGAAATAAAATAGCTACAGGCCATTTAACTACAGGTATAAACACATTCAAAAGAGTAAAGAGCCTCTCAGTAACCACTTAACTCTTTTTATTATGGTCATTGTTTTGTGGGAAAATTGCGTTACTTCAGATTGACCTCGATGGGCAGGTGGACCTAATGGAATCTGTCAGGTGGATCTGTTTCTGTAGCAGTCACGGCACAGTGGGGTTAACCTGGGAGGAATAGGGATGGAGCTGTCCACCTGTCTCGCACGACGTGGTAGGTAGGTGCTGGGGTCGCCTCCCGGCCTTTCAGCTCCAGCACACCGGTCTTCTAAGTGTGTTTATCTGCTGTCCCCTACGTTTCAATTACCACTTGGTCAGAAGAGCAGTGTTCTCAGTGAGCAGGTCTTCAGGTGACACAAGTGTGTTGTCTTACTGGTTACCGATCCGTGTTCGTGTGGTTGGGTGCCCTGGAGCCTGCGAAATCCAATCAGGTACAGAGAGAACCTCGCTTGAGGGAGCCTGTCCCCTATTATCAGGGAAAATAATATCTAACAAACGAGCACAGATTAGGTGCTTAATCCACAGTTTATTTCTCACAGTTCTGGAGGCTGGAAGTCCAAGATCAAGGTGCCAGTCAATTCGGTTCCTGGTGAGACCTGTTTCCAGATGGCTGTCTTCTTGCTGTGTGCTCTCTGGCGGAGAGTGGAGAGAGAGGGAGCAGGCTTGCTTTTATGAGGGCACAAATTCCAGTCAGGAGGGCTCCACCCTTGTGGCCCCACACCCCCCCTAATACCAGCACATGAGGGGTAAGATTTAACACCAGCACATGAGGGGTAAGAAGATTTAATAGCAGTACATGAGGGGTAAGAATTTTGGGGACACACACAAACGTTCAGTCTATAACATAAGTGTACAGGGTAGTCAGAATGTCCAAGAGAACCCGCCAGCTGGCCTTGCCTTCCTCTCCTTTCCTCCTCTGTCTGTGCCTCCCTCCCTCCCTCCTTCCTCCCCTCCTCCCTCCCTCCCCCTGAGCCTTTACCGAAACCTGCTCTGTGCCAGGCACTGCGTTAGGCCCTAGAACACAGGCGTGACAGACAGAAGTGGGTGTTGTTGCTCCAGCTGGGAGGAGTGACATTAAATGAGGATAACAGATGAATTGAGTACAGTTTGGGGGCAAACAGGTAGAGAGGAAATCCTATGGGGGTTCCGAAGAAGAAAGGCTCATTTTGGTCAGCAGGTCCAGGAAACGCTTCATGAGAAAGATTGCAGTTCATTTGGATCTTAAAGAGCAGGAATGGATGGTGTCCGTGGGGTGGATTCTGGATCAAATTGGAGGTGCGGGAACCACAAGGCATGTCCAGCAGGGAATGGCCTTTAGCCAAGATGTCCGGTGCAGGAGCAGGGTCACCGAGGGTGAGAGGTGTTTTGGGGAGGGCGAGAGGGAGCCTGGAAGATGAAAGCATCCAGCCTGGCCTTGCCTCGGTGGTGGTGGGAGGGCCAGTAGGCCTGGAAGTTTCCCGGGGAGAGGATCAGGCATACCTAGTTTTCATGCTCGCTGTGACTGAAATGTGTACACATTTGTAAAATTCAGTTCAGTGGAGGAGAGGGGCAAATGGGAAATGCCCATTCTGGGTCACCCACCAGCGGAACACCTTAACCACTCTGGAAACGTTACCACAAGGTGGCGACGCTTTCAGGAAAGTCAACTCATGCAAGTTGTCAATAGATTCGCCCTCTAATTTGTTGAAATGGGGTATTTCCCTACTGTAATGTCACGGTGGTTTTAGAGAAGTCGAATCCTTTGCATCTGCTGTGTGAGATTGGCCCTCCTTGAAGACAAGAACACTGAGTCCATTACGAGGGCTTCAGGCAGGGCCCCAGGGAGGGTCGTACATCAAGAGGCAATTTTCCGGGGGCCGAGGACTTGTAATTGGGCTTGACTGTGGTGGCGAACACACTGCTCTGAACATTTCCCCAAACGCGTCAAACAGTACACCTCACATCAGTGAATTTGCTGCTGTGTACATGATACCTTGATAGACCTGTCCTGGGGTGTGGGGGCGAATAGAGATGGACATGTTTGGTAACGGGAAAACCTGCTAGATCCATAGCTAGATTTATAGGAATTCTAACACGCATTAAATAACAAAACAAGACAAAACTGAAGTGGCTCAGAAGAAGAGTAATTCGTGTGTTGCTTGTTTACCAGTGTCCTACGGTTTGTAGCTTTCAAGTTTTTATCAAGAATACATCACGCCTAATAAAAACGGCACAACCTAGAGGCTCCTACAAACATGACTGAGGTAAATGAAATGTCTGCCATAATAAAATAACGTTTGTCATGGTGATTCGGCGCTCATGGTTCCTTCTAATGGTAATGACTTCAATGACAGTTGTGGAGACCACTGGGCTCCCACTAGCCACTAAAAAGAGGCCAGGAAAGTTATAAAATCATGACTTAAAAAAAGGACTCATTAGATCCACCCGCCCCCCCCACCCCGTAAATAAAGTCTACACTCTTCTCTTTTCCTTAGCGTTCTCCTCATAGCCTTTATACTGCTTATCAAAATCAACAATAACGTGTTCGCATTTTTAAAAAATTAACATCTGCCTGCCTCTAGACTAGGAATCAGCAAGCTACCAGCCCAAGGGCCAAATTCCCTGAGTCCCGAGGTTTGAGAAGCCTCTCTGGGTGAGTCCCGGGTGTGAGAAACCTCTTCGGGTGAGTCCCGGGTGTGAGAAACCTCTCTGGGTGAGTCTCAGGTGTGAGAAACCTCTCTGGGTGAGTCTCAGGTGTGAGAAGCCTCTCTGGGTGAGTCCCGGGTGTGAGAACCCTCTTCGGGTGAGTCCCGGGTGTGAGAAGCCCGTGTGGGTGAATCCCGGGTGTGAGAACCCTCTTCGGGTGAGTCCCGGGTGTGAGAACCCTCTCTGGGTGAGTCCCGGGTGTGAGAAGCCTGTGTGGGTGAGTCCCGGGTGTGAGACCCTCTTCGGGTGAGTCCCGGGTGTGAGAAACCTCTCTGGGTGAGTCTCAGGTGTGAGAAACCTCTTCGGGTGAGTCCCGGGTGTGAGAAACCTCTCTGGGTGAGTCTCAGGTGTGAGAAACCTTGAGTCCCGGGTGTGAGAACCCTCTTCGGGTGAGTCCCGGGTGTGAGAAGCCCGTGTGGGTGAATCCCGGGTGTGAGAACCCTCTTCGGGTGAGTCCCGGGTGTGAGAACCCTCTCTGGGTGAGTCCCGGGTGTGAGAAGCCTGTGTGGGTGAGTCCCGGGTGTGAGACCCTCTTCGGGTGAGTCCCGGGTGTGAGAAACCTCTCTGGGTGAGTCTCAGGTGTGAGAACCCTCTTCGGGTGAGTCCCGGGTGTGAGAAACCTCTCTGGGTGAGTCTCGGGTGTGAGAACCCTCTTCAGGTGAGTCCCGGGTGTGAGAACCCTCTCTGGGTGAGTCTCAGGTGTGAGAAACCTCTCTGGGTGAGTCCCGGGTGTGAGAAGCCCGTGTGGGTGAGTCCCGGGTGTGAGAACCCTCTCTGGGAGCAGGAGTATGACTGCTCCCTCCAGGCCTGGTACCAACGGGTGCTACTTCCCCATCTCCTCAGATGACGATAATCTAATTTGGGCGGGACATGCCAAGCCAAAGAAAACTTCAGGAGAAGCTTCAAGCATCCAAATGCAAGTGGGTATAGAGGAATTTGGGAGGGAGCATCCCGTGAAGCAGATTCCCAGCTGGCTTGACATTCGGATTGACTTTCTCACAGATTCCCTCTCTCCCCGCCTGTCCGCAGACCTGGCTTTCTGGTGGAGCGAGTTTGAGGAGAGCTTGGATTTGTGTGTCCCAGATGCTCCCCTCCCTCCCTTCTGTGTCCACCTGAGACCTGGGGGAGCGGGGCTGAGGAAACAAGGCACCACGAATCAGGAGGGTCAGGCTCTCAGTGAGGGATACATTCTCTCATGTATTCAGTGGAAATGTTCTTATTTTAAAAGCTTTAATGCCAGAAAAATACACGTAAGAATGTTGCCCATTCTAGTCAGTCAGGGCCGGGGTTATTCTGGGTGGGAAGGAGGTGAGGGGGACGCAAGAGTAAAAAAAGGTTCTTGCGTACCAGTAACGTCATGCCTGAGAGCTTAGGAAAGCCTCTGGTACTCGCTGTGTTTTTCTCTGCGGGTTTCGGATACTTTCTAAGTGTCTCTTTACTGCTCTAGGTAGTCTGGCCCACCATTAACTGTGGTTTCCTAAGCGAGGAAGGACCTCTAGTGGTGAGAAGGCAGAAGGAACTTTTCATGTATCTCCCGCCAGTGGTTTGTACTGTGTATCCGGCTTCAGGAGTTTTCTGCTCAGGCCTTGGTTGACGCCCATCTGAAGAGCTGCCAGATCTCCCTGGGCCCAAGGGGGTCACGTGACATGCCATGGCACAGAAGCTGATCTGGAGCTTTGATTGGCAGAGGGGATTTGCCTTGATTTTTGTCCAAATAAGTTCCATGTGTCACGTCTTGGGACCAAGGATGAGGGTCTCCAGCCACAGAAGTGAGTGGCCTGGAATAGGTTCTCAAAATGTGTTCTGAAGATGCAGAGTTGGTTACGGTTACTTGAGGGCTGTCACGGATTGTAGTCTCCAAATTTGCGTGTGTTTCGTGCTACGGGACCCTAGCCCCTTAGGTGCGCGGGCATTTGGTTTTGGACCATCTGTGAGTGGAATCTCTCTTTTCATCTCTTCTCTCCCCACTTAACCACAAATGACTTAGTCTGCTTCATCTTCATTTCTGTTACCATCCACGTTCCTGCAAGCATACAGAAACCCAAAGGAAGCAGCAGACCCTTTTAGCCATCTGTTAAGACATTGGAGAAATAACATGCATCTGAGTTTCTGAAGTAATTGCTTTCCCCACTTGGTGTTAGAATCACGGAAGAGGGGCGCTAGTGTGTCTGTCCGTTCATTTGGTAAATACGGTCTGCATGCCCAGAAACTGGGATAGAAAGGCGTTAGACAGCCTCTCCCCTGCAGGGGCTCACCATCTCGTAAGCCCCACGGTACACTGGTGTTTCCAAGGACGGAGTGGCTGGAGCCATTATTCCTGGGTGTTCAGGCTGGTTGAAATGTTTCTGATGTGTTTGTGTCTGTTCACTAATGGGTTGGCCGGTCTGTTGCCTCCCTTGGACTCCCACGTCTTCTTCTTTTCCCATCTCCTTCGGCTCTGGGATGCTGTGCAGACAGAAGACCCTTGCCCCAGCCCTTGGCCAAGGAGATGTGTCTGTTGGGAGTTCTCTGTAGGAATGGGAAGATCAGTGGGGACGTCCCGCCAGTGCCTCAGACCGATGTGCATAGCCCCTGCCTTCCCAGCCGCCTGGCCCCTGCCCTAAGTCTTCATGGTATCATTGTCCTTCAGTGCCAAACAGCCTGGCTAGGAATGTCTGGTACATCCACCTGGGCCAAAGGACAAATAAGCCGCGTGTGATTTTGAATAACCAATTCTACACCTCACAAAGTCTGTGACTCACACCCACAAGCAGTGGAAGTGTGCTTGCTAAATACTGACCTCAGGCTGTGAATGCTGAACCCGAGAGTTGCTCGTGGAAGCGTGGCTGTTGGGAGCCGGCACCCCTGGGTCATACCCCAGTTGTCCCGTGAGCTAACCTGGCTCCGTGCAGACAGCTTAGGGCCTGGATCCTGCTTTTGCGACTCGCGCTCTGAAGTCTGATTCACACACCATGTCAAGGACCCCAGCCACCGTGTTCATTGCTAATATCGACTGCATGCTGGTTGTGTGTGTGGCGTAAGTTAGTGTTTTGTGTAATAGTCGAATGAAAGGAAGAAACACCTCGGTGATGTGCGCTGCAAGCTTGCTCTTTCTGTCTCCCTTTCTCCTCCCTGTTAAAATGAGGTGATTCCATTGTCCTGAGTTCTGGGGGTGCCCTTTATATGTCCTCGCCCACTTCCGAGGCCCGGCCTGCCCTGTCCCAGGTGTGCTGTGTGGTGGTATGTCAGTGTAGGTGGGGTGTTGGTGTCACGGAGACCTGCTTTGGGGTCTGCTGTACCTCAGGTTGGCCCTTTCCTGTTAGGTGCTCGGCCCAGCGCCTGGCTGGCAGGAACCTTGCCACACACAGATCCTGCCATGCCAACCCTGTCTTACCTGCCTCTGCCTGCAAACCCCCTCCCCATGGGGTGGCCTGTGACTCGCCCAGACCGGTGAGGAAATGCAGCTCCATGGGGCACAGTCGCTCGCCTGACGTCACACAGCTAGTGTGTGATGCCGTGATTGGAAGTGTCTGCCTGACAAATTCCCACATCAGATGTGGGCTAGAACTTTACAATGGACGCAGACGCTCGAGCGCATTACGAGCGACAGCCTTGAGCAACACGTGTGTACACACATGAGGACGGGCCGTGCATCCCTTCACCATCATGGACTCCATGAGCACCGAGGAAAAGAGAACCCTCCCTTATGTGTGTTACTAAAGTCCGAAAGAGTCCGAAATTATTCTCTCTTGCGTGGTGAAGGTACTAGGTAACCCTAAAGCAGGTGATGTGAATTATTTAGCGAATTATTTCACATGCAAGGTTATTTCACTGCCTGCATCTCAAAGAGAGAGAGAGAAAGCAGCTTTCTTTTGTACCAATCAGCACAGTGACCGGAAGCAGCAGATACGCTTATGTGTCTGATGGACATTCCGGTGGCAGCATGACCAAGTACGTGGAATAAATAGTTGCCCGCGAGGCCCTGAAGAATGTAGCTCGGCTCCCTGGCCGCCGTGGAGGAGCTCACAGCCCAGTGACGAGAGTGGAGACAGTCCAGTAATTGGAGAGAGGGACGCGTCCTATGCTAGTTCCATGTGTCACGTTGGAACACATGGCTGGAGACCCTCATCCTTGGTCCCAAGGCGTGACACATGGAACTATGCTAGGGGTGGCCTGGAAGTGGGGAGACAGCGGGGCCGGCGGAGCTGAGGGCCTGTGTACAGCCGGCTGTGCAGAAGATGGGGAGGCAGGATGCGGAGAACCGAGACCCAGAGAAAGAGTCCAGGGACGTCACGGGGTTCGTCACAAACAGATGGAATCCGGAAATACAACCACCACCTTTCAGGTGTGGCATCCACATTCAGACGTGGGCCTCGCCGGCTCCATATCAATATCCAAAATGTAGATTTGAATAATAGCAGTGGACAGGATTTCAAGGGCATTTGATCTCATGTGTACACACATACACACACTCACTCACTCACTCACACACACCCCGACTGCCCAACAGTAGTGATTTCTGACCTATCTATCACTGGGTGTCTGCACTACTGAGCAGCGATTCACGTGGCCTTTCCTCCCGGGTTTTCCTCTTCAGTTCTGTTGTGCTTTGCTTTGTGGTCTCGCTGCAGACCCTTCACCTTCCCGTTGCCTTCGGCAGCAGCCAGCCCAGTGAGAACAGCGTGGCCCCGGGCTGCCCATTGCAGGTCTCCTGGAGCCTGGCATACAGCCCGCTTGCCCTCCCTGCCTCCTCCCGGGGCTGCACCAGCAGTTCTCTCCGTGGTAACATGTCATTAGCATGTTCTGCATGAGAATGAACAAGCAACCTAACCTGAATTTCAATTTCCGGGAGTCTGGAATGCGGCTGCCCCGTTCATTTTCCTTTGTCTGGCTTGACTTGACTCACTGCTCAGTGTGCACGAGTGTATACATACCTAGGAGCGCGAGCAGGGAGGTGCGTGCTTGCTTTCACTGGCAAAGTCCTTAAGTCTTCTTCTTTTGTTGCCTTTTCTGTTTCTGGATTTTGCCATCACCACTGACTTTATCCTTAAAAAAAAAATCTATATACATGAGACACAGACACATGTGTAACATACATGATACAGACACACATACAGAAACATGTGCACCTTCTCTCTGCCGTAGTCACTTGGAAGCTATTAGTAACACAGATTGGACTATGACCCCAGCAGAAGCCCAAATGCCCATCTTTGGTCCTTTTTTTTTTTTTGACCCCAATTTCCTGAATTCTTATCAACTGGGATAATAAAAGCCAATGAGTAGTTTTATGGTTTTTGACTTTGCAGGTTTGGAGAGAGGAATCAAGAAAAAACAAAGGGGTGGGGTGAACTTGGTCCATCCGTCGCTGTGCTAATGGGAATCTAAAGTGAAATATTGGGGTGGGGTGCAGTGAACCACACCTCCAGCATGAGAAGGGACCATGCAGCGTCCACGACCCCCATGCCCCCCAGCAGAGCGCCCTGCATCCCTGCAGGTATGCCCTGTCAGGAAGACGTGAAGGAGCCCCCTGCCCCTTCTGACAGAGACAGAAGCCAGGAGCCCACCTGAGTCATTATTTATCTCCCAGGGGGCTTTCCTTCCTCGTGTGAGTTCTCATCTGTTTCTCGGTAGATCTCTGACTGTATCCTGTCTAAGGCACTTTGCAAATACCCTGTTTCCCCGAAAATAAGACTTAGTCGGACAATCAGCTCTAATGCATCTTTTGGAGCAAAAATTAATATAAGAGCCGGTCTTATATTATATTGTCAAGATCCGGCCTTATAGTAAAATAAGGCTGGGTCTTGTATTAATTTTTGCTCCAAAAGACGCATTAGAGCTGGTTGTCTGACTAGGTCTTATTTTCGGGGAAACACGGTAGAACTCCTTTTTAATTAATCCATTAAATGTGAATCCACATGGCCAAAGGCACTTAGCTTCTAGCAGTAAATTAGCTAATTTAATTCTCTGTTTCTATGAAGTGGCGGGTATTTATTAAATTACAGGTGCTTTCGTGTGGCTCTATGGATGCTAGATTTCATGAATTTTATTAGTAGGAGAAAAAATGTTCAAGTGTACCTCAGTCTTTGAAATGACATATTGAGGAGGCATTTGTGAATTGTCATGGAAGTAGGTTTTACTGGCCTCAGAGGCACAGTGGCTTAACTGGGAAGGGATTCAGGGCCGTCACTCCTCCATGGCAGGCCATCTGAGCCGCGACCTACACTTCTTAGACCGTGTTGTCAATTTGACAGCATTTAAATGCCATTCTGAACTTTGTAACCACACAACTGCTGGATGGTGTATGGTTCTCCAAACCACTCATTGCTATATTCAAGTTATTTTGAGAACTTCTAGTTTCTTTTAGTGTGTCCCTAATAACCATTTGGGGGGGAAAAAAATCTTAACTTCCCAAACTGGGTTGATATTTTCTTAAGCTCTCACCCGTGGCTGTTTCGTCGCGGCTTGTTTTGTAAGCTCAGCCCCTGTCTTCAGCCTCCTGGAAGCAGAGAACAAACCTGTCGC
Organism: Rhinolophus sinicus; assembly: GCF_036562045.2. Classification (NCBI taxonomy): domain Eukaryota; kingdom Metazoa; phylum Chordata; class Mammalia; order Chiroptera; family Rhinolophidae; genus Rhinolophus; species Rhinolophus sinicus. Next base: position 2,331,606 of record NC_133768.1, on the reverse strand, counting down.
CTTTCAGGGGTCCAGTGGGACTCAAGCGCTTCTGTCTTTTGCTAGATGCTTCTGGCTTTGGGGCGGCGTCCGGCTGTCTCTGCTAGGGGTGGTGCGGGGGGCGGGGGTGACGCCCCAGCTGGCCAACAAGGGGCAAGGGGAGCAGATTGGGCATGATCTGGGTTCTACAGTAGAGCATCTGTCGAACCTGGAGGGGACCTTTCTCCTGAGGATTAGCAAGAGGGACATGCACAGGGTTCTTGACCTGCCATGCAGTGGCCTGGCCTGGATAGCGTTGGGACGTCGGCAACTCCCTCGCCAGCTATCATGTCCCAGGTGGCCGGCGCACTCCTGGGCCTCCAGCGGGCGCTGGATGTCAGGACGGTGTTGTATCCTGCTCGGTAGTTAATAGCTTACATCTCTTATGGGGCCTTGTGCTCTGCCTACTGGTTCTGTTTGCAGCCCCTGCTAGAATCTCCTTTAAAAACTCACCATGGCTTATCAACAGAAAACAGCTCTTCTCTTGACTAGGAGAATCAGTCAGAGGCTCGTTTCATTGCTCTGTTGGGTGGGAAGAAGCAGTGTGTCGGCAAAGGCATGGCTGACAGATCTGTTGCAAGTTCAGTAGTAGTTGGCCCATGAGCTTGAGCAGTGGCAGAGCAATATGCATGTCATCCATGCATGCATGTGTTTTGCAGGCATGTTTAGGTGTGCGTGCGCCTATATATACGTATGTACATATGGAAAGATAGAAATGGGAAGGTCAATGAGTCATTGAAGCTTCCCAAAGTAACAGTCTTTGTTTTGTTTTGTTTTTCATTTTTAATAATACATTACTGATTTTAAAGGTTTTATTAATAAGTGTATTTGTGGCCCATCTTAGAAAGTTGTGTCCCTTTGTATGTGGTCATTTCCTGAAATAAGCCAAATAAAAATATTGTTCCAACATGAAATAAGTATTTCTGAATACAGTTGTATACGGGAATTTTCACAAACATTGTTTTTTAAAAAGTTTGTGTAAATTTTGTTTTTCCCCCCAAATGCAGCTTGTGTATACATGTATGTGTGTGTCTGTATCTAATATGTGTGCACATGCTTTTTAACACCTCGCATCCTGTTGTGTGACATGCCAGTGTGTGGTCTGACACTTTCTAGTGTATCTTTGGTCTCAATACCTTGCGTTAAGAACTGCCGTGGGGACAGGTGCGGGAAAATGTATGCGATTTAACTCCTTACGATGCCATAAGGAGATTAGCAAGATCTGAGTCTGGTCCCGTTTGGGCGAAAGATGTTCGTTGGAATCGTTTGTTCATTGTTACTTGGTCTTCCTCTAGACAAGCAGATGCCCAGTGTCGAGAAGGCAGTCCGGGAGCACAGCGGGACCCGCGGAAGCCGTCCCAGGTCTCTGAGCAGTCTCCCACGCGGGAAGCTCCCCAGGAGGCCCGGGAGGGCCGCAGCCGAGCAGGGACTCTACCTCGCGATTACAGGTACTCAGAGGACCACGTGCCCGCAGACCCACCGCCGCCGCAGCCGCCGGGCCTGGGACCGCAAGCGCAGAGCAGCCTCTCGGCCCCACACGCCCGGGGGCAGGACCCGCGGCCCGTGAGCACTGCACCCGCACCGCTCACCAAGAGACCAGCCCCGCAGAGGCCGCCACCACCCAAGCGTGAGCCCAGGCCTTTCAGGGGCCCCACGGGCACCGTGCCTGCCGGCGCACCTGCGACCAATCACCTGGCCTCGCCTGGCAGGCCCGTCCCCTCGCCGTGCCCCGCGGCCCTGGAGGTGTGCGCGGACCGCCTGTCCCTCTCCCGGAGCCCCTGTGCCTTGGCGGACAAGCGCAGCGGAGCCCAGCCTGCGAACGGCCCGAAGGCCCTCGGGGAGCACGACAGGCCGCAGGTAGATGAGCACACAGCCTGTCCTAAGCGGGACGCCCTGCTCCCTTCCAAGTTCCGGCCCCTGCAGACATCCGCCATGGAGACGTCTCGCTCTCCTTCTCCTCAGTTTGCCCCCCAGAAGCTGACCGACAAGCCTCCCCTGCTCATCCAGGACGAGACTTCCACAAGGTACTGTCCTGGGATGCGGGCCCCTGGCATTCTTCCCTTTTCACCAGCTCCCTTCCGACTGCGGGAGGTTTCTGGTGCTTGTTCCCTGGGCGGTGAATGGCTGGCGCCTTGTTTTCTCTGCAGACACTGCATTGTAAGTTGGCCTGGGAAGAGCTACGCAGGGGAGAGCCGCAGCTCCAGTCAGGGGGTTCCCAACTTATTGGGGAGCTGCCCTTTCCCACAGGGATGTAGAGGAGGTGGTAGACCACCCCACTCCCCTTCATGGAAGCCGAAACCCTTTTATCTGTGAGGCCTGAAGGTGTCCACAAACTAGGGACGTGTGATTTCTGAGTGATTTCTCTTTGTAACTCGAATCCCCTTTCACCCAAGCACGATACCTTCAGGCAAAAGCGATGTTTTTCCTAACAGGCACTGTTCCCATCCTCCTTTTGTCCACATATCTGCCTGTGCAAAAGCTCAGCTGGCCTACACCCTGTATGAAAGCAGAAGAGAGACCGATTACATTCCTTGGTGCTGTTGTCAGAATGTCAGGCGTGGAGTTGTCTGTCGTGCCCGTTGAGATGTTGATAGATGCTGGCAGGCAGGGAAATGACCCGTCAAGGGTACGGACTGTTTAGGTTTGTGCACCTGCTATCTGAGTGCCTTTGAAGAGCGGAGAAATGGAAGAAGTGGAGAACTTCCGTCTCATTCTCTAGAGCACTGCTTCTCAACCTGGGGGAGGGCAGTTTTGACCCCCAGGGGACATTTGGCAATGTCTGGAGGCATTTTGGGGTGTCACAACTGGAGAGGGGGTTGTTCCTGGCATCCAGGGGGTAGAGGCCAGGGATCCTGCTAAATATTGTGTGGGACGCCCCCCCCTCAGCGAGGAGTCACCCACCACTGAGTGCCAGTGCTGTCCCATACAGTAGCCTCCTGTCACATGCATTTGTACGAATACAAGTTAATGAAAATTAAATAGAACAAAATTGGTCCCTCCGTTACTCCACATGTGGCTAGTGGACTCCACACTGGACGGCACAAATACCGGCTGTTTCCGTCATCCCAGACAGTTGTATCGGACCCACGGCTCTTAGTCTCGAGCTGCCAGCCCTGGGCCTGGTATCATCCCCAGTGCAGACATCACTTAAATAGCCTTTCGCTTGCTGACGCTGAGTTCTGAAAGGAAGGGAAAGCCAGAAAGTAGTCTGTGGTGTGTCGAGTTACGATACTGTCACAGGCAAGCTGGCATAGGCCCCGCAGTTCTCAGGAGCTGGTCCCTGCGAGGTGGGCTCCTGGAGAAACAAGCCACGGGCTCATACTGTGCCCATGACCTGAGGTGGCGACTGTTTTTCCTTTTTTTCCTCGCCCCAAGTGAGTGTTGATTTTCTGTGAGTTTGAGAGGGATTTCAACAAGCAGTGACAATGCTTATGGAACGTAGTATGAGGGTCTTCGGGTGCCCATGTTATTTAGAGTTCCATCTACCCCGTCATTCGGGATAACAAAGGTCATCCTTGAACCCGTATCCTCTCTTTACAAGGCCTTGTAGAGAACCTGAATTTCAGCCAGGGTCCGGAGCCGTCCCCTCTTCGCTTCTCTGGGAACACGCTAGTATAGACGGTGGCCATGCCACCTACGGAGGTAACTACCAAGGAAGTCTCTCATAAGGCCATGAATTGAATGTCACCATCCCCAAGGGTATGTGTTATCGGGCAGTCCTGGTATGAGCATGTGGAGTCACAATGACAGACAAGACCAGGGCCCTGCCCTGTTCCCGTGATCCACTGCAGACGGACGGCTCAGCAAGTGAACACGCCGGGACCAGGCCTCCAAAGCTGCCTGTCCTTTGGTGCATCTCAGAGACACTCTTTATGTCCCGTCTTCTGGTGACTTGCTTCTTGAGCATTAGCTGCCCACCTCATCTCCCCCCTCCCACTTCCCCTTGGTCATGAACACTCACTGCCTGCTGGGGAGCTGGCCAGGGTGCAGAGCAGCTGCGTGGCCCCAGATGCAGCAGGCAGGTGCTGAGCAGCTCCCGTGTGCTGTGCCCGGCCTCCCGCTGGCAGCAGGCGTGCAGAGAAAAAGACAGTGCAATGTTCCCACCTGCTCGGGTGCAGTGTACAGACTAGTCATTCGCTCCAAATGCGTCAACGCCTGCCCCAAAACTAGGAAGCTTCCTTTTATGTCTTTGAAAAGTCTCTGAGATTTGTCTGTTTTTTGAACTACAAATGGAGACCATGGCCAGGACCGGCTTGGGTCTCCGTCAGCAGACGTTAGAGCTTTGAGTGCTCCCAGGGGTGGTCTCGGGCGTTTCCCTGAGGCCGTTTTCTGGTCCTGGTGGTGTGCGTGTGACAGCAGGGAGCCCGCCAGGACAGCTGGTCTGGGTCCTTGCTACAGCATGATTCCTGGCACTTCTAGCATCGTGTTGGAGAGTCTCCTGCGTGGGTCGTGTCATTTATCAGACCCAGAACGGCTTGCAGGCTGACCGGCTCGCAGGGGTGGCAGTGTGCACAGAGCTGGGTGGGCTCTTTGATGTGCGGGGCTGGGCCCCTGTGGGCAGCAGGTGACTTACCTGGAGAAAGCAGCACTCTGCAAGCAGCCGCGTCCCGTCCGGTAGAGGTCACCGGGGCTTGGGACACCCCCTGCACCGTCTCTCCCGGTCCCGCCTTTTGATTAGGAATCACTGAGATCTGGCTGCGGTAAGGTCTCATCCGCTGTGTTTTCTCCTCATTTTGACGACGTAAGCTTGATGAAGTCATGTATGGTGTTTTCTCCTAAGTTTGATGAAGTAAAAGTTCATCAAACGTATTTAATGTGGGAGTTTGGACAGTTTTCAAGACGAGAGACCATTTGTGCTTTGAAATGACCAGGCAGAGATGCTTTGTTGGAAAGTTATGTCCACCTGTAGAGGCCTTGTTTCCCTTGTTTGTTTGTTTTCCCCCCTAGTACTTCTTCCTTCACCAGAACTCAAGTTTTTCCTTGCATGCGGGAAGATACAGGCTGGCTGAAAAGTCAGTAACTGATGGTTGGAGTTTGTAAGTGGGGAATGAAAGGAATGGAGAGGGGTTGTTGTTTGTTCTTGCTTGGAGAAAATGCCAGAATTTTCAGAAAATGCCAGAATTTGCTAAACAGAATGTGAAGTTTAGCAAATCTGAACGGTATTTTGTTTTAGCCTTCACACCTCACCCTGGACCAGAGAAAGAACCATGCTGTGTTCCCAACCACCAGGTAGAGGGTGAAAAATGGCGTTTAATTTAGAGCATCGAGCGTCCTTTCTGCTGCATAAATAGGATTTGTTAGGGTCACGTGGAGAAGTGATATTAAAACCCACTGAGTTAGAAATAAGTTGGAGTTTCGGTTGTGATATTGGCTTGTTTTTAATTTACTCCTGGGCACCAGTAGAGGGCTCTCTGTCTCCGATATGTCCTTTAAAAATACTCAGAACAGATTTTTGTCCTGGGGAACCTCCCCCACAGGGTCCCAGGTGTGGTCCAGTGAGTGTGGCTGAGGGCTGTCCCGGATGCAGCCCCACTGTGTTGACCAGGCTGTTTATTTTTATTTTCTCTCCCTCCCCTGTGGGTGCTCCAGGAGCCCCTCCAGCTCTTTGCACCAAGAAACTTTTTTAAAAGGAAAAGTGTGTCCTTGGTGAGTCACTTAAAATGATACAGAAGCAGTACGTCCTATGTTTGTTGCCAGATCCTTATGTCACTGGTATGAAAAGCCTTGCAAAGCGTGGCTTGAAGTGTTGGGTGGTGGCAAGCGGGTGGAGAGTGACACCCAGTGCCCACCGCATGTGGGGGAGCTGGAGAGTGGGGCCGGGGATGGGTGGCCTCACATTCCTGCAAAACATAGCCCCTCTTGGTAGAAGTCATCCTGCAGCCCTGAGCGCATGCGGGTACACTGACCGAAGGCACTCACGGTAATTGTGTGACAAAACACTTGTCCATTGCAGCTTTCCTTACAAAAAAATGTTTAACTGAGGGCGTTCATCAGAGTTTGCACGGTCATTGACATGAAAACAAATGAATGTGTATATGCTCTCAGGCCCCTGTAGGTGTGTGGTGACAACTGGAAAGTGGAAAGAAAGGTGCCTGGACAGCGACAGTCCAGACACCAAGTTAGGGGTGGCAGGGGACTCCCTGACCTTCTCTTCCTGCCGTCCTGGGCCCTGTGATCACGGAGGCCCCTCCCACTGGGGTGGCTGCAGGTGTTTGCGTCAGGGTTCCCCTCGGTACGGGGAGGCGAGGAGAGCGCGATTTCTATCCTGGGTAGGAGTCTGGCCCGGCGCGCTGTGCGTCTTCAGCACACGGCTCTTCTCTTTCCAGAATCGAGCGGGTGATTGACAACAACACCACGGTAAAGATGGTGCCCATCAAGATTGTGCACTCGGAGAGCCAGCCGGAGAAGGACAGCCGCCAGGGCCTGGCCCACGCCGCCGAGCCGCCCGTGCTGCCCAGCGGCCTGCAGAGAGACCAGATCAAGACGCTGAGCACGTCGGAGCAGTCCTACTCACGCTTCTGCGTGTACAGCCGCCCGGGCGCAGAGCCCGAGCCCCGCACCCAGCCCCCCGCCGCCAGCGACGGCCGGCCCTCCCCGCCGGCCCTCAGCTACGTGAAGGCCCGAGAGAGGACAGCCGAGGACCTGAAGTCGGAGGAGCTGGCCCGGGAGATCGTGGGCAAGGATAAGTCCCTGGCCGAGATCCTGGACCCCAGCATGAAGGTCAGGACCACCATGGACCTGATGGAGGGCATCTTCCCCAAGGACGAGCACCTCTTGGAAGAAGCTCAGCAGCGGAGGAAGCTGCTCCCCAAGATCCCCTCTCCCAGAACCACGGAGGAGAAGTGAGTACACGCGGCCCTGGGCTGTGCAGCTGGCTGAGCACGGGTGCTTCTGCCGGCACCTCATAGGGCGAGGGGCACGCGTGCTTATGTGTTTCCGTGATTGCATTTGTGGGGACAGGTTTTCCTAAGGCTGCCCCCAGTGCACCACACTTTTTGGCTCTCCATGGCTGTGCCGAAGGAGACGCCGAAACATTGGGGGCCCCGTTCCTGGGGGTGGTGACTTCCAGGCCTGGCAAAGACATGAAAATACTGCAGTTCCTGTGCTTTCTCACGAGGCAGTGGTTCCCTGGGCCGTTGTCTCCCCCAGGAGACAGCGATATCTGGAGACAGTTTTGGTTGTCACAGCCAGGAAAGGTGCTCTTGGCATCACGTGGGTGGAGGCCAAGGATGCTGCTAAACATCCTACAGTGCACAGGACAGCCCCCCAACAAAGAATGATCCCACCCCAAATGTCACTGGTGCCGAGGTCGAGAAACCTGCCCTCAGAGGAGAGCGGCTTAGACTACTGAGTCTGTCTGTCTGTTTATGAAAGAAGAGATACAGCTATTTATCTCTCAGTGAATCAATTCGTTTTGACTGGCTTTGTAAGTAGCACTTTTCAGCGTCTCTCATTCAGTTGTCTGCCTGCAGAGGTGTACGTGGTTCCCTCTTTCCCGTTACTGACATACATTGTCTCCATAAGCATCCTTTAGGGATGGCAGGCTAGAGTGCCAGTGCAGTGCAACAGATGAGAAGTAGGGTGAGACAGGACGCAGCTGGCAGGAGGGTGTAAGGGGCCCCCACCTTACATCGTCCTCATGGGCCTCGGACTCCAGCAAAACCGTCTGTTTACTCTCTTCCCTCCTACACGGGGGTCTTTAGACATCCCTCCGTATTGAAAGATTTCCCCTTTTAAAAACCACATTCCGGGGCCGGCCCGGTGGCTCAGGCAGTTAAATGCTCCGTGCTCCTAACTCCAAAGGCTGCCAGTTCGATTCCCACATGGGCCAGTGGGGTCTCAACCACAAGGTTGCCGGTTCAACTCCTTGAGTCCTGCAAGGGATGGTGGGCTCCGCCCCCTGCAACTAAGATTGAACAGGGCACCTTGAGCTGAGCTGCCACTGAGCTCCCGGATGGCTCAGTTGGTTGGAGCGCAGGCTCTCAACCACAAGGTTGCCAGTTCGACTCCTCGACTCCCACAAGGGATGGTGGGCTGCTCCCCCTGCAACTAGAAAACGGCAACTGGACCTGGAGCTGAGCTGCGCCCTCCACAACTAAGACCGAAAGGACAACTTGAAGCTGAACAGCACCCTCCACAACTAAGATTGAAAGGACAACAACTTGACTTGGAAAAAAGTCCTGGAAGTACACACTGTTCGCCAATAAAGTCCTGTTCCCCTTCCCCAATAAAATCTTTAAAAAAATAAAAATAAATGAAAAGTAGGAATAGAGTAAATAGAGCAGGAAAAAAGTGATATTTGGGCAGTAGAATAAAAAACAAACAAACAAACACAATACCCACATTCCGTCGACTTGGTGGGAACTCATTTGTCAAGGTGTTTTTTCAGTCCTAATCTTGTCACCTACTCTTTCCCTCCTTTTACTCGCTCATCTCTCTGGCCGCTGTCCTGCCGTTAGCGCCGCCCTTTGTCACACCCCAGGTCACCGGGCGGAGGGGCACGTCTGTGCGGGCGATCACAGCTAACGGAAGTTCTGACGTTTTCACCCAGGAAGGAGGAGCCGAGCGTGCCGGCGGCTGTGTCCCTGGCCACCAATTCCACCTACTACAGCACGTCGGCCCCCAAGGCAGAGCTGCTCATCAAGATGAAGGACCTGCAGGAGCAGGAGGAGACCGAAGAGGATTCGGGAAGTGACTTGGACCATGACCTGTCTGTGAAGAAGGTAGGGAATCCGGCATGCGCGGTGGGACATGCGCAGGCAGTAGCGGTGGCACACGCCTCCGTCGCCAGTGTGGACCCTGCACCACGCACATGTCGGGGGATTTGTGGCCGGCTTTTGTGCAAGGCCATTGGGGGCAATCGGATTAAGCCCTTTGCGGTTAAGGCTTCTGATCTGGAACGGGGTCTTTCCACCGCATCGCTCTGCCGTCTTTTTGTAATGTGATCCAGTGTCAAGTTAGCTAAGTGGCTAACTTGCTGTCCTTTTAAGTTCGTCTGATATGTTCCTTCTACCCTGATTAAGATCCAGGCACTTCACTGTGTGCCCTTCAGCAAGTCACATATCCTCTTTGACGATCAAGTGCAAATATCCACAATCAGATGACCATAAATCTAGCAGTGGATTGTAAAGGGTGCCGGGAACCAGAAGCATCATTTGTTCAACTCCCACGACTCCCCCAGGCACTTGGGGGTATGGCACTAGACAAAACAGAATAGAGCCCTTCCTTCCCGAGGGAGGTTATGATCTGACAGCAGCGGTAGGTGGACAGCCAGCGCATAAAGAAATGCATACTACAGGGTCAGCAAACTATGGCCCATGGGCCAAACCTGGCCCACCACTTGCTTTTGTAAATAAAGTTTTATTGAAACAGAGCCACATTGATTCATTTACATACGGTGTCTGGTGACATTTGTACTATAGCAGCAGAGTTGAATATCTGCTACAGTGACCATATGGCTCACTGTAAAGTCTCAAATGTTTACTCTGTGGCCCTTTACAGAAAAAATTTGCCAATCCCTTATGTAATATGTCGGGTAGTAAGAAACGTAAAACAGCGTGAAGGGATAGAAAGAGACAAAGGAATGTGGTTACAGACAGGTTTCTGATGAGGTGGTGATTGAACAGAGACCTGGAGTGATGCCAGCGGCCGGCCCTGTGGATGTGTGGGTGTGCCAGGGTGGGGGGCCAGCAAGTGCAAACGTCCTGGGGTGGAAGCTTCGCAGCATGTTGGAGGAGCACCCGGGGCCAGTGGCCAGAGCTGTGTGGACAAGGAAGGGAGCCTTGGAGGGGAGGGGAGGGACTAAACAGTGGGTGGCAGTGTAGTCGTGGTAGGGACAGAATTATTGCTCAGTGGCAATGTCAGTGCTGCGATATTAGCTTTAAATCTTCACGGCATGTCAGCAAGCCCGACCTGTGACTTCCAGGTGACTGTGATTTTTGCAGGAACGACTTACCGTATAGGGATGAAGGAATTCCCAAAGAACATCACTTTCAGAGGCTGTAGCGTGTGCTGTTTATTCCAGGGGCCTTGTACCAGGGGAAAGAACGTGAATATTTTTTTTATATACTTAGCCCTTTGGAAAGGGCTTGCATAAAACATGCTGATTTATTGATTTATTTAGGACCCGTTTAAAACACCTATTTAAAATACAATTTATAAGATGCTTCCTCCGCCTACTAAGGACCCAGCGGTGCCGGGTGGGACGGGCAACTGCCGCTAGACCAGCTGAGCAGGACTGCAGGGGTGCAGCCCTCCCATGCGCTTCTGTTTAGACACCCAGGGGGGCCATGTGCACCCTTGAGATCACATGGCCAGAAAACAGGACCCCAGAGGTTTCCGGAGTCTCTGCTTCCCAGGGAGGCTGGGGCGGTCCTGCTGGCCCATCCCCGAGCAGAGCGTCCGCAGATGGGGCAGAGCCGGGGATGGCATGGCGCGCAGTGGGCTCTGGAAGGGGCTGATGGTGGCAGGTAGGGTGTTGCCTCCTTCCTGCAGGTGGGGAGCACCCGTCTGAGTGGGCTAGAAGGGTTGGTTGCCAGGCCCAGACCCCCAGCTCCTTTGCTTATAGGCTAACATCAGAGTAGTGGCTCATGGGAAGCCGTTAGCTGGAAGGTCTGAGGCTGGCTCGTGGGGTCAGGGAGGAGCTGGGGGAAGGCAGACAAAGGGGGGGCAGCCTCAGGTTTCTGCCCCCCGCCCCCATGGCCCTGCGGTTTTCCAAGCCAAAGCCTGCAGCTTCCTTTTTTTTTTTTTTTTTAAAAAAAAGTACTTAAGGAAAGTTACACACAACTATGAAAAAAAACCCCAAAAATCAAACCCCAAAATCACACACACATACACCCAAAATCCAGACCGTTCTCCTATCTCCCCTGCCACCTCTCCCCAACACAATAGTTTCCTGTTTTCATTTCTTTCTTTTTAAAACAACTTTTTTCCTGCCACCAGAGCGGGACCTGGAGCCACGGGTATGACTGCTGGGGTGGTGACAGGCACACGGCGGGGAGAAGGGAGCGCCAGTTCCTTCTACATCTTCAATCCCACACCACACCCATCAGCCATCTTCCGTCTGGCTCCCGGTCGGGGAAGGCGGCAGGAACAGGTGGTCCCAGTGGCTGAGCAGTCAGCACTTCCGGCCTTCCCACCTGGCCTGCCTCTGCCCTTCTCCAACTGAAAGGGTAGTCTCACCGTGGGCCACAAACCACTCTTACACGAGGGACGGACGCTGTACAGTTAGAATGAGGAAACCTGGTCAGGACAGTGGAGCTATAAAGACAGCAGCCAACCTTCTCCCTTTCCCGGTTATGTAGTCGCTGGGATGGGGTGGTTTTACAGTTTGTGACATCTGGGTGGCTGCTGCTCACCCACACTCCAGTACTGCTGGTAACTGTGTACGTGGACACTTAATACGAGGTGCTGAGCTAATGCTTTCCATATGGAGATTTCATTTGTCTCCGTGTCCATCCTGCAGGCAGGGCCTACTGTACCCCTGTGTAGCTACGAACTCGGTCCTGGAGAGCTTAGTGACGCTTTGCTCTCCCTCCGGGTGTGTGCCTTCTCTCTGCTAAGCTCTGCGGACTCCCTCTGGGGTCGGAGTTTGGAAATGGCCCCAGGACAAGGGGTGACAGCATGGATGATTTCCACGGGTCTACTTTACATCAAATAGTATTGCTTGTCATAACAGTGGGCTTTAAAAATCCTAATTGAACTTGACTGTTCAAGTTAATTGTTTAACCTTCGTTTTGGTTTGCATATTTGAGCTCTCTTTCCATTCCGCCCTCCTCCTACTGGGCTAGCCCAGTGACAGGTTAGCCCAGTGATGTGTTGACATCACATGAGCGGGTCTGGTGCAGGGCTGGTGGCAGCAAAAGTTCTCAAAAGCACACCGTGTGACTTTTCTCCTAACCATTGGCTCTTCACACTTCACCGTGTCAGAGCAAACAAACTGTTGAATCTGCCATGGGTGGATTTAATGGCAGATAGATGTCCGTGATCGTAAGAAAGTGGGGTTTCCGGGGCGAGGCTTGCCTGCAGGAATCCTTTTGAGCCTTCCCCATAATTGTTCCCAAACATGATGGTGGAGGAAGCGGATACTCAGCTTCTTTGCCCCTCCGATCAGACCATACGGTGCCGCTGCACTTCAGTGCGGGGGCCGATTAAAGGTCTTACACATGTTGTTTTTTATTGTTGCCCTTTAAAAATGAATCATGTAAGGAACTGATGGGAGGGGGGAATGGGGAGTCAGTATTTAATGGGGACAGGGTTTCAGTTGGGGAAGATAAAGTTCTGGAGATGATGGTGGTGATGACTGCGCAACAACGAATGTACTTAACGTCACAGAACGATACACTTTTTAAAAGTGGGTAAGGCGGTAAATTTTGTGGTACGTAGATTTTCCCACTTTAAAAAATGAGTCATTTATTTACATTTTGGCCAAGTTGGAATCAGTAGGTTATTCTAAAAGACCATTCTAAGTTCACTGACCTCCCTTTATTTGTCTTAATTTTTAATTGCTAGTTCTATGCAGAGAACACTTTTTAATCACGGACTTAAGTACTGGACTTAAGACTCTATAGCTCCTGTATATGGAAGTCTTGATGTTGGGAACTTCCAAAGTATGAAGCACTCAGTATCACAGAGACCCTCAGAATTTTTGCCAAGATTCCAGTTGAAATGAGGTTTACCATGGGCAGCCCGGAGGGGCCACCTCTGATATAACCCGATAGAACACTAAGAGGACATGAAAAGGTTGAATTTGTTTCATTTCTAAATCAAATGCCAGTGGTTTAAGCATTCATTGTCCTTCCCCTGGTCATGTAAACCCTGTCTTACTTGACGCTGCGAAGTAGCTTGCACCCAGTTCAGCCAAGTTCCCTACGTGGGGCCCTGGCCGTCCTGCCGCCGCGCTGGAGGCCTCGGGTTCCCGGGCTGGGGCAGCCCCTGACGAGCGTTTGCATGCCGCCCTGTACCCTGCAGCAGGAGCTCATCGAGAGCATCGGGCGCAAGCTGCACGTGCTCCGGGAAGCCCGGGAGAGCCTGCTGGAGGACATCCAGGCCAACAGCGCGCTTGGGAATGAGGTGGAGGCCATTGCCAAAGATGTCTGCAAACCCAACGAGTTTGACAAATTCCGCATGTTTATCGGGGACCTGGACAAAGTGGTGAACCTTCTGCTGTCGCTGTCGGGTCGCCTGGCCCGGGTAGAGAACGCCCTCAATAATTTGGACGACAACACTTCTCCTGGTGATCGGGTAGGTCCAGATTCATCTGGCCTGGAATTCGGGGCGGGGTGGGGGGAAGGTTTTCCTTGGGGTGTTGGGTGAACCTCACACAGCACCTACAGAGGCCTGTCCACCGTGTAATGCAAGAGGCTGCTGGAATGCGGAGGTCTCTTCCTATAGTGGAGGGAGTACCGTGCAGTGAGTGCCAGCCATTGTCACTGCACTGCAGGGTCACTGTCACCTTCAGGGAGAACTGGGCATTCTCTTTGACATCTTTTCACGTATCCCCACTGATCATCACTAAGACCTTTCCTAGGCAGTAGTCTCTCTTTGTAACTTCCTTTGCCCACACGTAGGTGTGTGAGTGCAGCTCACCCACTTCCGACAGACTGAGCCTCACTGATAACCGTACTTGCTTATTACTATTGCTGGTAACTAACAGGAGTGCAGTTAGCAGGCTGGAGAGAGTCTTAGGACGTGTCTAAGTGTTTTCCCTTTTCCGATGTGGGTGACTCCGGGCATTCTCAGTGGGTCTATATTTCAGTTTTTCCAAATGCAAATTAAGGAAAATAGTATCTACTTTATTCGCTTTACTTCATAGGTCAAATATCAGCAACACATCTAGCTTGGTTCTTTGCACATAATAGGTCTTTACAGTGATCATCTTTATAATAAGACATCTCAAGTTCTCTAAAAGGGGAACAGAAAGGGCACCCCCGCCCTTTACTCCAGGTAAGAGTGGTTTGGGTTACAAAGAAGGAGCTTATAGAGCAGGGCTTTGAGACAGCTGCTCATCTGTGCGTAGCCAAGTTGTTAGCAACTATCATTGAACATACTAGATACGGGTTTAAAAAGTAACGGGGGCTTCGGACCCTCATCTCCTTGGGTTATGTTCATATTCTTTTTGCTGTTTCTGCCATCTTTGCCAATCTTATCTGAAGGAACTTAAGGGAAATTCTCAAATGTTGATTTAAATGAAAAAATAGTACTGTCTTTGCAACTCAGCTCATCTTTCATCCACCTTTGCCTCCCTGTGTGTGGAACCAGTAAAGATTTAGAATTTCGGGGAGACAGAAGGAGTCACGACACTAGGGACCATGCACGTGGTCTTCCTGGGTACCAGGCCCTATAGCCCTCACTAAGGGTCTGCTTTAGAGAATGAGGAGCAGACGGGTGGTTACTCCCCTTGGTTGTGCATAGCTGATGCAGCTTTCACCTTCCACGTTCCATTGTCATGTCCAAGTGCAGTGCAATGGCCAGATCTCCACGGTAGCCAGCATTGCATGAGAACCTCTATGACAGATGGCCAAAGTTTAGGAAGCTCAGGTTTTTAGAGACAGATATGCCAACGAGTTACAAGATGTGGAGTCAGGTTTCAGAAGCCTTCCTCCATCTTTTCAGGTAGGAAAATAAACACATGAACAGACACATGACGTCCTCCCCCAGTCTCTGCAGCTTCTAGCCACCAGTGAGCCCAGCTGATTTTAGCCTGAACCGAATTTTTGGAATCGGTTAAGTTCTCTCTCCCTTTGGGTTGGAACTAATTGGCTTTGCCTCGCCTCTTCCTAGGCAAATACACCGTACCTTTGTTTCACAAGCACCTGAGGTCCAGGTGTCCTACAGAAATAGGCAGGTACGCCGGAAGGTTGTGTGGTCCGGGGCAGTTCCCGAAACCTGCACATCGAGAGTGGTTTCTGTTTGCAGCCACTGTTAAGAGCAGCTCGTCTTTACCGAGCTCTTTCGGAGTGTCGGCATTTTGCAAAGTGTGGCTACATCCTGGACTACGGTTTCTGGGCGGGAATTCCCGCCTGTTCTCATGAACTTTTTCCACTTTCCCATTCCTGAATCCCGAGAAAAGTTGGTCGGAAAATCAGCTCCTTGAACCCAGTAATACCCACAATGGGAAATAAATGTACTACTCACAATGTATCTCTTAGATATTTTTCCTATTTATCGCTAGGGTTTCCGGGCAGGGATTCCCACCTGTTCTCGGGAATTTTTTTGCTTTTTCCATTCCTGAATCCCAAGAAAAGTTGGGCGGGAAATCGGGAAAATCAGCTCCTTGAACCCAGTAATAAGTGAACTACTCACAAAGTATCTCTTAGACATTTTTCCTATTTATCGCTAGGGTTTCTGAGTGGGAATTCCCACCCGTTCTTGGGAATTTTTTCGCTTTTCCATTCCCGATTCCTGAGAAAAGTTGGTCAGGAAATCGGGAAAATCGGCTCCTTGTACCCAGGTGGTTGGTAGTATCGGCCATCACTTTGTGGAAACAATTCATCGTGGAGAACAGAAAGCAGTTTATATCTTGGGATTCGGGAAGGGGAAAGTGAAAAATATTCCTGAGAATGGGTAGGAATTCCCGCCCGGAAACCCTATCCTAGACATTCACACATGCCCATTGGGAACTATCCTTGGCTACATGGCAAAGTGGCAGGATAACAGGGTGCCTGTGTGACACCCAAATAAAAATCAGAGTCACAGCGAAGAGAGGAGTTCCTGGCCCCTCTCCTGGCCGACATTTGAAGACACTTCGTGCATTCATCTGGTCCTTTGTTAGATTCCATTACGCTTGGGGAGTGTAGGGAATGGAAGTGCGTGTTCTGCAGGCAGAGAATGGTGTGAGCGCCTCGTTTTGGGAATGGGGTCGTCTGTGTGCCCCAGAGCAGGACCCTTGTGAGGAGCGAGGGAACCTTCCCCTGCAGCTCTGCGTCTTTGTCCTACCTTCCCCTGCTCCCTCCTGCGTCCTCTTCAGAAAGGCCGCTCACATGCTCGTTTTCCTTTCGCCGGAAGGCTTTAGAAGTCCTGCCCTGGGATTTCTTCAGAATCTGTTCCTTTTACCCACTCGGCCACAGTCTCGTCAGGCCTTTGACACACGTACGATCCCTGAGTCCTTTGTACCTTTTGAGCATTTCAAAGTTCTGCAGTTTTCAGGCTCTTGCTTACACTTGTGCACATCCCAGCTATTTCCAATAGCCTTTCAAGGCCGGAGGGAGCATCCGCAGGTGGAAGGGGCCCAGGAGCCCTGACGGGAGGGCCGGGCTGGAGCCCACCATGTTCCAGGTATTTCTGAGCAGATCCCGTCAGACCTCTGCTCCCTAATGTTGGCGTCTCTGTCATCGGCACAGTCCCCAGAGTTGCTGGGGTTTCCACGGTGTTGGCCGGAGCGCCCCACATTCACCCTGGTCCTCAACGGGCTCGTCCCTCTCTCTGTCTCTCCCTTCACAGCAGTCGCTGCTCGAGAAGCAGCGGGTCCTCGTCCAACAGCATGAGGACGC
Source organism: Rhinolophus sinicus (assembly GCF_036562045.2). Classification (NCBI taxonomy): domain Eukaryota; kingdom Metazoa; phylum Chordata; class Mammalia; order Chiroptera; family Rhinolophidae; genus Rhinolophus; species Rhinolophus sinicus. Next base: position 2,315,098 of record NC_133768.1, on the reverse strand, counting down.
CAAGGAGCTCAAGGAGAACCTGGACCGCCGGGAGCGCGTGGTGTTCGCCATCCTGGCCAGCTATCTGAGCGACGAGAGCCTGGCCGACTATGAGCACTTTGTGAAGATGAAGTCAGCCCTGATCATCGAGCAGCGGGAGCTGGAGGATAAGATACACCTGGGAGAAGAGCAGCTCAAGTGCTTGCTCGACAGCCTTCAGCCCGAGAGGGCCAAATAAGAGAGCCCTCCCTGCGGGGCACGGAGCCGGCCTTGCCACACCGTCCCCCAGGGCCACGACGATTTGTGTCCTCTGGTGAGACTCCTCCCATAGCGAAATGGCTGTCACAAAAGCAATAACTCTCGTGTTGGTTTGGGATGATTTATTTAATTGTTGAGTTTCCCTTTTGAATGCTGAGCAGAGTGGCTCACCTTGGCCATTTTCCTTTACAAGCAACTTACATGTGCCACTTGGCTCCGGTGGACGGCGAGTTTCTGCAGTATAGACTGTGGGCTCTGGTCCCGTAGTGCATCCAAGTGGTCGTTCGCTGTGGCCGGGCCCCCCTTCCTCCCGCCTTCAGATGCTGAACCAACCACTCGGGAAGCAACCGAGTGAGTCTTTAAGGGGCATGAGACGGGATACCCGGGCGCGCGTCATGTTATGTGATCCATCTGAGGCATGGGCTGCCATGTTTTCTCCGTGTCCGTCCAACGGTGTTGAGCGTTCACTGTCTCTATTTCATATAATGATGTTCTCTGACCCAGCAGAAACCACAATGATGATAATTTATTAACATTTCGGAAAGAGGAATAGTTTCCGAGTGGTTAAAAACCAACTGTGAAATGAATAACCTATGCGTTGGGCTCACTCATTCTAAAATCGCCACTTAACTTGGGTGCATGCTTTAAAACTCACGCACAAAGCACATAGCGTTAGTACGTCTCGCCTGACCGCACGGGTCAAATGTTTTCCTGCGACGTGAAATGACTTGGTTAAAAGTGTGTCCAGTAGTGATGTGCTTGCTAGATGTTTGTTTCTTGACACCAACAGCTTATTTCTGAAATTACTTTTTCCCCACATTTGTTTTGTGTGCATATGGTCATTAATGATAATTGGCTACTTTTCTCTTTTCGCCTCTTTAAATCTGTCACCACGCTGTGAGGGCCACGTTTCGTTTACTCTGGTTTTTCAGAGTCTCCGTGGACTGTACAGTGTTGCCACAGTTTACTCAGCCCTTTGTCTTGGTTGACATCACAAGTTTCTAAAGAGGGTCTATTCACTTAAAAAACAGAACGCTGTCATGCTGTCGATATCCAGTTGACAAGTCAAAGACTGGGAGAAAATGGTTGCAAATCACCTATGTGACAAAGGAATTGTGTCCAGAATATGTAAGTCTGAAAACAGGCAGCTCAATTAAAATGTGGGCAAAAGAGCTCACCAAAGAGGATGATATATGGGTGGCAAATAAGCCTACGTAAAAGACGATCAACTACCAGTGGCTTGATTGTATCTTACTCATTTTTACCTAAATCATTGTAGGCACATTTCTTCACAGATGCTCATCTGATTCAATGCGTGATTAATGGTGGGAGAACCCCTTGGATGAGTTCATGTCAAGGTAATATTTGGAGATTTGTTTGATGGAGGGATCAGTTTAATCTCCATAAAGGAAGTTTTCCAACAGGTGGGGAGACATCTCCGTCAGCAGTGACTCCTTCCTTACTAAACACACATGCACACAAATGTCGTAAAGACAGTTGTCCTGCTTCATGAGCCAGACTCCTGTGCCGCTGTCCTGTCATCCGCGTGCTCGGTAAAGGGGTCCAAACGGGCACGCCTCAGTGATGCAGGCAATAAACACTCTTTTTGGCAACCTACCCACGCCAAAAAGAGGAACGCCCTTTCAGACGTTTTCATTCCTATTAAACTGTATCTGACTTGAAAAACCTGCCAATGAAGTGCCCTCTTCCTTTCCACCTGGTGTAGTCACTTGCTGTGAAAATGGGTCACGTCGAAAAAGGTTAAGCTGGCTGTCCACGGACGTCTCTCTCTCTCCTCTGGGGAGACAACCACAGTGATTTTGGTGTGTTTGGTTTCTAATTTAGGCAAAGCTTTTATCTGTGATCCTTTCCCCTCTGCTACAGTATTGTGATCGTTTTGATGATATGTGTGTAAAACGTGCATAATAGAATTTGTGTGTCTGTATCCAGCCTTCTGATGTCTCTTGAGGACTTCCGTATACATAGCAATATAGACGCCATCACCTTTTGAGCAAAGCACCTGTGATCACAACAGTCCCACCCATTCCCCTGTTTGCCTCTTCAATGTCTGGTTAGCAGGGACCCAAAGATTCCAGTGAGTCATTGTACAGAACTTTGTATATAGTTATCTTATTGCATATAAAAACAATCTGGTGCTAATATTTCACCCTTGACATTCTTAGGTGGTGGTTGATTCCTCACCCTGTCATAGCTCAGCCGTGGAATGCTCTGTATAGTGAGTTTTCAGTCAGGGCCATTGCCTGCGGCTTGTATCCTGCAGTTCACCATGGGAAATGTGTACAGATTTCATGCTCTACACTTACCACTTACCGCTCAACAGATCATCCTGCTTCACTTTAACAAAATAAATAGTGTCTTTGAGTGATTGGAGCATGTGTTTGATTTGCCTACACTACATCTCTTTGTAAAGAATCAGAACGTCCTCATCATATGTCATAAGCCTTTGACAGTTGTGGGATTGATTGTATGTGTGTAACTATTTATGCCGGTCTAGGTAAGACCAATCACTTTGCAATCAGGAAAAGTCAGGGACACGGCTTGTATAGCTTAGCTGCTGCCATGGTAATGCTGCGTAACAAACAACTGTAACATCTCGGCAGTGTCCATGGAGAAGTATGTCTGTAGCTTGTGAACCTGTAGATGAGGGGCCTGTCCTCCATGAGCCTGTCATCTTCCTGCTGGGGCCAGCTGTCTGGCCTGGGCATGTCCATGGCAGGTGCACACGAGAACAAACCCAGTGACAAAGGTGTTTTTCACGTCTCTGGTCCCAGCACACCTGCTAAGCTGCCACTGCCTGAGCAAGTCCCCCCGCAGAACCCAAAGTCAAAGAGGGTGGGACGTACTCCACCTCCTTAGTGGACGGGACTGTAAAGGCCCATGGCAGAGTGTGCACACAGGCAGACGGGAAGAATTGGGGCCGTCAAAATATCCTGACCCAGAAGCCAAGTTCCTGGAGCAAAGCTACCTCTGTTACTTCCTAGTTGTATGGCCGTGAACACATGGTTTAGCCTCTCGAAGCCTGTTTTCTCCTTTGTAATTGGAGAAGAGCTGTTGTGAGATCAAGTGAGCTAATCCATGTTAACGTGCTTAGAGCCATACCTGGTTCAGAAAAGTGCTTTGTAAGTGTTTGCTCTTCCATTTTCATCACTCTAGCCTGGACCTGGAGAAAAGGCCTTTCCTGCCTCGGAAGCAGAATGTCAGAACCACCCAAGACACGGCGATAGCTTTTGGTTGGGATTAGACATACTTCCGTTATGGAGCAGGCCTGTGGGACCTGAAGGTTAGATGATTTAGAGGGAGGGGTTCTTTTTAATAAAAATGATTCAAGAGTGAATATTTAGAACAGGAAAACGTACACACACTACAGATTTAAAAAGCACACAAATACCACACATTTTTAGCGTTGGCTTCTTCCCGGCTACTTCAGCTTATCTCCTTTGAGTTCAGAAATGATCAGTTAATACAAGAGAGCAGTTCAAACGCAGCTGTAGGCTGCTGCTGTGATGACACGTTCTGTGTCCCTGGACACTTGTGTGTTCAGACTGATGGAGTATGCGTCTGATGGTTTGGTGTGTGCTCTGGCGTGGGCCGTCGGACTTCTTTAGGACGAGCTGAGTTGGGTACAGGAACTACACAGTCTAGGGCAGGGGTACACACCAGATACTCGCCCCACTGTCAGTCCTGTTTGCCTGACTGCCACGGGTCTGTACCTTGCAAGCACAGGCATTCTGAATGTTTTCTGCATTTCCCATTAAAAGAAGGAAAGCAGTGCACAATGTTTATTCTTGTATATGCTGTGTCCTGAGTCTCAGCGATCCACTAAACTCAAGCTGTGTTTCCACTCGGCTCCCTCTCTGCCAGATCCCAAAAATGCCTGTGGTACCACCTGAAACGGGAGAGTGAAGTAGAAAGGAAGGCGGAGAGAAAGGAGATGGTGGACTTAACCGAATGCCATGAAAAGACCTTTCTTTGGCAAATTCCACCAAAGCATAGGGTTGTGCGATCACATCACTGACTGGCTCCACCAGGACCTCGGGAGGACCAGCCGAGAGAGTCCCTGAAGGTTAAGCTTATGAGCTGCACGGTGAACCCGTTCCTGGTTTAAACCTGGTTGTAAAATGCAGCCAAATAGCGTCATCCATCCTAGCAGGGACCACGTCAGGGGGACTTCTCCTTTGCACAGTTGACAGTACCACGAATGATGGTGGATGCTCGATGACGGACACGACCTCCCAGCAGACGTTCTTGCCGGAAACATCGCACAAACCCAAAGTGAGGGGAATTCTTTCAAAACAAAACTGACCAGTTTTTTTTTTTTTTAGTGATTGTGGTTTTCGCAATTATTTTAACCTTTTAAACAATTTTTTTTTTTAATTTTGTTGGGGAATATTGGGGAACAGTGCGTTTCTCCAGGGCCCATCAGCTCCAAGTCGTTGTCTTTCATCCCAGTTGTGGAGGGAGCAGCTCAGCTCCAAGTCCAGTCGCCGTTTTCAATCTTTAGTTGCAGGGGGCTCAGCTCACCATTCCATGTGGGAATTGAACCAGCAACCTCAGGCCGCCCCAACTGACCAGTTCTTTTGAAAGGTGCTGCGGTGAGAAAGACACACAGAGGTGAGGTTCAAAATGAGCGGAAACAAAGGCAACCTGACAGAATGTGCCACAGGACCATGAGTGACTCCTGGGCCAGACGAAGGACAGTTGGTGAAGTTTGAATACGGTCTTGAGGCCATGGCATTGTGTCAACACGGACGTCTTGATTCTGTTCATTGTACCAGGGTTATGTAAGTTTCCGTTTGGGGAGTGTGGCCACAGGATGTGTCCAGATCTCTGCTCTGCAAATTTCTTTTAAGTCTGAAATTATTTCAGAACAAAAAGTTAAAATATTTTCCCCCCCACTTTTTGCCGCTTTCAAAGACCCTTTTCTCATGTCTCATCCTAACTCTAGTCCTTTCACCTGGAGGAGCTTCAAAGGAGCTTGAAAGTGGTGTATCAATAGCATAACGGACCCAGCATAACATGACTCACTGCCAAGTGTGGGTCGTCCTTGCATGTGTTTCTAACCCCAGCGCTTGTGAGCCTGTGTACAGCACGTCCTCGGATAGCGGCGTTTTGTTATAATGTTGATGAGAAACACAAAATCTCTTTCTGGCTGGGCCACTGTCTGTGGGGTTTGCAGGTCTCCCCAGGCCTACGTGGGTTTCCTCCGGGGACTCCGGTGTCTTCCCACGTCCCAGGGACGTGCACGTGAGGTGAACTGCTGTGTCTGCATTGTTCCAGTCTGAGTGAGTGTGGGTGGGTGGGAGTGGCCCTGAGATGGAAGGGTGTCCTGTCCAGGAGGGTCCCGCCGGGCACCCCGAGCTGCCGGGACAGGCTCCGGACACCCGTGCCCTGGAACCGGAATCCATTATCTGACTTGTTTTCATTCATCTTTCTCAAATGTGTATAGAGCTCGCATTTATTTCAAAATTTCATATTAGAGGTGTTTTGGGTCTTTATTTAGAAGTTTGGTGATGTTTTTGTGACCAGAAATATGCCAAAGGAACTTAACTCTTGTTTGTATCAATTAGCCGATAGTAGAAGGTGGTTTTGTTTAAAGTCCATTTCCAAGAACCTGTAGACGATGTGAGGTGAGGACTTAACTGTATTTCTGTCTGAGGGATTCGTGGAGCATGGTAAGGTTCCAAAGAAGCCTGCGATAAAGAACGCTATTTAATTTTTCACTCAGTTTGCTATGTTTCAGCTTGGATTGCCTCCACCCCATGTTTAAAATTTTAATACCAGTCAAAATGCCAGTGTCAACATATGGTGACACACAGTTCTAAGGATGACAGCTACTGGTGGCAACATAGGAGTCTTGAGTGTTGAATATAAGGGGCTCCTGTCCCCTGGATGGAGGGGAGCACCCTATGTCTCTCTCCATATAGCACCATATGCTTTAAATTTGCTTTTGTATCAATTTTTATCCAAAATAAGCTTTGTGCATGATAGAAAATATGCAAACACACATATACATGCATATACGTGTGTTTGTGTGTGTGTGTGTCCGTAGCTAACAATATATATTTAGCCACTATCTGTGTGCCAGGTACCTAGTTTGCATCTTGCCCTCTTTATGAAGAACCACCTATCAGTAGTGACAGCGTTAGATCGAAGGTCTCCAGGTACCACCCCACGCCCGCATCTATCACTCCCATCCCGTGGCCCCACCTTCCCTACTGGCAGCTCCACCCTCTGGCATGCCAGGTGCCCCTGGCACCATTGCCAGGATTGACTCCGGAGAAATGAAGTCTGTTAGGCCCTTAACATGTACTGCCCCATTTCGTCCCTACACTTGTCACTTTCCTTCCTGTACAGGTAAGGACACAGAGGCTCTTCAGAGATACAGTGGCATGTAAGGTAATACATTCACCTGTCTCCGCTCCCCTCACTCCCTCCCTCCCTCCTCCCTCCCTCCATCTCTCCCTTTTCCTTTTTAAAAAAATATATTTTCTGTTTTTAACCTTTTTTTTAAAGTTTCGCGTGCACAAACCTGTGTAATAGTTACACATTCACACCCCTCACAAAGTGATAACCCCCCTCCCAACCTCCTACCCCTCTGACATCGTATGTAGCTGTTACACTTCCATTGACTCTGTTCCCTAAGAAACAGGATTATACTAATGATATTTTTGAAATCTCCTTTTTTAGCAACATTGGGAACTCTTTAATTATTCAACGTAATGTTGCGTTTCTGTGTAATAGATTTTGTTATATAAAGTGGTTTACTGAATGTATTCTCTAAATGGGGTTTTTAGGATTTTTTTCTGTTTGTCCCAGTTATATTCTGTTATAAAGTCCATTCGGTGTGTTTCTCACAACTTTGAGCATACCTCCGTTCATTTTTTGGGGGAATCAATTCCTTGTCATCGAAACACTGTAAGTGAAGGTTTCAGTGGACCTCTGAGTCCTAAGTGCTGGCGAGCTGACATCGTGTGCCCTGTTTGGTAGTCTCATTTCTTACACAAGTCCCATTTGAAGCTGTCCCCAATCTTAGGCCAATTCCTCAGTCAGGAATTAGCTTACGTATTCCATACCATCTTACTCATGTGTGCCGTGCTCCAGTGAGCCTGTTTTCCAAGATTCAGTTAGTAAGAGCTGATGTCCCACAAATTAAGGTATGTGTTGGGTGTCAGTGGTCTTTCACAACTAAATCTCACCCATGTGGGGGCCACTTCTGCTAACACTGGCATGGATATGTCGTCACTGCTTATTTTAAAATGTCATTCCCTCCAGGTGATGTGTTACATGCCATTTCTGGGGGACGAGAGACGGTGATCGGGAGACAAGTCTGAAGTTGGTGAGATCTTGAAAGAGGACCCTGATGGCCCATTACTGAACATAAAAACTGATAGACAAAGGGTACCTGAGGAAGAAAAGAAACCAGAGATAGTGCAGTGGTCAACCAAGAATGATGTTGTCATGGTAACCGAGAATGTTGGGGGTGGTAGGGGTGGTAACAGTGGAGGGTGGAGGAGAGGAGCTTTGAGGTGAGAGCCAGGGTCACAGTGTTGCTGAGGATCGTGTTTGCCTGAAGCGAGGAGCCAGCCAGGAGGACGTGGGGAGCTGCGTGTGCGTCAGCAGCGCTGGCGCCGGGAGCTGGCCGCCCTCCTCCCCACGCTCCCGTTCCCTTGGAGACCCATCACTGGTTAGTGAAGCCTCAGCCTTCTTTGTTGTGTATGTTTCATTGTGGTAAAATAGACAAAATTTAGTATAATTACCATTTTTTAAGTGTACAGTTCAGTGGTGTTGAGGACAGTCAACAGTGTTGTGTAACCACCACCACCACCATCATCTCCAGCACTTTCTCACCTTCCCAAATGGAAACTGTCCCTACTGAACAGTAACTCCCCATTCCCTTCTCCTGAGCCCCTGGCAAGCACGATTCTGCTTTCTTTCTCTGAGTTTGACTTCTCTAGGTACCTCATGTACGTGGAATCATACAATGTGTGTCACTCTGTAAACTGGCTTATCTCACTTAGCATAATGTCTTCATAGTTCATCCGTGTTGTAGCAGGTGTCAGAATCCCCTTCCTTTTTGAGGCTGAATGATACTCCATTGTGTGGAATGGGTGGATAGACATTTTGTCTGTCCCTTCATCCATGAGGGACACTTGGGTGGTGTTCACCTCTTGGCTATTGTGAGTAGTGCTGCTGTGAACATGGGGGTGCAGATATCTGCTTGAGTCCCTCCTTTCCCTTCTTTTGGGTGTAGATCCAAAAGTGGAATTGCTGAACCTTGGGGTAAGTACATGTTTAATTTTTTGATTCTATGTTGTGTTTTCGCAGTCCTTCTTTATTACTTTTTGACTCCTTGGCCACACAAGTGTGTTTCACTCACTCTCCATGATGAATTGGCTGTGTCTTGCTGTTACATTTTGGTGCCCGTTCCTGGGTGTCTTCTGACATAGATTGTAGCAGCACTCTGTCAGTCTTACTCACCTGTGAAGACTGAAGGAGGTAGAAGGCGCTGACCTGTCATTGAGTACAGCGCCCTTCCCATCAGGCCATCGGATCCTATTTAGAACCTAGCGAATTCTCTCTTCCTGCTGCAGCCTTTGCATGTGCACCATTGTACTCTCATCATGCTCCTTTTCTTTTTTTTTTTTTTTTAGGTTATTGGTATTTCATTGCCCTATTTCAAGTCTGTTTTACGTCCTCCACAAAGCCCGCCTCTCCCAGGGCTGCTTGTCTACATGTGTCTTCGTGACCTCTTTCTCCTTTTTTTCCTTTATATTCTCCAATTATCCGTCACCCTGTGTCCCTCAAATTCAGTCTCCTGGGCTCATGGGAAAAAATCTGACATTCCCCAGGGAGAGGTAGCCTTATGCCATCTGACCCAACCTTAGCAACTAGAGACTCTAACCTGAGCCAAGGACACGGGCTAAGTGTGACGGCTATGTTGCAAATGTTAAACGATGCTAGCACCTTCTAGAACACTCCATCGAAAGGTTTCCCATCTTAGGGAAAGTGTTTCAGACTTCATAGAGCTGTGTTTAATCCAAAGGATGGAAATCCGTGGGTTTTCAGGTTATGAGCCAGAATCCGGTTAGAATACTTGTGTTTTAAACTTCATAGGGCCAGAAAATAACCAAAAAACTACAATTAAGATCAACCTGAAAGTGCCCCTTCCAGATACACAGCCATGAAAACCCAAACAGACAAGCGGTAACACGTGTTGCAAGGATGGATGTGTTGCTGGGGGGATTGTCAGATGGTGCCACCACTTTGGAAAACATTGGTGGGTCCTCAAAATGTTAAACGTAGAGCTACCTTGTGACCCAGCAATTACACTCCTAGGTACATACGTACCGTGTTTCCTCCAAAATAAAACCTAGCTGGGCAATCAGCTGTAATGTGTCTTTTGGAGCAAAAATTAATATAAGACCCGGTCTTATTTTACTATAAGACCAGGTCAACTGTCCATGAACTGCTAAGTGGATAAACAAGCTGGTATATCTATGCAGTGGGATATTATTGAGCCATGAAGAAGAATGCAGTACTCATACATCTATGGATGAATCCCTCCCCACACCCCAAATATTATGCTCAGTTAAGAGTCAGACACCAGGGTCACAGACGGTATGCTTTCATTTGTATGAAACATTCGCAATGGGCAAGTCGATAAAGACAACAGATTGGTGGTTGCCAAGAACTGGGTATAGGAGCGAATGGGGAGTGACTGCTAATGGGCACAGCATTTCTTTTTAGGGATGAAAACATTCTGGAATCAGATAGTGGTCACGGTTGCATAACCCTGTGAATATACAGAAATCCACTGAACTGTACACTTTAAAACGGTGAATTTCACGGCGTGTGAATTATATCTTGATAAAGCTGTTTAAAACAAAGAAAAGACACACAGCAATGGCAAAAGTGTGCCCCAAAAGTAATGAGATGGGCTCCTATGAGCCACTCCCAGAAAACAGCTTTTCTTTATGATTCTCTTAGGTGGTCCTTCCTTTTAGCAAACAGTCGATAACTCATAAAATGGCTGTACTTTCCACTCAGGTCCATGTCACAATGGCCTCAATATTCCAAAATTTTCTTAAGAGGTTTTAAAATCCTAGATGAGTGCGTATGTACTTTACAGATGGTACATAAGTGACCCATAAGACTTGGATGAGGTGACATGTAGGCTATCACAACAGCATCCTTCAAAGTCTCATTGGCCTTGCAGATGGTGGGTTGGAGGTGGCCTATTAGGAGAGAAGAGGCCATTGGCCCATGTGTGAAGGTAATAGGAAGCTTCTGGGGCAAGTAACCCCAGAGCGAGGGGTGAGAAGCGATCTCTGGAGCCAAAAACAAGTGTGAGCATCTCCCCACCTCTACCCGTTAGGTCTTGGAGCTTTGTAACTTATGTGAGAGCGAGAATGGCGTCCTGTTCCTTCTGAGGACCCGTGACATGAGGTAGAGAGACTCTGGGAGGCTATATTAGGAAGTTCTGATGCAGCAGGTCATCTAGCACTGGGCTGGACGTACAGTTCCCAACATTTTTTTACGTTGGACATCGTAATTTATGCCACCACTTTCTCTGCAGCCCCTGTGGTCTTCCACTCCTGTTCCAGCTCGCATTCTGGGGGTACCTCGCCACCACTGCTCCCTCACAACCTGCCTTCACCGCTTCCCCACTCTCCCTCCCTCAGAAAACCCCCTAACCCGGCAGACACGCATACGGCAAGTTCTTATTCCATTGGGTTTCTCAGTGAGAGGACCTGGGCGAGAAGGCAAAACTGTTTTGAGCAATCCGCTGGTTTGAGTTCAGGTCAAAGTGGCTTCTCTAAGATGGTTGTGCTTAGTGTTAGAGACAGTTGTGCTCCCAGCCCTGGCCCACCCCTGGGAGTTCCGTGGCAGCCCATGACTTGAACTCAGTAATTCATTTTTATTCCCTTTAAAGCATTGGTCTAGTGAATGGACCACACAAAAGATGAGTGGGTTTGAAGGGTCCCAAGTCCCTTGGCAGCAGAGTGAGTTAATTTCGGAGCCGGTGCCAGCGGAGGTGGCATGCCAGCTCTTTCACACACTTGAATGTCCCCTTTGAACAACACATTAAAGTACCTTGCCCATCTGAATCCTTCCTTCCAGCCCGGATGCTCCGGGAGCCACCTCGGCCCCAGGCTTTTGCATTGCAATAGGCCGCCCGGCTGAGGCCTCCTCCCAGGCGAAGCGCTGTCTCCAGCCACTCGAGCACGGACCGCCCCCAGCGTTGGTCTCCCAGGGGAATGAAGTGGACCGCTGGCTCATCACGACCTGCTGGACACCTATGCGGCCCCGGGCAGCCCCGGGGCCGTCCTCCGCCCGCGCCCTCGTCGCCCTCCTCTGTGGACGAGAGCTTCTTTTTTAGCACACCCGCTCAGGGTACCGGACTCGGTCCGCCCGCCTCCAGCCCAGCCCCCTGGAGCGCTTGGTTCAGCACCCAAGCGTGTCGCCGGGGCCCCTTCCCCTCACCCCTGACGGCCACGTTAGCAATAGGGAGGTGGCGCGCGTCCTCCGCGAAACGCAGGCGCTGCAGCACACTGCGGCCACTGCGCGCCGGGGCTGAACTGCTGCAGAAGGCGGGCGGACAGGCTGGAGCGCCACTCGCTGAGCGTCACGCGGGTGCAGGTGCAGAACCGCGCCATCGAGAGCCCCGCGCTGGCCCGAGCACACTGACCACCCAGCCGCGCGCACCTCCGTGCGCCTTCCCCTTCGGCCCACGTGCTGGCCCGAGCACCTTCCCCTTTCAGACGCGGGCAGGCTCGAGCACCAACCCCTTCCAGCCCCGCGCTGCCACGAGCATCTTCCCTTTCCAGCCGCGGGCAGGCTCGAGCACCATCCCTTTCCAGCCGCGTTTTGGCACGAGCACCTTCCCCTTCCAGCCGCGCGCTGCCCCGAGCACCTTCCCCTTCCAGCCGCGCGCTGCCCCGAGCACCTTCCCCTTCCAGCCGCGCGCTGCCCCGAGCACCTTCCCCTTCCAGCCGCGCGCTGCCCCGAGCACCTTCCCCTTCCAGCCGCGCAATCGCCCGAGCACCTTCCCCTTCCAGCCGCGCGCTGCTCCGAGCACCTTGCCCTTCCAGCCGCGCGCTGCCCCGAGCACCTTCCCCTTCCAGCCGCGCGCTGCCCCGAGCGCCTTCCCCTTCCAGCCGCGCGCTGCCCCGAGCACCTTCCCCTTCCAGCCGCGCGCTCGCCCGAGCACCTTCCCCTTCCAGCCGCGCGCTGCCCCGAGCACCTTCCCCTTCCAGCCGCGCGCTCGCCCGAGCACCTTCCGGTTCCAGGCGCGCGCTGCCCCGAGCACCTTCCCCTTCCAGCCGCGCGCTGCCCCGAGCACCTTCCCCTTCCAGCCGCGCGCTGCCCCGAGCACCTTCCCCTTCCAGCCGCGCGCTGCCCCGAGCGCCTTCCCCTTCCAGCCGCGCGCTGCCCCGAGCGCCTTCCCCTTCCAGCCGCGCGCTGCCCCGAGCACCTGCCCCTTCCAGCCGCGCGGTGGCCGGAGCTCCTGCGAACCTTCATCCTCCAGCCGCTCCAGGGCGCGTGCCGCTACTGGGCATCCGCCGGCCAAACCAGAAACCCCTCGCTGACCCCCAGCCTGTGTTGGAGCCGCTTCCGCACAGCCAGCCTGTTGGAGGCACGCTCGCAGCCTTTCAGGGGCTTGACACTGCGACCTCTCTCCTTCAGTGTGTCACGGCTGGTGAAAGCCCCGTTCCACCCACTGGAATTTCCCATCTCGGATCCTTTCATCCGCCTCCGAACCCCCTCCCGCCCGACACCCTCCCTCCTTGCGGGCCCCATGACCTGCACCTAATCCTCCATCTCCCCTACCGCACCCTCCATCCTTGCTTCTCTGGTCCCCGCCCCCATCCCTGCCCTGACATGCCCTTCACCCTTGGCCTCCAGGCTTCTATCAGACCCACCACGATTTCTGAGAGTCTCCTCTTCCAGCTGAGATCTGGGTCTCACCTCACCTTCAACTCCCACTTCGCAAGCCTCACCCTATCTCAAGTTTGGCAGTACACTGGCTCCTGCTCCTGTATTATTCATTCCCGGTAATTCTCTCCCAAACTGGTGGGGTGGGGGGAGGGGCCGAGGCCAAAAGTTTCTGTCTTCAGCCTGGTGCTTCCCTCTGCCCAGGAGCTGGGGTCCTCGTCGTCCCTTACGCCTGGAAAGGTAAAGCACATGGAAGAAGACTGTGAGGTGTGAGTTAGAGGAAGAGGTGGAGGGGGTCAGGGAAAGTGGCAGCCTACTGGGAATGGAGACGGGTGGGACAGATTGAGAAGCTGTAGGGAGCAGGGCATGGGAGCTGGGACTGGGCTTGCTCAGAGAGGCCCAGCCCAGCTCAAGCTGAAGCTGGAGTTGGCCCCCACTTCCCTTTTCTATAATCCCACCTCCCAAATGCCTTCCCGAAACCCACCCGCTGCAAACCCTGAGTTTGAAGGGCTTAGTCTGCACCTTGCTGGCCTACCCACAGCATGTTCGTCCAGGAATAGAGGCTGGGCAAGGCCCTGCCATCCTGGCCACCTGTTCACATGCCCAAGGTGCCAGAACTAGCTTCGGAGAGATGCAGGCCACAGGGCTTCCAGGCAGGGAAAGTGTGCGTCCCACGTGGGGGAATGATGCTGGCCGTGGAGGACAAGCTGTGAGGTGAAGCTATCTCAAGGCTGACAGCTCAGCCTTCACCTTGCCTCTGGCTTTGTATGTCACACCCCGC